>NC_088654.1:16893017-16950517 GCF_964019385.1 Sycon ciliatum | reverse complement strand
ACCCGAGTCACCCCCTACATACACCAGAGGCCGACTATTGACAACCGCTTCTGCTTCAGTGAGTACCGTCAGGAGTTGAGTCGGTAACAGGCGTCGATTGCCGATGGCCTTGCGCAACGCTGACTTCACAACACCCACCATGCGTTCATAAACGCCTCCCATCCATGGTGCAGATTCTACAATAAATTGCCACGAGATGCCTTTCGAAGTGGCGTGATGCACCACATCAGGGTCAATGACGAGTTGCGACCAGGCTTTGTCGATGGCGGACTTCGTCAGTTTGAACTGTGGGGCATTATCAGAGACAATGAACTGGGGAACCCCACGCCTTGCAGTGAAGCGCCGGAGGCAGAGGACAAAGTGCTCCGCACTCATGTTTTCCACTAACTCCAAGTGTCCTGCCCTTGTCACTAGACAAGTGAATAGGCATACCCATGTCTTAGATACTTCGCTGTCTGGGTTGCGCACATAGATTGGCCCGAAATAGTCGAGTCCGGTGAATGTAAACGCGTCAGCTGCTGTTACTCGCTGTGATGGTAGCTGGGGCATCTGTGGCTGATGATACGGTCCACCTTGCAGACGTCTGCACACCACACACTTCTTCAGAACAGATTTGATGGAGCGTCGGCCTTGAGGGATCCAGTACTGGTTTCTCAAGGATGCCAATGTGTGGGTACCACCCGCATGCATCAGACTGTGGTGAGTCTCACTGATTATTAGTGTGGTCAGGTGAGAACTGCTGGACAGGAGGATAGGCGAACGTGCCGACTCAGGAACGTCTGCAAACTGTAGGCGCCCAGCAGATCTGATGATTCCTTCATGAGTGTAGAGACGGAGAGAGACAATAAGTTGATTAGATTTTCCATCTTGTAGATCCGAGTAAGTCTGAGCGTACTGCTGGCGTTGGTCAAACTTCAACCACGTCACGTGAGCTTTGCGGAGCTCTTCAGAGGAGAGCCAGGGTGTACTGTGACATCTCTCTTGCTTGCGGCATTTTTCGACGAAACGACTTGCCCATGCGGTAACTCGAATCAGTTTGCTCAACGACGAAAATCTAGTGATGTCAATGCCAAACGGGGGTTCACATCCCTTTTTTTTTGAGCGGGAAGTGGGTGTGCTCTCGCTGCCCCTGTTTTTTTGAACGGGGGACGAGGGCTCCGTCTGTGTCTCCTTTTTTTTTGAACGGAGAGCAGGATCTGCAACCTTTTTTTTTGAGCGGTCGCAAGAAGCCTCACTGACATCACCGGGAACCGAAGTCGAACAGAGGGCCGAGTCTTCTGCAACCTTTTTTTTTGAGCGGTCGCAAGAAGTCTCACTAGCAGGACCGAATTCCGAAGGACCCTCCCCCTGTACATGAGATGCAGGAGCGAATGTACCTGGGAACTCTGGTTCGGAGATAGAGGGATCAATAAGCCAGTTAGGACCATGCCACCACAACGACTCCTCAGAGAGATGTATGGTACTGCCACGGGAAGGCAAGTCGGCTGGATTCTCGAAGGTAGGTACATACTTGCACTCAACACCTGACTCGTTGATATACTTGACACGGTTCTGTACGAAGCTGGGGAGTTTCTTGGTACTTCGAACCCAGCCCAGGACACACGTTGAGTCAAGCCACAGGCAGACCCGTTCGAACTTTAGATCTAGCTGCTTTGTCAGGTGTCTTGCGACTTTAGCGCCGAGTGCTGCTGCCATAAGTTCCATTCTTGGTATGGTCAGTGTCTCTGGTCGTTTGATGGGGGCGACTTTGGATTTGCTGAAGATGAGGTGAGATACATCGCGCCCTTCAGCGCTGGTTTTTAAGTATGCTGCAGCAGCGTATGCAGACTGGGACGCATCGCAGAATATGTGAAGGCTGTGTGTTTCTGCAGACGGCAGCGAGCAGTACCGGGGAACTGTAAATGTGGACGCGACATCCATTTCTGTAGCCACAGTAGACCAGGCGTCATGTATAGAGTTTGGGAGTGGATCATCCCAATCCAAGTTGAGTCTCCAGACTTCTTGAAGGATCAGCTTCGCTTTGACGACTACAGGCGCGTGGATGCCTAGAGGATCATAGAAGTGCGCAAGGGCTTGTAGTAGCTCGCGTTTCGAACGGACGAGCCGTTGGGACATCTGTGTGTCGGAGATATTCAAAGTGTCATGGCTGGTGTCCCATGTGGTCCCCAACACCTGCTGAAGTACACTGTCTGCTCTGTCGCCTTCCGGTAAAAGGTCCTTAAGTTCTTCCGAGTTGGTGCTCCATTCGCGTAAGTTCATGGAGGCTCGGGCAAAATTGGATTTCGCTGTGGTATAGTACTGCTGGCCAGCAGCAACATCAGACACGCCGCCTACTACGTTGTCAACATATGTGTTGGCAAGAATGTGGTGAGCTTGAGGAGACTCTATACGCGTTAGATGGTGTTGGAGTGTAGCCGCAAGAAGGAAAGGACTTGAGACTACACCGAAGGGAACTCTAGTGAAACGATAAGTGACTAGATTCTGGCCGCTGACAGGAGAATGGATGTCGCGTACCCAGAGGAAACGAGTCACGTCCCTGTCTTCTTCCGCGAGACTGACTTGTAAGAAGGCCTTCTCCACATCGCTGATGATGCCGATAGGAAATGTTCGGAAGCGAAGCAAGACTCCTGTGAGGTCAGGAAGGAGGACTGGTCCTCTGTGTAGGCAGTCATTGAGGCTGGGAGCATCGTGTGCAGACTTGGCTGATGCATCATACACCAATCTTAACTTGGTAGTCGTGCTGGTTGTTTTGAACACACCGTGATGTGGCAGGTAGTGGAGCTTAGAGTCTGAGTACCTAGGTGCTTCTTCGATGACTCCAGACTGGGCCTGTTGCTCAATGACTTCATGATACTTCTCTAGCTGGCGGTGATCTGTGGAGAGTCGCTTGTAAAGGGACTGCAGTCGACCGAAGGCTAAACCATAGTTGTCGGGCAGAGGCGGCGCACAGTCTCTCCATGGCCACTTGACAACATATCTGTTGTCTTCAAATTGCACCGAATCCTTGAATGCTTGGTGTGCTCGGGCATCATCATCACGACAATCGTCTGGTTCCTGTATCTCATCGGCTGCCCAGAATTGGTGAAGATTAGCGTCAGGAACGATGGTGGACGTTTCGCTCGAGGAGAAGAAGCATGTCGCGTCCTTAGGGTCGTTACTCGAAGCTTTCCCGGTACACACATAGCCCAGTGTCGATTGCAGTAAGATGAGACCATCTGGGAAGTTGAGGCGTTCGGATAGAATAAAGTCAAAATAATAGTCACTGCCAATAAGAAGGTCTACTGTGACCCACTCCTGGTTACTGGATAGGGGTTCCGCAAGAGGAAGATGACGCAGAGCAGGGTGACCTGTGGCGTCGACGGGGTACTTCGCTATAGGGCTAGAGATGACTGGAACGACGCTCACGGGTAATTTCTTCAGGGAGCCGTTGGACAGCCGAACCTCGACTTCGACGACGTCAAGCGTTTGATGTTTACGACTACACGCGCCAAAAGTGGCTGTGGACATGGACTCAGTGGCGACTGTAGGAAGATCAAGAGCAGAGCGAAGATCTGCAGTGATATACGACCGAGATGCACCCGTGTCGAAAAGGAGGCGGGCTGGCTTCACAAAGGAGTTGTGTCTAGCTTCTGTCAGCGCTGTTTGCAGGTTGACATTGCCCTCAGGCGAGATGAGCGCAGTGTCGGGTGAGAACGGTTCCGCATGGACGTTGAGCGCAGAGGTTGCCTGACCGAACTTGGTGACACATAAGCTGCGGTGATGTGGTCCGGAACAATAGTAACACTTGCGAGTGATAGTACAATCCCGAGCAGAATGTTCCTTGCGAAAACAGCGAAAGCATTGATCCTTGACACGTTCCTTTCTCTGTTCAACGGTACGATACTTCAAACATTCGTCCGAGAAGTGAGATTCTTTACAAAAATGACACTTGGGTTGGCGGTCGTTCAGCAGTGTTGCTCCGGATCGGTGGGAATTCTGGCTGGGTTTAGGCCTGGTTTGCGAGCTAGTCTGAGCACGGTCGGACTCTGAATGCACTGCGCCCTGTTCTTCGGCGACTTCCTTGGCCTTAACATATTCACTGAATGCCTGTCGCAGTGAACTGACTTTCCACTGAGTTGGTTTTCGCAGTTCAAGCTGCAGCACGGTGTGCTGAGGGAGCTTGTTTAGAATGAGTGAGACGAAGATGTCTTGACCAACGTCTTGGCCAAGTGCTGCGAGACTGCGCAGATGTTCTTCGAGTTTGTCATGCAAGCTGCGCAGTGAGTGGGTCTTGTTAGACGCAGGTGGCAGATTCATCAAAGCAGTGTAGTGTGCGTGTATGGATTTCTGTTTGGATCCATAGCGTTCCTTTAGCACACCCCACACTACCCGATAATTGGCGTCTGTGATCTGATATCCTGCCACAGCTTCTTTAGCCGACCCCACCAGACACTCTCTCAAATAACTTAATTTCTGAACATCAGAAATGCGTGCGTTGTCATGGACAGTCGCAACAAACACATCAAAAAACTCTTGAGATTTCAAAACAGAACCATCGAACTTGGGCAGGTCCAGCTTGGGGAGTTTGACCTCAGGTGAGACAGCGTGGTTAGTGTGTGTAGTGGGTTGCGTCACGACTGCCGTGTTTCTTCTGTGACGGATGTGCAACTGCTTTAGAACGGATCTGAGGAAGCTGATGCGACGGTTACAATCTACACCTAACAGAAGCAATTTGTCTAAGTCAACCTCCGGAGATAACAGGGGTGAGCCCGAAGTTTCTACAAGAGTATCACACACCCCCTCAAAGACAATAACAGAGTCATTAAATTTATCAACAAATATACTTAACTCTTCCATTGTCGTCTCCAGATCGTCGTCATCAGACATCTTGCGCCAGTCGTCATACTGGAGACTTGCTTGCAAGTCTTGTTCCAAGACGCCCGCGTAAATGTGAGCTTCCCTCGACTTGCGTGCAGCGACGAACGACGATGCCGCTGGTGTTGACATCGCCTGAGACGGTTCGTCATCTTCTTCTTTGTAACTTTCCAGTGGAGATTCGTTCTCTCCAACCGGTTTCGACGGTGTTACAGCACCTTTCTTGTTCTTGCCTTTGCTCATCCCGGGTTTTGGCACCAGTTTGTCGCGTCGTTATCGTTACATAGACCGACGGACAAAATGTCTGCACTGGCATCGTCAACTTGCCTACTGCTACGTGCTCCCCAGTGCTCCATCTGTGTCCTGTACTTTATTTGGGGGGGGGGGGAGGGGCAATACCGGTACTTCAGGTGCAGGGGGCAAGGGGGATGGGGTGGGGGGACATCATGCCCCCAATGAACCTCTCCAGGCGTTGCTCTGGAGTAGACTAACCATAGGCGGAGTGTACACATGCAGCACATAGTTTGGGAATTAGAACGCGATCAGACTCGGGCATATTCAAAGGCAGTCTATTGTGATAGTAGTCCTGGACGGATCTCACTATGATGATATAGGTCGTGCCCAGCATCACAATGCCCAACATTATAAATGACTGTTTTTTTTCCTGAGGGGCTAGATGAACATGTGGCTAGACTGCCGATGGCAACCAACAGGCTCAAGGCTGTGTTGAGACTTCGTGTTTGCGACCCGAGTCAATTGTTTACTCACCATGACTAGGCATCGCATCGGGCATCGTATGACCATTTTATATGTCACTGTTCTTAGTCGCACCGGGGGCGTATGCCCGTTTTCAGGAGACTTATCAAAACACATAAGCCCTGTGCCCTGAAGGTTAGGCATATTGTTAGTCTGAATAGTCCTGGCTACTATCCCACTAAGTTCATTGACTTTCTACTGAACCTGTATGTACGTGAGGAAAGTACTGTTCTGGCCTGAACTACGGATTTCATCAACTTGGTAGAAGGTTTGCCTGTGCGGGACGATCATTTATTTTTAGTATAGATGTGACCAGCCTTTACACCAGCATCCCCAACGAGCTCGGTCACGTGGCATTGTCGTGGTATATCACACACAGGTATACAAGGTGGATGCCCCCGGCCCTTCGTACACGGTTAACAAGAGCAGTGACTTCCTTGATGTCAGTCATTCGGAAGACTAACGGGTTCGTGTAAGATAACGATTTGTTTCCGCAGATCCAAGGGACTGCCATGGGTTCGCCTGCAGCAGTGGTCTATGCCGACATTGTTATGCTGTATTTGGAGAATCGGTACATTTTGCCGATCTTAGAGGGGGAGGGTTTAGAGGTTCAGGTTTATAGACGCTTTATCAGTGACATTTTTGTTTCATTGCATGGTTGCGAAGGTCAAGTTCAGCGCGCTTTAGACAGGATTAATAAGTGTTCGGCCCTCGAGTTTGCGCATGAACTGGCACATGATGGCATTGATTTCCTGGACACCACAGTTTTCCGTAGTAAGGGATACATGGCGGTGAAGCCTCATTTCAAGGTCACCAATCGTTTCCTGTATCTGCTTGCCGGTAGTAACCACCCCCGTAGTATGGGTAAAGGTGTGATCACTGGGGAGTTGATCCGTATCCGTCGGTCTTCGACCCTTGACCACCACTACGAAGCTGCTGCCGAGCAGGCGAAGCAGACTTTCCGGGCCCGTGTATACAAGAGCTCCATCTTTCATCTTTCAGACCGTACACCAGGCATGCAAGGCCGGCACAGCTGGGGTGGCTGGGGCGGCCTCAGCCGCCCCACTTTTTTGGCCGTTTTTTTTGTTCTTGTTTTTTTAGCACACTGCAACAAAGCGCGATGATCGCAGCTCAGCTCAAACGTGGCAAATAATGAAGAATCCTTGTGTATCAAGGTCAAGGTGTGTGTGTGTGTGTGTGTGTGTGTGTGTGTGTGTGTGTGTGTGTGTGTGTGTGTGCCTGTGTGTGTGTGTGTGTGTGCCTGTGTGTGTACGTGCCTGTGTGTGTACGTGCCTGTGACGTGTACAGCCGGTGTGTGCACACCGCTAGCTAAACCGACCAACGGCTACTCCCAGGGCACAAACTATTCTGCTGGAGGCAGCGTCGTCTTCGGCTGAAATTCCGGATACAACCTGCAGGGAAGCATTGTGCGCATCTGCCAGATTGACGGTTCCTGGAGTGGGGCAGCTGCCTCATGTAATCGTAAGTTGAATTTCAAGAGAGCCGATATATCCCTCTTGTGTAGAGAAGCTTCAGGCTTGTAGGAAGGCAGATTCTGGTGGCGTTGATCTTTCCTATTTACAGAGCATGTAATAGTCTGGGTGTTACCTGTCACTTTTCATCATCACAAATGATGATCGTGCTTATCACAGGACCCAGGACCAGTCGGGCATCTCAGCCTGAGTCCTTAGGATATATGTTATACTTGTAGGTGTATGGTTAGGGTGTTTCACCGGGTAGAGGCGACGGTTTCAAATAGGACACAGGTTGCAAACCGGAACGGACTCATATTCACTTTCTCTCTTGGTATTTTGATTAGAAAACATATGTCACAGTGAGACTACGATGTGTTATACTCCGAGCCAAAATTTCATGGCTCTGCGATGACCAGACGCGCCATACCAAGCAGGTGAGTTTTTGACGTGTTGCTTCGCACTGCGACTTGAGTTTTACGACTTTCGAAAAATCAACTTCTTGTCGCAGGTAAACAGCGGCTCGCCTCTTGCCAATAAAGCACCGCATACCAATCAAAACTAATGGAAGCACACACAAGGCTTATTGTTACTCTGTACTGGCTGTCGTGGAGCGATAGCAATTAGCTAATTTCAGACCCAAAGTGAATTTGACGTGCACTCTAAAACGTGTCCGGTTTGGAGCCACCTCTGATTTGAACTTTTTTGAAGCGAAAAATTGGGCAACTTGGAGGCAATGGGTCAACACAAAGGAGTGGCTCAGTTCGATTGACTCTGGCCCCAGAGCAAACTTCAACATGCCAGTTTCCTTCCACAAACATATTTCGAGTGAAAAATCAACGCTGATGATCGGTTTGGGTCTATACAAATTTGGCTGTCAAGGCGTTCCGGTATCGAACCGTCTCCTCTACCAGAACACTGAGTTGTTGGCATAAGCCGGTAACTTTTGTCGAGCCTGTTTTAGGCTACCACCTCCTCCAAATATGCTAATATCTCTTGACTGTACAAAAGATGTGCCGAGCAGACACTTTCTTCATCTCTTGACTGCTTTGTGTGTTGTGTGTATGGGTACGTGTATCCAGCCATTCAACTGCAGTGCCAGTCTGGCTACCTGCCCTGCCTGCGTTCCAGCCTGTGGCTGTATCCTGCCATCACAGCGCTGCGACGGTGTTTGGTACGACTGTGCTGATGGCTCTGATGCACAGTACTGCCCAGGCAAGGTCACACCAGCTCCAGGTAAGCACCAGCAGCAGCACTGATAGTAGTACCATGACTTCTATTATTATTACAGGGTGCGACAGAGCTCTCGGCCATTGAAGAAAATGTTGAGTCACCTCCACCACCACACTGCGCTCTTTAGCCGACTAGACCCTCCTGCACACAACCATCATCATTGCGAGGACACTTCCGTAGACGATATTGATAAACTCCTTCAGACAGCTGTTTCGCTAATACATAGCTCATCAGTGAAGGTAGATATTGAATGATTAAAAATATAGACCAAACTGCTATTATATAGGGGGTTTCCACATACAAAACTGGCATAGCTGAGGTGATAACGCGGGAAAAGGAAAGTGTGAAGTACTGTTGACGCGCATTGGACATGCATGCAGCGTCGGATATTCGGCGCGGAAAATCAATCACTATTCAATGCAGAAATAACGTGCCAGAATCAGAGTACTATGTAGCTAGTAGTGAGAGTCTGTGTACTAGTATTGCAGTTGTCCGAGCGCCATGAAGGCCTGCGAACGCACCTCAAGACCCGCCGACGTCGACAGCCACAGCAGCCCCTGGGGCATGACACTGTACTGCTCGCCCGTCGCGCCAAGACGCTTGGCAGTCACTAGGCTTCATGCCACCGATGTTGTCCGCAAGCTACCTTGTTATCTGCCCATCACCCACTGCCGTTGACACGCTGGGAGGCCCCGCGGCATTCGCCCAGAGCTGTGTCGACGGTACAATAACGCTGGTAGAAACAAACAGTTGGTCGTATGATATTGCGTCCTCCGGATTGTCCCTTGACTCGTCTTGTCCCTCTTCTTGCTCTGACGCTAATGACTTCTATTACAAGCAAAATGTAGAGCTACTGTTGACCGCTATTCACTGCTGTATTTATTTTATTACTTTGCATGGCCATGTTGAGGCAGTCTTCGCATCAATTTCCTTTACACAATGCGTGTACTACAATGTATTCAAAACCAATGTCTGTGCCACGCACACATACGCAAACGTTTTAGGGATGAAACGAGTATATCGAATACTCGAGCGCTTGCTCGAAAATTCGAAAGGAGTGAGGACTCGTTTCGCAAAATACTCAAGTATCTTATGCACAGTGTACTGTATGCTTGTACATCAAGCACGTCTGTTACTCTGACCAGTACTGATAACCCATGCAAGTGTGAAATTATTACTTGTCCCTACTTACCAACAAAAGACGTAGTTCAGACTATTTCCTGCACTAGGCTGCATGCAAGACTACATGTGTCAGGTGTAATAAGTTCAGTGTTACGAGAGTGTGTGCAGTACATTGTTTTATGTTGTCAGTAAAATACTCGTACTCGCTCGAATACTCGCTCGTTTTTTCAAAGAGTACTCGAGTCCTCAATTTTGGCACTCGTTTCACCCCTAGGCCAAACATGCATGCACTGAATGCCTGTGCTCTGTGCACTCTGTGCTTGTGCAGGTCAAACCGACTGCCAGGTCCTGTCACCACCGGCACTGGGCTCAATGACCGTGAACGGCTTGATGTTCAGCAACACGACCACGTTTGTGTGCAGTCTCCTTATGGGCTCGGCCGTGTGTACTTGTGAAATCAACGGCCAGTGGAGCGGTGTGCAGCCAACTTGCGTCCGTAAGTACATGTACCAATGCTCGACTGGCTTGTATTATGCATTCCCGTTCATCACACCGCTCATACTGTCAAATGCTGCCTCTTTTCATTCACAATGGCATGGGTCACAGTAGATAGGCCTGGTGCAGGTATTGCCAGTTCCTTGCTTGCTGCAGTACAGTATGACATATTAACTTAGCTGGTAAGGGGTCGTCGCAAAAGTTTTTTGTCGTCCCTGAAACGAACATGATTCATTTGGGGGGGAGGGGGTGCGAGCCAAAATCACAAGTCGACCGACACTGTACATATGACATGTACATGCATGCGATTTTCGTCGTCCAGCATAGCAAGCTGTGTTCGTTTCAGAGGGAGGGGAGGGGGTCCGAGTACGAAATGAACGATGTTCGTTTCAGGGACGACAGAAAACTTTTGCGATGACCCCTAAGCAGTGCATGTGTGCATGGCAAGTGTTAATTTTGTCCATTGCTTCCCAACCCATGTGTAGTGACGACTGCTGCTCTGAGTGCGGCCAGTGACGAGCTAGTCAAGGACTCCGTCTCAGAACGCATGACACAAACGTGTAAGCCTAGTATTGCTGCATAATTAAGAGCAATTTCTCCTACTGCTGACTGCTGAAAATGTTGTGTCCTTCACAACTAGTCTCTTTGTTCTAAGAAGTCTGCCTCTTTCATCGATTCGTGTTTACCTAGCTGCGTTACGCTATTAGTAGCCTATTACCTGTTGTGCAATGAGGCTGGCCTAAAAGCTGCTCGCTCAACAGTTGTGTTGCATGGCATAGAGGGAGATACGGCAAGCCACCTCGGCATATTTGCGGATAGAGCTTTTATTAGAAAGGAAAAGGACATATGGATACGAGTTAAGAGTAACTGTCCACCACTGTAACTAGCTACTACAGTAAAAAAATGCAACAACTAGGCACAAAACTGACAGAGTGCTGAGACATTCGACGACCTGACTCCTAGCTTCAACACATCTCCGTAGCGCTAACCAACAGCCTTCCAACTTGGAAGGTTCAAGGTTAAAAGGAGAGACCAAAGAGGGGAAGGTAAGCGCAACGAAAA
Source organism: Sycon ciliatum (assembly GCF_964019385.1). NCBI lineage: Eukaryota > Metazoa > Porifera > Calcarea > Leucosolenida > Sycettidae > Sycon > Sycon ciliatum. The sequence continues at coordinate 16,939,523 of NC_088654.1, read as the reverse complement.
TGAGCACAAGCTAGTAGTTGAAGCTACAGTCCCACAAGAACAAGAAATGTTGATTGTTACTGGACGATGACGAAACCAGTATTACCTTTCCCTCTTTGGTCTCTCCTTAACACTACGGAGATGTGTTGAAGCCAGGAGTCGGGTCGTCAAATGTTTTAGTGCCGGGTTGTTGCACTTTCTGACTGTATTTAGTATATAGTGACAATTACTCTACACTCATATCCATACGTCCTTTTCCTTTCTACATTAATTTTATTATTGCCATATTGGCTCAACCTCCGAGTTTCAAAGAGCTTTTAGTGGACGACTTAATCCATTTTCGGCAATACTTACAACGATCCAATCAGTCATATTGTAGATCAGGCTATGCTGTGGGTAAGTATACTACTGGCCTTGTATGGCTTATTGTTTGCCAGCGAGTATTTAGCATCATCTACTAGTATTCACTCGTTTGACAGCCAAAGAGTATTTGTGTGGGAGGCTGGGAGTCTCGCACCTGACTTGGTCACGTTGCGCCTGAAGGTCACTAAGACGCGGCCAAATACGGTGGAGCCGTCGCAGTTCCATCTACTGTCGACCAAACATGCCCGGTATTGGCTATTCCGGTACATGACAGCCCATGCCTGTAGCACCAAGCCTGTGTTCACTTTTGCCAAAGGCAAAGGGATCCACCTTACTCGGCCTTATTTAAATAAGATACTCTGTCACGCTCTCAACTGTTATCAGGTTAGCTCCTGCTCCATGCCCATTGTTGGAGCGACAGTCCTGGAATCCAGAGTTGCAAGTGAGGTGGTGATACGGCAAGCAGACGGTGGCAAAGTACGGCTTAAAAGCTCTACATCTGGCAAGTGGCCGGCATACCACCCCAATGGACATCGGAACAGTACACGTAGAGTAGCATCTCTACGTGACAGGGTATGAGCGCAAGTGAGTTCTTATGCTCTACTAATGTGCATTGATACTGTGACTATAGTTGCAGGGAACTTTCTAGAACCGCCCCAACCGGTTTTCGACCGGTTGAAATAGTTGGCGACCGGTTGAAAAGTTACAAATCAGTTCCAACCGCCCGTACTTTTCTGTGGGTGAATGGAGCTGTGAATGGTCATACGCTTTTTTCTGGACGGATACTTCCAGCGAAGCCGCGTGGGCTGGTACTAGGGTCACGAGTTTGTACGGTTTGTACGGTCGAACCACGTCATCGAGCTGTAGCAACGGCGTTGCTACAGTCCAACAGCTCCGCGCGACACTCCAGCACCAAGAAATCTGTTAAATTGCTGTCGAGTGCCATATTTGGGTTGTATTTTGAAAACTATTTCCGGAGGGGGACCCCCCGACTCTTCATTGTACCGTAACCGGTTGGAAATTCGTCCTAGAATATACCCTGAGTTGGTGTACAGATCTCATCACATGAGCCTTAGGCGGGATTTCCTAATGTCACTGGAAAATTCAGCCCTAACAAACAGTGTGATGGATGAATTTGACTCCAGGTATCTGCTTTTGGGAATGCCATGTATGCATGTCTGGCGTGCTGCTGCTATAATGTTGTGGCAGCAGCATTTTGGTGCGATGGACTGTTCTTGTAACGGTGTACCTACCCATTTGCTGTTGCCGGATGCCGTGTTTTGTCAGTTGTGCCTGTTTGAAGGTGCCAGGCCAGCTTGTGTTGGTGCGTTCCCGTTAAGTTGCCAGGGCACCATATTTGTAACGGCGTTCCCGTTTTGCTGTTGTGGGGCTGTGTTTGTATCGGTGTGTTCCCGTTGAAGTTGAAGGGGCACCACGTTAGTGGATTGTGCCTGTTTGAAGTTGCCAGGCCAATCCTGTAACGCACACCTGTTTGCTGATAATTGGGGACATGTTTGTCCATTTTGCTCGAGATTCACATGGCTGCGCCAGTTGCCTTGTGCGGATTAGACTGTTATCTGGCACTAGTCTTGATCTGTTTTATTCAGATTCAGATCAGCTATTGTTCCTATACGAGAAAATCTGTGGGTGCACATCCAATTCATTTGCAGATTTGCGTGCTTCTCCTGCAACGGGCGTTTACATGGTACATGGTGTGTGGGCGTATGTGTGGTGTGTTCATGCTGTACAGGCCAGTATTGCCAAGCACTGGGGACCTTTGGCAATCTGAAGAATGTTTTGTCCGAGAATCGATCCTTGGATCTGTGGCGTTGCAGTTGTGGTGCTCCCGACCCTCTTGCGTGATGGCCGCGGAGACCTAGCGAAAAGGTTCGAGACATACGGCATCTCAATATCTTCCACCACAATCAGTACATCAGCACCACCATCGAGTGTAGCGACATCAGCAATAGAAGACGCACATGATATCATCCACCCTTACGGCCTTAGCGAAGACCCGGGAATACCTGAGAAGATGTTAGCCGCAACTTTACTGGAAAAGTCGTCGGTGACAACGGCACTCCATATTTTAGCTGCATGCAGTTAGGTCTCTCAACAAGTGTACCCAAAGTTTTCAAGCTAATACACAAGCAAATTCACTAGGGGCCGAGTATATTTTCCTACACCTCTCCCTGTTTGTTGTTGTTATTTCTGCATTCAAATTGTTTGTGTACCTGTACATTTATTACAGTAGAGCCACGCATCCACAGCTGTTGTTTCCAAGGGGTCAGGCTCGTCAGTTATACAAAACCTTTCAGCAATCTGGCCTTAGGCTTAGTTCCTTGACTTCTTGTACCACTTTCTTAGATGCACATCCCACTGGATAGTGAGCAATACGTGTGTAGCAGAATCTGTATTCCAGAAAAGCAGAGACTCGAGTCTATTGACACTGCGTTTCTTTTTTTTAACGTTATTGGCTGTGGTGTACCTAGAGGTATACACGTACATTCCTGGGTCCCACGTTCTGTGACGCCCGACTGTATTCGTGGTGCCTCAACAACTTTTAATTTTTTGCGCTCGGGAAAACCTGCCGGAGGCTGTGAGGCTGCAGAGTGTTGGCTGTGTTTTGCTTTAAAAAACCATCAGGTCTCCCCAGATTTTCTAGTCTGGCCCTGAATTTTGCCACTCTTCGGTTTCAAAACCTAGTGTGGTGGTGGAAAGCCTAGCAGTGTTGTGTGTGCATGTGTGTATTTTGTACAGTGCTGGCCAGAGAAATCCAACCTCGTTAATAAAGTAGCGCCGCGTTCGAGAGCACAGACCGGTCCAGTATGTTTACTACTAGGGCTGCATAGCGCCCGGTGTAATTTTATTCATAAGGTTGGATTTCTTTGGCCAGCACTGTAGTTAGAAGTAGGTCCTCCTCTGTTTGTGCGCAATTGTGGTCACAGTGGCAGTAGTGGGTGAGGGGTAGACTCAGTTACTACGAAGATGGTGTATACATGATGGTGTATACAGTCATGTAGTTGAATGTTACTTCGGGCTTAGACCCAGAGGTTCTTGAAATGATGACCCCGGGTTTATGTACATGTATCATTCAGCTACCGTTGTCATAATGGCACTAGTTGATAGAACACCTGTATAAGTACAGGCTGTACATCTAGCATTTTCCAAAATAGCACTCCGTACTTCGAGGCTGCAGCCGTTTTGCATGCAACGTTGTATGTGTTGATCGGTTGACAGCATGTGACAAAGCCGAGGACATACTAGTGTATCAGGAGCACTGTTTTTTAACACAGTGCGTCCCCCGCCTTGTCATGTTAATTTATCAAACAAGGCTTACCTATACCAACATTATACATGTAGGGCTGTGCATGCTTTCAAAATTCTTCCTTGTTGAAGTAGAATACCGTGCTTGTGGGGGCTTTAGTAGTTCCTTTGCCAGATGTTCTATGCGTATCTCAATGACTTATCAGTTTCAGCACTTGGGCAAGGCACATTCGGGCCTACACATGTAGCCTTGAATTCTGGCTTGGAGGCATTATTTATCTATTTTCATGGCTGCTAGGTTCATCCTTAGTTAAGAGTTATTTCTCCGTGATTCGCTAATGAGTCCACAAAGGACGAAACAGCTAGACAGTACTAGTGCTGTCCCCAGATCGTGTATTCTAAATCCATAATACTGACGCTCAATCTCCAGACAGCTGTTTCAGCCTTTTTTAGGTCCCATCAGTGGAGCTCAGAGCGGGAGGTTAAACAAATGGCAATACGGTCTATATGAAATGAACAAAAAAAGCAATTTGAAAATGGCTCAAAGCATCAAAGTCAGCGAGCTATCTGCAAGACACGCACAAAGAGAGCTTTGCACGAAGGCAGATACATATTACATATACCTTTGACACTAACCAAAAAGAGTGCTCAATCAAGTCAACGCAAGGCAGCGTAATGCGGTGATCGAGTCTATAAAAAGCTATAGTGACATGTAGCCAGGCCCCCAGCACAATAAGCTGACTTGCATCATGCTAAAATCGTTCACACAAATCTCTTATAACAATTATTATATAGATTGCAGGATAGGGTGGTTGCACCAGGAAGTGCTGTCTCTGCGATAGTGGGACCAGCCAAGATTGCAGTTCAGTCGTCCACCATCAATCCAGCACTTCATTGGCCCACGCCCTCGATACACCAGCATGATTTCCGGAGTTATTACCATTCATTGATACATGCCCCCCCACCCCCCAGTTCTTCGGCACCTGACCCGAGTTCTATTTGGGCCGCACTACTTTGTAGCAGTCATACTATAGTACTAGAACTAGGGATGTCAGCGAACGCACTGCGCAGGCCTCTGCGCATGCATTGCGTCATCGATTTTTTGAACGTGATCGCGGCCGACAGAGAAAACATGGCCGCGGTCTGCTTGCACCGCTGGGAGTCGTAAAATTACTGTTCTTCTGTCCCCGCGACCATTCAAATCATACGCGATACTCGAGGACCCACGTACTCACCACGTTCTCCCCGGTCGATTTCTCTGAAAGTTTGCACATCGTGAAACACCAGTATGAGAGGTGTTCAGGCCAATTTTCAAGGAATTTCCCTGGTTGGATCGTTCCAAAATCGGACTTCCATTTCTCGCTCGCGGCCATTTCTTGCGCGATGGAAGCGCCCTGCCCTGGTGAGTAACCAGCATCGCGCTTGGTAGAGAGTTGCTGCAATCAGCTCCCTGATGTCTTCGCTGCCATTGTCAGAAGCGATGGACCATGAATTTGTTTGAGAGTCTCTGGATGCTACTATTCCTCAGCCTAGTTTTCAGCCATTCCGTGCATCTTCTTCGCACGATTTATTTTGCAAAAAAATGAAAGTGTTCATGAGTTTTCTTGTCGGCCGCGCGTAGATGGGCCAGGCTGACCTGCGCAGATGGGCTGCGCAGTGCGTTCGCTGATATCCCTACTAGAACTGGATGCACGTGATATCCACTGGAGCTGGCGCTGGCCATGAGCTGACCCACCGCCGTGCCTCCCAGTGTCAATTTTGCTTATGTGATCCTACCACAATCTGGAACATTATCAGTACTCGCCTCTGTTGACTTGCCAGCACTAGTTCTGGTGGATCCGGGCATGTTTCTGCCTTCTCTTAAGCATGTATTCTCCTGCAGGTGCATCTTTCACCTCCTTCTAATGCGCGAGCACATTTTCTGTGGAGATTCAACGACACATAGACCAGAAAATACAGAACGGAACAGTGGCTGCCAATGCGACACAAGTACCACATAGACCTAAAAACTCATAAGTACCCTGGGAGTTAGATGCATTTGCGGGCAGTATGCCAGGATTTGCGCAGCTAATTTAAAATCAGATTAGCAATGCTGTGTGCTACCTAGGTGGCATCTTGGACTCAAAAACCAACCGATTGTGGTCCAACCCAACCGACAGCGTTGTCGGTGGGTTCCGATTGGCAGGTGTTGGATGGACGTATGATCCATGCGTCCCCACAAGCAATGAGAAGTTAACAATGCCACTAAGGATATAATATCGCGGACAGCAGTACAATGAAACTGGGCCATTCATTATCAGCAATATCAGGGGTATATCCCATCCGATAAGACGTACAGCTCGTGTATGGCAGACTTTACAGCAGGTCCCGACATAGCTTGCCCCGTGCCCTTTACCACTCCTGGGCCAAAACTGTTGTACAATACTCGAGAGGGTCTAGCCTAGTGAGTGTGAATAGAACCTGGCAGACCATATCTCCAAGTGATTCACATGTTGGTATATTCTCCGTTATCATACATCAATTCCGAGCAATTTGACACCCGAATATTCTCGCACCACTACTGCTGAAGTATTGACCACAAACCATGTTCCATTTGACTTACAAAAGGAACTTGCAAAAGGCATGAGAGCACTGGAATCCGTAAAGACTCTCGCATTATTTATTAGCCACCATACATACCTTTCGGGAAGTCGTGTTGGAAGCAGCATGCTCGGAGAGCAGAGCTGAGTGAGATCTGCATACAGTAACACAGCGACAATGAACCACATGAACAGAAGGAAGCAGTCGTATCCGTACACATCTGAATATGCGCTTATGGGAGGAAAATCCGTGCGACAAAAGAGGACCGTGTTATGCAGGTGTATGTCTTACCCGGGTACGTACTAAGTGAGTTCCACCATACGTATATAATTGTATTGCAATTGAATCACTTGACTGACTGGAGCCAAAAATATCAATTGGCACTTACTCCGGTTACCCGAATGTTTCGGTACCACTATCATTAGGTTTTTTGCAATCGAACCAAGTCATAGTTGAGTCATTTTCAATGCGTTAGGTGTTACCTGACGTGCTCACTGCATCAGCCGCTATGTCAGATTCCACCAGGCATGCACCAAACCAGGCGCAATGCGCACACTGATGATGGTGGTTGGCACACAACGAGCAGTAGTAAAAGTGAAAGGACTTTTTGCATGTGATTTTGTTGTAATTTGTGCCAGTCGAATTGTCTCATAACTAGTTTATCGTTAGCTTACTAGTTTGTTTATACAAAAGAGAAAGACCAAGGAACTACAAGTTACGCTATACTGTCCACTAACACCACCAGTTACTAAACAATCAGCTCATGCGATAGCTATTGCACGACACTGAACAGCTCTAGCACATCTTGGATGCGCACTCCAACAGCCTTGTGGACGACGACCGTCACTGGAGAATCGGTCCGTCGCTCCACCAGCCCGGCGGCACAGTGGACAGTGCCTTGGGGGTGTCAGGCATGGATCAGGCTGATAAGGACGTGGTGGAGACGGAAATGATGTTTGCAAGGAAGAGTGATGATATGCGTATGTGCTCTCCGCCAGTTGTTGAAGCAACAGTCCGGCAGTGGAAAGTCGGCAAGGTTAAAATAAGTGACCAACTGGGTGAAAGTACACCAAATGTGGCCCATCTCTTGAGTGGTGCGGACCACGGCAAGGACCTGAAGTTGAAGGTCGTCAATGGCAACACCGCATGGTCGACGTCAATGGGAACATCAAGCCATCAAGTTGGTGGAACTATGGAATGTCCGTCGCAGGCTGCAGCGACAGGGTAACGTGCTCAGGGAAGAGTACAGCGACGATGATCAGCTGTGTCTTGCACGCAGTCGTGTTGATCGTGGCGTGCAGAACAACAGAGTCAGTTGCGGTATTCGTACATTTGTCTGTTTAGGATTGTGATCCCCAGGAAGTCCTTTGGTGAGGAGTGATGTCACGCAACGAGCAGTAGTCAAAGTGAAAGGACTTCTTGCATGTGATTTTGTTGTAATTTTGTAAGGTGTGGTGGCAGAACTTTCAGCTGGTAGTGGGTGATGGGCTGTCTGTGTGACAACAATTACGGGCTTGACGAACGACATAATTATGGCGAGTCGATCTTTGGCCAGTTGCTGAGTTGGAGATCGTCACCGTAGACCCAGAGATCTGGTCCACGGTCCAGGGGTTGGGATCCCACTGTGGTGAGAGCTTGTGTGCCTGCTCATTGCGCTGACCAGGAGTGAGGATGGGGGCGTTTGACCGGCGGGTGGCATTGGCAGCGTCGCACTGGGATTGGCGGAATTGCTGGTCACGGTGGGCAGCTGAAGGCAAGTCTGGTGCGGCTGCCGTAATGCAGGGTATGCTGTCGCGGATGGGGCGACCAAACATGAGTGTTGCCGGTGCCTCGTGAGTGGCAGGGTGTGGCGTGGTGCGGTACGCTAGGAGCCATTGGTCAAATGCAACATTGATGTCTTCGCCAGCTAGTTTGGCAGTTCGCAGAACTTTGCCAATGGTACGGTTGAGGCACTCGACTGCTCCGTTTGCTTGTGGCCACAAAGGAGGGGTGTGGCGGTGCTGGATAGCGTGTTGCGCGAGGAAATCAGCAAAAGCCGAAGAACGGAACTGAGGACTGTTGTCCGAGACTAGCTCTTCGGGCAAGCCGAACATGGATAATGTAGAGCGCAGAGCTACAACACCGGCCGTAGTGGGTGTCGTGCTGAACACGTTGATGACCGGGTAGCGAGTCTACTGGTCGATAGTGGCAAGCAGGTGCTGACCGTTTGGCATGGGTCCATACAAATCGACGAAGACTCGTTGCCACGGCTTGGTGGACGGTGGTGTGGGCACGGACTCCCGGACGTAGCGGTGTCGTTGAGAGAGTTGCTTGGCACGGAATACATTGCCGGCAGAGTGCTTCGGCTTCAGTAGCCATGTTGGGCCACCCAACATTGCTGTTGAGCCGTTGCTTGGTGCGGACAATATCTTGGTGGCCCGCATGTGTAAGCTGCAGGGTAAGCCGTTGGAGGGCCGTGGGAATGACGAGACGGTCGTTGCGGAGTAGTAGACCGTCACTCTCAGACAGTTCATGGCGGAGGGCAAAGTACGGGCGGACCGTGGTGTGGCTGGAATCCCAGCGGCCAGATTGCAGAGAGGAAAGGATGGCTTGCAGTGTGGTGTCTGCGGTGGTGGCGTCCGCAATCTCCTTCAGAGCCAACGCATTCGGCTTAGCTGCTGTAGCTAGGGCATGTATGTACGCAGTGTCTTCCTGTGCGCCGATGTTTGGCAAGTCGGGATGAGGCTGCGGATTGCGACTGACGACGTCGGCCGGGTTTTCTGGGCCAGGCTTGTACTGGAGCTGGAAGCTGAGATCCTGCAGGCGGAGGACCATGCGCTCAATTCATGGTGGAGGTCTCGATCCGACGGCCTTGAGTTGCAGGAGCGGCTTGTGGTCGGTGACAACGGTGAACTGTGGATCACCTTGTCAAGTCGTGGTGAAAGCGAAGGCAGCCAAACTTGACACCCAATGCTTCCCGTTCAGTTTGAGAATATTGCTGCTCGACGCCGGAGAGTGCACGGCTGGCGAATGCTACAGGTGCATCGTGGCCGTTGTCTTGGCGTGGACACAGGATTGCGCCGAGGCCGGTGCGTCGACATACAGTGATGTGTTGCGGTCAAAGTATTGCAGCATGCAGTCTTCGGCGATGGCCTTCTTCAGTGCATCAAATGATTGCTGCTCAACATCAGTTCAACGCCAAACAGTACCTTTCTTAGTGAGAGCAGGGAGTGGCGTGGTGAGATCGGCCATGTTACAAATGTAACGGCGGAGGAAGTTGGTGAGACCCAGGAAACTCTGTATGTCGCTGACGCAAGATGGCGTAGAGAATGTAGCCACAGACTGCTGGTGGCTGGGAGAGGCGCGGATGCCCTTGTCGGAGTAGACGCTAGCCATGAACTTGAGCCGAGGCTTGAGGATGTGACATTTGTGACATTTGGCTCGGTTGAGTGTAACGTTGTGATCTTGGAGCCGCTGGAGGCAGGCGGCGAGTCGTCGGTTGTGCTCTTCGACGCTCTTACCAAAGTTGAAGATGTTGTCGTGGACGTTCTTCACACCGTCGAGGCCAGCGAGCCATGGCGTCCAGTGTGCGCTGTAGGATCTCGGATGCGGACGATACGCCCATGGGCAGACGTTTACAGTACAAAACTGCGTAGCGACGTGACTCAGGGTGGCCTGGCTCTCCACAGCGGTAGCAGAGCAATGTGCTGGATTCCCGCCGGCCTGGAGCGCGAGTGGCGACTGGGGCAGGTGGCTGGTGGTACGAGTTTGCAGCTGGATGTGGCGAAGACTGCATCGGTCGACGCGACGGAGTTGAAACAGTAGCAGGAGGCGGCTGTGTCCTTTTGTAGAATGGTGGCTGATGACGGAGGGCATTGATCGAGTCTTGTGTGCGCCGGAACGCCGTCGTCTGTTCCACTGACGCTTCAAATGCTCTGGCGGCCTTGAGCGCCTTGGCGAGATCAAGGGACCCAGTCTCCAGCAGTTTTCTGCGGAGTGGATCGGACGTGCATCCTGCCACAATTTGATCACAGAGAGCCACGTTCTTCTGGGCATCGTCGGCGAAGCTGCAGGTCGTTGCCGATGCCAGCAAACGAGTATAAAACGTGTCTAATGTTTCGCCAGGCTGCTGGGTGACCTGCCGGAAGTGGAAGCGGGCCATGCTGGGGCTCTGCTTCGACTGAAAGTAGTCGGCGGCGGCGGTTATGAGGCCGTCGAGATCGTTGCCAGTGTTGGCTAACGTAGGGACGAGCTGCTGGATGTCCTTGCCGGCCACATACTGGAAAGTGTCTCTCTGGCGAGTGTCATCCGAGATGCCGGCTGCTGCGACATAGAGTTGGAAACACCGTTCCCAGGCAGGAAAATGGGCAGCAGCATCGTAGAGACTGCTGTAGATCGGGAATGGCTCCGGAGGCGGTAGTGACAGTAGGGACATGGCGAGGATCAGGCGTTTGCTCGCAGCGCCAATGTAATGTTGTTCTCTTGCTGTATTCCAAACAACAACTAACTCGGAGCTCCGGAAAGCTCCGCAATAGTGAGGTTTTGCATTCCGAATTTCGGCTTGGCGTTCTTTGGTAATTTGTCGAACATCAAAATGTCGAATTTTCGCACCGACGTTTGTTTTGCAAGTCGAAAATGATGTGTTTCGATTTCGTGAGCCCCAGCATCAGCAATGTCCTGTCCCGTGCTCCTTTTCTTGCTGATTCCGACAAACTTTGATCGCGCCCAAAGAGTCGAGGGCCAAACCTGCCTCCTCAGTCGCCTCAGAAAAACCAACTCCATGGCCAAGTCAAATTTTATGGGTATCGCCATAGTCTTTTCAGCCACACAGATGACGGTGAGGACACTCCAGGCGAAAGAGAGTAGACAGGCAGTGGAGAGGAGCAATCAGAGGTAGCTGACGATGCTGATGTCGTCAAAGACGCCTGCGAAGCCATGCCAAGATAAGAAACCTCTTTGAATAAATCACGCGCTAGCGCTCTTCCACAAGAAAATTCATCCGAAAAATATGTTCGGCAAAGTGAGCTTTTTCCGAACAAACATGCCGCATCTTCGTGTGCATTTTCGACCTCGCTCCCGCGTGCCGAATCTTTTGCCGAATTTTGGAATGCAAAACCTCACTAATATGATGCCAACAGAATGTAATGGTGTGCGTGCATGCGTACAGAGTCGGTGCGTACCGACTGTCAGCACAGGTGTGGAAAACAGCATATGTAAATGGATAGGAGCACAAACGGTGCCGCGTGCATATATGTGTCGGTAGAGCATGAAACTCTTAATCTCAGGGTCGTGGGTTTGAGCCCCACGTTGGGCGCCAAATGTCGTCTCGGTTGGAGAACGAGCTGCCTCTACTATACCCTCGCCACGCCACACATCAAACGGACTAGTCAAGTGGTTTTTCTCTAGAGCTAGAGAGAGAGCTATTCATTACTACACTTCAGGAGACGACGGGAGAACTGACAACTGACATGGCGAAAGGAAACATGATATCGGAAGGTGGTGCCCTCATCAGCACAAAAAGTGGCGTACTCGATATCATATCAGCACAAAAAGGTGCACGTGTCACCAATACAACAAAGCAGCGCAGCAGCATGTACGGGTCAGCATCATAGAAACACAAATACAGCAGCAGGTACGACAAAGAGACAACACGTGCAGCCACATGTACAACATATGGGTGTGACAGTCCATATATGTACGTGTGAACACTACACACGATGAGAACATGCAAAGTATGGAGACCCAGACTGTGTGGTCAGCAGGACACAGCCCGTACAGGATGGAACAGACAACTAAACGTAATATAGCACCACGTACCGGCGGACTAGTCGACGCTGATGGGAGAAGTGGCACCCCCTGAGGCAGCTACGGATGCTAGAACTCTACAGCCAGACCAACACCAATATAAAACAAAAAGGTACACCACACCAGGAAGCAAGTCAAATAAAGATGTGTGAACAACAGCCACACACCACAGAAAAGCATACAGAACAAAAACTCAATTACCGACACCATAGTCACTGCAAAATCCAAACAGGAGGAAAATACTAACTCCCTGAGGACACTGAGCATGAGGCAAACGAGCAAGCAACCTCTTGCCGATGTTCCACCGTGTAACAACAACCGCGCTGGCCACCGGACTGTATGGTAGGGGTATTACACCTGGACCTCAAGACCAACGGGCGAAGGACAGCAGGCCGGGCCCAGGTAAATACAATGAGGAGCACTGTATACAACTACAGAAAAAACCCAAACCCATGCCAATTTGACCAACATACCTTCCCTGCGCATCCATTCCTAGTGTACGGGTCTGAAAGATGAAAGATGGGGCGCTTGTATACACGGGCCCGGAAAGCCTGCTTCGGCCGCTCGGCAGCAGCTTCGTAGTGGTGGTCAAGGGTCGAAGACCGACGGATACGGATCAACTCCCCAGTGAACACACCTTTGCCCATACTACAGGGGTGGTTACTACCGACAAGCAGATACAGGAAACGATTGGCGAACTTGAAATGAGGCTTCACCGCCATGTATCCCTTACTACGGAAAACTGTGGTGTCCAGGAAATCAATGCCATCATGTGCCAGTTCATGAGAAAACTTGAGGGCCGAACACTTATTAATCCTATCTAAAGTGCGCTGAGCTTGACCTTCGCAACCATGCAATGATAAAGCGTCTATAAACCTGAACCTCTAAACCCTCCCCCTCTAAGATCGGCAAAACGTACTGCTTCTCCAAATACAGCATAACAATGTCGGCATAGACCACTGCTGCAGGCGAACCCATGGCAGTCCCTTGGATCTGCCGAAACACATCGTTACCATACACGAACTCATTTTTCTTCCGAATGACTGACATCAAGGAAGTCACTGCTGTTAATAACCATGTACGAAGGGCGAGGGGCATCCACCTTGTACACCTGTGTGTGATATACCACGACAACCGAGCTCGTTGGGGATGTTGGTGTAGTAAAGGCTGGTCACATCTATGCTCAATTATAAATGATCGTCCCGCACAGGCAAACCTTCTACCAAGTTGATGAAATCCGCAGTTGAGGTCAGAACAGTACTTTCCTCACATACATACGGGTTCAGTAGAAAGTCAGTGAACTCAGCGGGATAGTAGCCAGGACTATTTAGATTAACAATAGGCCTAACCTTCAGGACCCAGGGCTTATGTGTTTTGAGAAGTCTCCTGAAAACGGGCATGCGCCCCCGGTGCGACTAAGAACAGTGACATAATATATTATATTAGTGGGCATACGATGCTCAATGCGATGCCTAGTCATGGTGAGTAAACAATTGACTCGGGTCGCTCACACGAAGTCTCAACACAGCCTTGAGCCTGTTGGTTGCCATCGGCAGTCTAGCCGCATGCTCATCTAGCCCCTCAGGCAAAAAAAAAACAGTCATTTATAATGTTTGGCATTGTGATGCTGGGCACGACCTATATCATCATAGTGAGATCAGTCCAGGACTACTATCACAATAGACTGCCTTTGAATATGCCTGAGTCCGATTGCGTTCTAGCTCCCAAACTATGTGCTGCATGTGTACACTCCGCCTATGGTTAGTCTACTCCAGAACAACGCCTGGAGAGGTTCATTGGGGGCATGTCCCCCCACCCCATTCCCCCCTTGCCCCCTGCACCTGAAGTACCGGTATTGCCCCCCCCCCCCCCTCCCCAAACAAATTACAGGACACAGATGGAGCACTGGGGAGCACGTAGCAGTAGGCAAAGTTGACGATGCCAGTGCAGACACGCCTGATCTCGGTCACCACACTGGCACCGTATAGTCTCCAAGGGACATAGCTACCAGAGAACACACAGAATGGGAGTATATAGTGCTATCTCGGTGGATAGACAACCTCCTATACAAAAATATCTACTGATAGAGTTCTGTGTAGACCCTATGTGCACATATGTGTGGATGAGTACTAGTAAACGGACAGCTAACCCTAGTCTAAGTAAAATAAAGGTAGAATGTAGACCCTGGGCAAAAAAATAAGTAAATAAAAATATTGACTAGTTTGAGGGAAAGACACAAACGGGAAAAGTCTGAAGAAAAAATTGACTGTCACCAAAAAAATAATAATAGCTACACACACGAGGGAACTCGGATGGAGAGCCAAGGATTAAAATTGAAAAAGAGGACCATCAGTTTACGAGTTATCCGTTTTGTCCAACACTAACGGATGTAAACGTGATGCAGCTAAGCATCAGGTCGTTGAATGTCATGATCTCATCAGTCAGTTTTTGTGCTAATTGTTGCACATTTTTGACTCAGCAGTATTCTGCATATAACCGTTAGTGTTGGACAAAACGGATAACTTGTAAACATGAGGGAACACTCATCCTTACCCAAGTCCCAACGTCAGCACTCGGCGCTGCTCCGAACCAAGAGGGACACTGGAGAGATCGTCCATCAGCTCCTCTCTTGTCCTGCGATCAAATCGCCTAATGCTAAACACAAGAAGATAGGAAAGGCAAGTAGAATAAATAAATCAATAAAATAATAAACAACAAAACAAGTTTGAACAGCTGCAAACGTAATGGACGATTCGAACAAGACCAATGATATACCTAGCAATAAGTGTGCAGAGTGTGCAGCCCAAGGATAATCATCCCACGGCAAAGTTTATTGTTTAGGGCATAGACTCACAGTAACAAGCTCACCTTTGCTGCATCTCACACCGCTTCACACGGTAATCTACTGTATCACCATGGTAATTTCTGTTGCACATTGCTGCTTGTTTAACAAAAGGCAGAAAACACACCGAATTTCCAGGAATTACCATGGTGATACGGTACTTTAGCTTGAACCTATTGTATGACGGGTTTTCTATGATTGATAATGACCCAGAGAGAAACTAAACCGGTATCGAATTACAGTCAGCGACGCAATTCTTCTGAGGTGTAAAGTGACTTCAGGAATATGTTGCAGAAAACTGCGATGCATGCTGATTATTTACTGTGCCCTATTGTGCACAATATACCAGGTGTGTTACTCAGGGATGAAGTAGATGCACACACGTGCCGGGCATCACGGCACAGGTTAGGTTTGCTACTAGCCGCTGCAGTGTACTTGTGGTCCGAACTTGCACTCTACTCAACTCTGCATACGCAAAGAGTGCTGGTGCCGAAATGAACCAGAAGGGTGCTGAGTGGGACGCAACAACACTGACTCTGTCTACCCATGTACACAGATATGATAGGGTATGCAGTACCTGCTCTAAGATTTAACACAAACCGGGTACACGTCTACCTGGCACAATTCCTGCAACACTGGGCCAGAGCCAGATGCGTTCAAGTGCGGCTACTGTGTGTCAGGGAGTCGTAAACTTACTTTCGACTTCCTGATGTACATGATTGTACATGTACATGTATGAACGTACTCGCACTGGGCACTCTGGCCGCACGCGTATGCAGCCTGTCAGTGGCGGTATACCCTCGAACGGTATAAAAAAGTATAGTACTCGACAGGACTTCCGACCGGGTCGCAGGTAACCCAGTGTTCTTTTTCCAAAAGGTCCAAGTACTCACAAACAGGGCCACTGACCCGGCTCTGGAGCAGACACTGGTAATCTAGGTCCAAGTTTGCTCGATTATGTTCTGACGCTTCATGTGCTTTCATAGCCAAGGTTTCTCACTTTCTTCGCAAGCTCTTTTAGTCTTGAGAGTTGACAACTGCTTATGGTTGTGTTGGCAGAAAACATGTCAGCTAATCTGACAACCGTCCAACCCCATTTTACTGGTAAGTAGTCAGCGAGTGGCTTTGATGGGGCCATACAGTACTAGAGGGGAAGTTACGCGGCATATTTGTGCTTCCTTTTTGAAAACACGTTCTCGCTCGAAGGGTTTCTAAACTTTATCCCTGCGCTCATTGATGGAGTTCATCGATGGAGTTGCCAGCGGCACTCTACAGAAGAACAATGTTGTCAAGTTTTTTTATGAAAAATTGTCAAACATTTTCAAATTGCTATAAGTTTGGTTAGGGCCGGGTTCCACTGCGGCTCCGCAGCTCCGCTGCTCCACGGTACTTGGCTGCATGCAGCAGAGCGGCGCGGTTCCAGTGACACTCGCCATTCACTTCACGGTACCGCGATCGTGCTCGACGTTTTTTTTATGACATTTAGCCTGCCTGCGCGCGCGTGAAATCCAAAAAAAATCCTCGTGTTCTGGCCTGTGCAACGAATTAAAATTCCCCCGAATAAAACAATTAAGTGCGGGAAACAATGCAAGCCGTGACCGCGGCTTGCATTTTTTTGTATCAAGCAGCGAAGCGAAAGCTGGTGATGAGCCGCGGCCTCGCTGGACCAGCTCGTAATGATGACGTTTCATGCCGTGGATGATGTGCGGCGGAGCGGCAGTGGAACCCAGCCCTTAGGCAAAGGAAATTTGTCATTAATTTGTTTATGCTGCATAGATGGAGAGCTGCACACTCTGGCTTATGGACTCTCGCCTACAGTGTAGTCGTACTGCTAGTGTACTGGCATTACAGAAGACACGAAAAACGAGAACATAATTATGGCGAGAAAGTAATTACTGGCTAAGAATTGCCCTAAGACTTACCGCTTCTCAGTGCTCCATACCAGGAAGTAGTACAATACCTACTCCCTGCTCCATACGAGTGTTTTCTCCTCATTCTCTGCATCCTTTACCCCAGGAGTCTCGTCCATTTAGCGGCTCAAATGCTTGAGCTCCGGATAGCGGAAAATAGCTCGTCGTCCATTAGCGGCTCTAATAGTACCTGGTCTGAAGTGTCGCAGTCTAGCACAACTATGATTTTTTCCAGGAGGGTAAGGGTTGCAAACCCAAAGAGACCCTAAGCTTCGTCTATCAAACAAAACAATTGCCCTAAAAAATGGAAGAGGAAAAGAGTGAGCGAGCTGGTCTGAGCGCGCTACTTTTCAAAAAATAGAAGCTGAAAGCCATCAAAGTCAAAGCATTCTGGCTAGCGCGTTTGTGTATGTCACGAGCGCTAGCGCGCTAGTCGCAGCAAACGCTCGCAGGCCAGAGTTAGCGCTATTTGGGCTGTTTGCCGCACGCGGCAGCTGGATGGATCACGTGATCCAAGCTGACAAATAAGGTCCGATGGTTCAGCTACATTGAGCCACAAGCATTTCCATAACCTTGAACCTTCCAAGTTGGAAGGCTGTCGGTTAGCGCTACGGAGATGTGTTGAAGCTAGGTGTCAGGACGTCGAATGTCTCAGTACTCTTGTCAGTTTTGTGCCTAGTTATTGCACTTTCTGACTGTATATAGTATCCAGTTACAGTGATGGAGAGTTACTCTTAACTCGTATCCATATGTCCTTTTCCTTTCCACATTTATTTATGGCTCAACATCCGAGTTTCAAATTGCACACCTGATGAGCCGTCACGAACCATACGGCGAAACGTACGTCGTGTGAAACAACTTGTTTTGTAGTCAACTTGTCCATCACAACGTCATGCATGAGGAGTACTGTAGGAGTTTGGCTTTCGGCTTGTACAATTCGTTTTCGCAAAGCTTCCCCTTTCTTTACTTATCTTTGATATTTATGACCCACCCAAGTTGGGTGGTGTGCTGCTTTGCTGCTTCGAATTGTAGTTAGACCGCTTTGTCAAATATCGTACTGGTCTCGTCATTGTCCAGTAACAATCGGCATTCTTTGTTCCGTTGGGACTGTAGCTTTTTGCTCGTTTTCGTTGCACTTGCCTTCCCCTCTTTGGTATTTCCATAACCTTGAGCCTTCCAAGTTGGAAAGCTGTCGGTTAGCGCTACGGAGATGTGTTGAAGCTAGGTGTCAGGACGTCGAATGTCTCAGTACTCCTGCCTAGTTATTGCACTTTCTGACTGTATATAGTATCCAGTTACAGTGATGGAGAGTTACCCTTAACTCGTATCCATATGTCCTTTTCTTTTCCACATTTATTTATGGCTCAACATCCGAGTTTCAAATAATAATAATAATAATAATAATCAACGCAATAAATAGAGTAAGCTGCGCACTCAGTACAAACACCATAAGCAAAACTTGTTTTCATGTAAATATAGAAGCTTGTTCCTAAACGTTTTCGTCGCCATCTCATCAGAGGATTACTGGCAAATCAACAAAAGCTCTTAACTCAATATATATACGCACAATGCAAGTAATAATTTAGACCCTAACTAGCGCGATAAAATGAGAGCTGAAAGAAACATTACACCATTCAACGATATCAGGTGACAACAGATGCGATAAATTCACCACTAGAAAGTTACCATGCAACCACAAACGAGAACTACTGATCTAAATTCACAAACAATTTCAACGTAAACAAATTCTTTTTCTGCCTACACGAAATCGGCTTAGTGGTAAAAATGTAAATAGACTCCAATACACGCAAATACCTTTGACTACGTGAACGAGACCAAACAGAAAAGCAATCATCAGCATAACTAGAACGACAATCACTATTCTGAACAAGATGGTTGGCGATAGAAGATTCATACACCCTACCAACGCTACTAGAACCAGTACATACTTTGGAATTACGTGACAATGTAACCGACCTGACATTCCTTGCCGCTACTGCCAATCCAGACGAGGCCGATGTAGATGTCAGTACCAAAGGCACGTCCGTTACTGGCACTGCCTGCTGCGATGATGCTCCCTTTGACGTTCCAATGGCTGTTGATGTTGATGAAGAGGAGGAGGGAGATGAGGAAGACGCTGACGACGACGATGACGACAACGACGGAGACGATAAAGACTCTGCTAACCTCGCCCTAGAGCGAGTCACTGGTCCCGCAGACACACCATCCGGTGGTTTCTTCGGTGGCCGGCCACGCTTTTTGCCACCGGAGGTGGACACACCGGATGACGGTACCAAGGAAGTCAAAGAAGACGAAACCGCAGATACCAACGATGATGACGGGATAAAAGGAAGAGACGGTAAAGACGAAGGCAATGACGAACAAGCCGATGCCGACGAAGAAGACAACGACACCCCAGTTGGTTCCGTCCCCAGCGAGGGTGCACCTCCAGTCGCAGTACCAATCTTTGGGGGACGACCTCGTCTAGGCCTTGACGACCGTGCCTCAACAGGCATAACGTGAAGAGGCACATGCTGGTGGATCCGTGCCTCCAGGTGCTGAAGGGTCCTACCCACATACCGGCTCTCACATTGCCGGCACTCGAAGTTGTAAATAAGATGTGATAATTTAAGAGTGGGTAGGACATCCTTCTTCACCATGAAGGCACGAGCTGTTGTGTAGACGAACCGGACACTAACATTACGAAAGTTCGATTCTACAGCTGACTTAACTCGACGTTGCATGGTACGGCAAACAGCTTCACCCTTCCAAGGCAAACGAAGATACACCGGAGTAGCGTCGGAGGACACTTCCTTCGCTCCACCCAGTGTACTAACTACGACATATTTAGATATCACATATTCCGGGTACCCATTTAAACGAAACAAAGTGCGTAGCCGCTCCAGCTCCTCATCCAACTTTGAAGGCGAACATAATCGACGAGCACGATCCACTAGATTACGAACGAGATTAATTTTGTACGACCTCGCAGTAAACGAGTCCCAAACAATGTACAAGCCGGTGAACGTTGGTTTCCGGTACACTGATGTAATTACACCACCCATACCAGACTTCTCTACAAGAACGTCCAAGAAGGACAATTTACTAGCCGATTCAAACTCACAAGTAAACTTCAGTGACGGGTGCAGCTTATTCAATAATTCAAGAAACTCCTGCGCGTCGCTCCGAGACTGAAAGTAGGACCAACTATCGTCAACAAAACGACAATACACCGCAGGCCATTTACATTTGGGGACCAATGATTCGCAGTAACCCACAAATATATTTGCAAGAACTGGACCCAACGGTGAACCCATCGCGACACCATCTATCTGACGATACATACCATTCTCAAACGAAAATTCAACGCCAGACGTAACCATATTCATAAGACGGCGAAAGTACGTCTCTTCGATAGTAACAGGAGAACCTACATTACCACGGTACATAGCATCACAGCAAATATCAATCGTAAAATCCAAAGGTACGTTCGTGAAAAGACTCACAACATCAAACGAGCACATAAAGAATGTCTCCGGGAATTCGTGATCATGCAAAAAGTCGGCAAACTCAAAACTATCCTTAACTACATATGTACTGTACATGTCGAGAACAGGCTGTAACAAACGACAAATCCACCTCGACACTTTGTACTGCGGTGAACCACACATGGACAAGATCGGACGAACTGGACAACCAGCCTTGTGAATTTTGGGTAAGCCATACATGCGCGGTCGCGCAGAACCAATTGGACTAAATGAATCCGACTCAGTCTGCGTGATCTGCTTCAGCAATACTAACTCTTTAAAATAGTTGCATAATTGTTCCTCTATTTTAGCCGTTTTATCATGTGTCTCAATGGGCCCAATGACAGTAAACTTCGAACTATCGTTCAGGATGGTATGTGTCTTCGTGATGTAGTCATGCTTGTTCATAATGACGGTAGCCCTTCCTTTGTCAGGTTTGGTTATTACAATGTTGTTGTTACTCCGCAATTCTTTCCGTACTCTAAAATGTTCACGGGTTAGTGTAAAACATGTCGTGTCATTGCTAGACTGGATGTATTGGTTCGCAATGTCAGCCAGAGAGGTTGCGCACACCGACGCTGATCTGTTTGTCTTCGGTAGTGATGAGGACAGGCGATCATAAAATACCTCAAAATCAGCCATAACCTCTTCTCGGTTAGTTTTAGGCGGCAAACCGAAACTCATACCTCGGCATAGCAGCTCTTTCTCAGCAGACGAAAGTGTATAGTCAGACAAATTGATAATGAATTTATCATTACAATGAAACGAACCAAAACGGTCCTTTCTCAGCAGCTCAATTTGGCGCGCATACTTCACATGTAAGCGGTGACGTTGCTTTACATCAACTTCACCAATCAATCGACAAAACCGAACGAAATCACATGGACTAAGAAACGCACGAATCTCAAGATTACTACGGTGAAACTGTCGCTTCAAACGGTCACAAGTAAGGAGCGACTTGGCTAGCTCATCTTTAACAATTATTCGCTCAATCTTCATGTTGTCATGCACCTTACATTTACGAACACGGGCCTGAATACGTTTAGGTGTTACGCCATGTTTAAGACACTCACGCAAAAAAGAGTGATTACAAAGAACATTGTTAAGACGGCATTGTTAAGACTGGACTGTGGCTCCAGCGATTCCCTTCTCAGAGCAGGTACCATACCCAATACGGTCAATGCATATTGGACAGACCTGTGTGCACAACAGAAATACAGTCAACTTCGCTTATAACGACACTCGGCGGGACATCAGAAAAGTGTCCTTATTCGCGAAGTGTCATTATACCCGAAGTCTCTTTATTATGTGTCACGTGCACAGTTGGATAGGACTTTGCTCTGGGCATGAAAATTATGTCGTTATTCGGGAATTGTCGTTATATCCGCAGTTGTTATAAGCGAAGTTGACTGTAGTGGAGAGAAATCTCTCAGCTCATGAACACATCAGTGAAATTTGAACTGCCGTTGTTTGTGGCCATCAGTATAAACCTATCGACTATAAGAATAATGTGCAAAAAACCTTTATAACTACAGTTGGGCCATGGAATTATAAAGCATCTAACTTAGGGAACTGCCAATTCTGGTCTGGTTGCGTTCGAGGCCTGCAATTCATGATGGCTATCGTATGTTGCATTGACCAGAGATCATATAAAACTTCCAAATGCCACATTGAAACACGCACCACTTTCGAGCACTTTGGTATCCCCCATCAAATGGGCATTCGTTCCCGGGGTGGCAGGCGTCACCATTCGTTATGCCTGGATCAGATTTCATTGACCCCAACTGTCATGAAGAATCATTTTTACTTTGACTGGATTTCAGTACAAGTTGTAGAACTGCAGAATCAATTTTGTTGTATTTGGGCAACCATTTCTCTACAAACGATCTATTTGGAAAATATAATTTTTTATAAAATTCATGTCCAAATTCCACATCTACCCAAATCAGAATACTTGATCACGTATTCAGTACTACACGGAATGTTAAGAAAACGCCAGGGAATAGGAATTTGCTAACGAGAACTCCAGGCCAGGGTACTAGCATACGAACAAAACAAGACGAGAGAGCTTGGAAGCTCAGGGCCCTGCGCTATGTTTTGTTGCCTAGCTCCTCGTGCATGTTGTTAGAACTGATGGAAATGCTTTTTCCTTTGATTAGCTACATGTACATCATTGTATTGCAAAAACGTTTCAATGAGATACTGAAGTAACGTCTTCTGCATAGCTATGGGACCGGCGCTGACTCTGCCGATCACGGGCGTTCTGGAGTCGACGGGATGTCTGTCCTGACGTTTCCTGGGACCGGCGCTGACTCTGCCGATCACGGGAGTTTATCTTCTTCTTATTATTATACTGACGGCAACTAACATCCATTCTGATTGCATTTACTCGTCTCCCTACTTCGTAGTTCTTTCCAGAAAATCTCCCCATACAGCAGGGAGTCGTTTACATAATATGACTCCCTGCTATACATCTACATGACTGTATAAACGTTATAATTATTATGCTATCCGCCTACATGCGATTCCCGGGCTGGTCGACAGGCGGCCCAGCCAGCCTGCTAGTGGGATCTCGGCCTCGCACACAAATCCACACAAAATGTTACTGCACTGAATGCATTCCAACGATACACTTCGCATATATACTCATTCTCTTGATGGTACGGGACAGGTACGGGATAGCGCCAGGCATATTGATGGCACAAACAAACAAAAATATTGTGGCCAGCTGTCTTTGCTGGTACGGTACAGTACGGGACAGATACGGGATAGCGCCAGGCGTGACACAAACAAACAAACAAACACCAAACGAGAGAGCTTGGAAGCTCAGGGCCCTGCGCTATGCTTTGTTGCCTAGCTCATCGTGCATGTTGTTAGAACTGATATCAGTACACTTTGCTTTGTGAGTATATAAAACAATACTGATCCAGATTTCTCATTACTGGTTTCTGATGATCGCTTAGTGCGTGAAACTCGGAGTAAAAACACTTTCTCTGTCCTCCTATTGTTTGAATCAGCTCTACCACTCGGTATTGAGCACTCTCTTGGGCAGCCTGGAACCTCTCTGTTTTACATTACTTGATTTCTTTTGTACTTCAGTAAAAATATTATTTCATTGCCAAATTAGTTTGAGTTACCTTTGAAAATTATCATGTTCAACTGTCTTCGTAATCATCATACGCAACGTCAGCGAACTAACCGACTCTCTGTGCTCCACCGAAAGGAGCCACTCAACGATTCCTTACGAGCTGCATACAAACTCTCGCGCAACCTGTACCACCGGTCAAGCCGCCAAGGACACATACTTGTCAACGCTCGGATACACAATGCTTGGCAAGGAAAGAAAGGGTGGCTATGCGTGGTGGAAATGTGCCAAAGCAATATGCAATATTGACCAAACAAATAAAAAGGCAATTCCAGACCTGCAGAACGGCAATGAAATTCACAAAACAGATCAAGCGAAGGCCGAAACGCTGTGTACCTTCTTTGCCCGCCAATGCACCACTCAGTCAACGCCACCAAATACTGTAGCAACTAGTATAACAATCAATGAAGCCGACGTTGATGGAAACAAATTTGGATTCGGAAACATACGCCCTGTTGAAGTCTTCGATGCAGCAAAGAGGCTGCAACAACATAAATCATCATCAGACATCAACCTGACAAACCGTATACTAAAGCAATTCGCAGACATCCTTTCCCAATCACTATCAGTATTGTTCAACTACAGCCTTGATGATGATGTGTTCCCGTATGTCACGTGATTGTCGCCTTGGAGTTGACCAATGACAGATGAAACAGCGCGGGCTGGAAAGCGCGGTCCTGCCTGCTCAAAGGTGATGGAACTGAATCACTGCCCGTCGTCAAGTGACGACGGGCAGGAACGGATTCCACAGCCAATGAACGCAGTGGATTCCGTTCCTGAATCCGTTCCTGCCCGTCGTCACTTGACGACGGGCAGGAACGGATTCAGGAACGGAATCCACTGCGTTCATTGGCTCGAACTTGGCGCGTGTTTCGTACATACAAGGACAACTGAAACGAAAGTGAAAGAGCGACTTGCGCAGCAAAAGATGATTTGATTTGAATCTTTTCACACAGCGGGCTTTTTCACCGAAGGTCGAAAATCGCTGCAACTGGGCCATATTATGTAGATCTACGACTCGTAGACTTCTGCCACTGGCCTGCCATTCAAGGCTGCTACCTTCCGCAAAGTAACGGTTCCGGCCACATTTGGTGGATGGATGGACTGCGTGTCGAAGAACACGGCAAATCTGCTGCAAAAGCAGAACGTCGCACGCCAATTCCGTGGTAACTGTCATTTGACATGGTAGAGAATGCTTTTTCAGCCCCCGTTCTGCCGAAATATGCTCGACCCCCCAAACAGGCATTTTCTGCCGAAAATTCTGCCGGCATTATCCGCCAAGCCCTAATGAGCTCCTCCGAAAAGTTGAGGGAGAGACTGAAACTTGTATTGCGGAGTCGCTCGCGAAGGAGATCTTGGACGAGCCGGATGAGCCTCAACCAAAGCGCGCAATGCTCAGCAACCTGCAGGATCCGCGCAATTTGCCGAGGTTTCCGATCAAGACGTGGGAAAAATCCGTAGGAACAGAACAGCCAGAATGCCCGATGCCCAGTCGACAATGTCAATGGCACCGCGAGAAAAAAAGCACTATGGTGCAGTATGGACTACTACAAAAGACTGTACCAGAAAACAATCACAAAACACAATGCAGGTGTGTCTGTCATGTATCTCTTTATTTCATATTTGGCTTGGGTGCACACGGGAAACACGTTCCAGTCACTCATACTCGGCCAGTACCGCTGTTCATCCAGCCCTTGCCGCTATCGCGGCGCGGGCTGGATTCCGCGGTACTGCCCTCATACTCGTGCAGGAACCTGTACTTCCCGTCCTCCTGGAAATCATCCACTGTAATACCGGTGTACAAGAATAGAGGTTGCGCCAAAGAGCCTACCAATTACAGACCTATATCCCTCCTCCCATGCATAGCGAAACTAATGGAAAAGATTCTCTCGGAACGTCTACTTCGATACTTGATGACCCATGGTGTAATTTGTAAAGGTCAATTCGCATATGTACGCACCAAGTCTGTAACGGACCAACTTATCTTGTTAACCCAATCAATGGCTGTAAATATTGATAATGGCACTAATTTTGACCTGATATCTCTAGATTTCAGGAAAGCTTTCGACCGGGTCGACCACTCTATACTCCTAAAGAAATTCGGTAAGATTGCTACAGCTTCGTCAGTAAAATGGCTGAAGAGCTTCTTAGGGGATCGACAAATTGAAGTGAAGGTACATAGCACTAAATCGAAGAAGCGGAGCATCAACTGCGGAGTGCCTCAAGGTTCCCACCTTTCACCACTCCTATTCCTACTCTATATAAATGACCTGCCCAACGCTATGCAACATTGCACGCAATATTTATTTGCAGATGATGTCACCCTCCTACTGGCTTACAAACCTGAAGACACCCTCGCCAGTAGAGCGAACATGCAGTCTGATCTCGATGCATGTCAAACATGGGGCAGGAACAATGGAGGTGAATCCTCAGCAAGCAAGACATCCGTGCTGTGCCATAGAGCTATCAATGATACACCACCTGCAGGAATCCAATACCAAATGTACAATGAGCTATTAACGGTGGTTTCTGAACTGCAACATCTTGGCATCACCTTGACCGACAACCTGGATTTCCGCAAACATGTCGCCTCAATAACTTCGAAGTTCAGATATCGAGTGCACCTACTGTCAATTATGTCCCAGCAACTTACGCCTTCGGCAATGATCATACAAAGGGTTCGTAAGACCTGTGATCGAATATAGCTGTACGGTGTGGTCGTTTGGATCTAATAAGAAACCCATAACCACTCTTGATCAATTACAGGCAAGGTTTGCTAGAGCTCTACTGAAAAAGAAAAAAATTGCATTTGATTACACTTCTTCCAAATCTGTCTTAAATTCTAAATGCTCCCTAGAGTCACTAGCCTATCGTCGTCAAATCATCAGTCTCACTACTGTTCACAGATATGTTTTCCATCATCGTGATTACCTTGCTGATTTCCATTTCAAGATTACGAATAGTGAGCGACGACCAAATAAAATCATTCTTCCCAAATTTAAATCATTGTCTAAGTCTCTCTTCATGTTCCGAACTGCTATTCCATGGAACTGTTTACCCCCCAGTCTAACATCGGAAGCCTCGCTCTATAAGTTCAAAGCTGCCCTCAGGAAATTTACAGCTGACTATGCTTATGCAATCAACGGAATTCCGCCACCTTGCAGTTGATTTCCCCCATTTCTCTCCTCATCAATCCCTACTTCTCTTTGTACATACATCTACATCTACTGTTCTTTCAATCAAATGAACCCCTCGATAGGCACACTGCCTTTGGGTCATTTCATAATAATAATAATAATACTCGTCCATCCGATGTCACCCTGGGCCTCACCCTGCGAATAATCAGCTCATCTCTCCCTAGCTCCACGTCTCCTTCCATCATGACCGAACATCAACTATACATCAATTTAGAGCAATATTCGTAGCCTGCAGTCATAACATGGCTGCTAAAATCCAGACTGGTCATGACTTCGTAACATGCATAATGTACATGTACATGTACATGAACACGGAGTTTTGCGGACTACCCGCCACTACATGCATCTCGTCCGCCCCGGGATACCTTATGAAGGCTGATTCACTCGCATCTTCTGCTACATGTAATGTCAGTGTGAGAAAGAACTTTGAAGTAGACGAGTTCGAGCATACAATAATGTATTGCCATGATTTCTACCCTGCTTTTCATTGAAAACACTATCTGCATGACCTCCGAACCCTTTGCCATGCAGACCACCAGCACTGATCAGGTGCAGTGTACACAATTGTATAGCCTACATACTAGAACTGTGGTATAATCGTGTAGTTCTGCTCCTACCTCCGAGAGGATGCCAAATTATGCTCCAAATTTTCAACCATCAAATTATGCCAATAATTATGCCGGCATAATCCGCCGGTGCCTAAAGGGCACACTTTCGGCCATAACTCTTGAATGGCTGGTCAGATCGAGACAACATTTTCAGAGATTTTGCAGCTATTCCTGCTCTTTCAACTGATAGCACTCGATATGAATTTACAAATTCGATTTTCAGCGAATTTTTAGGTAGGCTGCCCCCTTAACCGTATGGGTTTAAACCCGGTTCTGACCCTCTTTATTCTTTATCTAATACCATGACTACTAGTACATGTACATACTATAGTAGTTTGGACATCTTCGCTACATGCAGCCAGTACAGGTATAGTGCTGCTGGATGAAATCCGGTCAGGCAAGTCAACGCCACACCCGGCACCGTGCAGCCCCAGACCTGCGAACACTGGCATGTGAGCTGGTGCATGGCTGCAGCTTGACGCACGGGGTCGGATTTCATTGAGCGGCACTGTTCATCTGCATGATATCAGGCGCCGTCGTCGATGCCATCGCTGTGTGCACTGTCGTCAATCCTCGCAGCATCGGGCCTCGTCGTCGTCATCCTCGTCCTCCCCCTCCTTGTCGTCATGTTGTCGTCACCATCACCACCGCCGGCGCGCCGTCATCAGGAGCCTCGGCGGCGGTGGCGGCGACATCATTACCACCGCCGTCAAACAGAGAGCCTCAGTGATGCCATTGCCGTCAGCATTGCGATTACCATCGCGCATCGGGCGGCTGTTCATTACTCACCACGCGGGAGCAGCGGCGGGAGGTATGCCAGTGCGTTACCAGTGGTTAGTACTTACCAGTGGTTACCCTGCTCATCAATAATAGTATGAGTCGTCTATATCTCCTTGCTGGCCCTCATCCCCAGCTTCTACGATTGGATCTGGATCGGATGCGTCCTCTAGCTCTGGAGCAGGATCTGGCGTGGAATCTTGTGCGTCATCGGGCTGCTCCATGCCGTCCAGCTGCCAGTTCTGGCGCACCGCCGCGCGTAAGTGCAGCACTCCGACCCGTTGTTTCCAGGCGCAGCTCAGCTGTGCGGAGAAGCTCAGCAGACGCACTATGGCTGTGCGCAACGCCTCCACATTACCCAGCGCCACCACCACACCGTACAGCGGGAACAGGGTCAGAAAGCTTTTGCCGACGATCACCAAGTGACCGGTGGTACCGACACACAGCACGTGCGCCACGAGCATTGCCATCGACACTGCCCGAGCGCTCGGCGAACTGTCTCGCTTCAAGACACGCCACAGCGCATTGCAGATAGGGTAAATCCGAGCGCCGACGACGAAAAGCACAATGCTTTTGAGAGCGTCCACCGTGAGCGTTGGTTGTGTGTTGAGCGTCGTGTACATGTGTTTGGCGTCCCGACCAGCGGCAGATGCCCAGAAGGTGCCCTCCTGCGTTCGCGTTTGCGCCGCCGTGCCGAACTCTGTCCAGACGCCACGAATATTGAGCACCAGGAAAACGAGCTGAATCAGTACTGGCACGTATTCCAGGAGAGTCATGGACCAGTCTCTCCATGTTCCGTTATTTGCGTCTTGGCCGTCGGGTTGTTTGGCGTTTGCCTGCTCATCCCGTTCGTCCTGGTCGGGATCACTAAGGTTATCGTTGTTTCGCCCTCGCGGGCTGCTGAGTTCGTTGAAATGAGTCATCTCTTCCGCCCCATCTCCGGCGGTTTGGGCGGAGAGGTGCATTTGATGTTCGATAGTTACGCTCTTCGCCGTGTTTGCCGTAGCCCAATGAGCCGGCAGAGTCAGTCTCGAGTCATAGTTCCAGTCAGCCATCACGCTGGCAAAATGAGTGAAAGAATCATGACGGGGTGCGGCGACATAACGGAGCAGAAAGGCGTGCGGCGGCAATCGAAGTTGGGGGGGCTGAGGGTTGGCCACGTATATCACTCTCGCCTCCTCTACCTGTGTGTATACGATCGTGTACAAACACATCTGGTATGGCCCAGGGTAGTATTAATTTTTTAGTAATACTAATAGCATAATGACGTAGCATGATTATTTCACATCTTTGTCACGTGACTCGATCACGACTACCGGTATACCGTCCTACACTGTCACTACTACTACTAGTACTAGCACTAGGCTACAGTCAGACAGTACAGTACATGTATGAACATTGGAACATGGCCGACATAATGTGACTCAGGGAGTCTGTGACTACATTTTCGGCAAAGTTTCGGGCATATCACACCGGGGCCTATCTGTGGCAGTGTGAGTGTGATTTACGGCTCCCTGTCCCTGATCATGTGACACATACTACAGTGCTGGCAACTGAAATCCGACCCCCTGAGCGGTGCGCTCACATCGCAAAGAATGTGAAGCCACCGCTCAGGGGGTCGGATTTCAGTTGCCAGCACTGAAGTAATGCGGACACTACCCCTTTGTCTAGGAGACGTAATTCACATCTTGTCACCCTTATCCATTCTCTCAAACTCAATCTGTGTCCACCTCACCTCCACTGTTTCAACTGGTTTTCTTCCCGTAGCACGAGAAACTCCCTTTCCCTTCCGAAACCCAAGTCCTCCTTTCTACTTCACTCTCCACTTTTCACTGCGTACTCTGCGTGGCTGGCACTTCCCCAAGAAGCTAAGGACCTTTATTCCCTCCGCCTTTTTAAGAGCCTTGTCGCGCCTTGACTTTGATTTTGTGTTTCTCATTTTGTTGCAATCACTACTTATCCATGCCGGTTCCTTTTTTTCTTCTCCTCCCCTTCTCCCTTCCTTGCCGTGGTTGGCTAACACCCTCTCTCTTTGTATTGGCCGGTGTTCTCACTGTGCTATGAGATGCTGTAATAAATAAAATAAAGGTCGAGTCTACATGATGATTGCATTACTTGTATGAGTTGTCAGCTTGAGCACTCTGGCAAGGTACGTTCGGGCCTGGTTTAAATCTGGCTTCGGAAATTATTCTTCATTGCTATCAAGTTCGGCCTCGCAGATTTTGATAGTATTCTTTTATATATAGTGGAGAAAACCAAAACAGGCAGATGCCTAATAACAA
Organism: Sycon ciliatum; assembly: GCF_964019385.1. Taxonomy (NCBI): domain Eukaryota; kingdom Metazoa; phylum Porifera; class Calcarea; order Leucosolenida; family Sycettidae; genus Sycon; species Sycon ciliatum. Next base: position 16,909,265 of record NC_088654.1, on the reverse strand, counting down.
TGGACCCACTGTGTAGGGTGAAGGAGGGGGGGGGGGGACATGGCTAATGGTAAATAGTGGCGGCGAAATAGAGCAGTTCCAGCACAGCTACAGAAACATGGGCGTAAAGCTAAAAGCAGGCAAGAATGTGTTGCATTGTGATCGTGTATTACTTTTATCAAGACAAATATCACACAGCAATGAATCAAACAAGTCTCTTTTATCAAGACAAATATTTTCAGTATACCCAACTCGCAACACACTAACAGTCCTTGGCTACACCACGTACAGTTGAAATTGTCCAAATTTTCACCCAGGAGGACATCATCAGGGATTATAGGAGAAGAATGATACAAAGTTGGCTTTTATAAGACAGTACAGGAACAGTCACATAATGCTGCTCGCTTTGCAAATGCAACACCCCGCCAGTGGAAGAAACCGGACCAAGTCATCCTGAAACTCCCTTCAATTTAGACTACGTCTTTGGGAAATCCTCAAATATATATAATAATAATAATAATAATAAAAGCTGCCGTTTATCAACGAAGCACTGTCCGCTCGGGTTTCTCGACGTGTGCGCCGGTTCAGTCCTAATGTTCGTATTGTGTTCACATCTGGTCCATCACTGAAGAGGAAACTTGTTCGGTCATCATTGTCTGCCCGTGTATGTCCCCGTGAGGTGCAGAGAGCGAAGGTGAAGCGTGGTCGTGGTGCACCGATGGTGTGTAGAGCATGTGATACGGGTATGTCTGATCGTGAATGTGTGGCGAAGCATGTATTGTTGTCTACAGTATGACGACGTGCACGCTTTGTCAAGAGCTGTACGTCGGGGAAACCGAGCGGCAAGTGCGGGAGCGGTTTCAGGAGCTCTACCGGGAAGCGCGGACGATGGTGGAGAAAGCTCCCTGGGGCAACCACTACAAAACCCACCACTGAGAATCTCACACATCATCTTCACAATTTCAGCCCTTCCACCAGGCGAAGATTCTCGGCAGGGAGTCTTCTCTTCCATCACGCAAGTACCTTGAGGCAACAGAGATCAGAAATCGACGACCAAAGGTGAACAGTGACAAGGGTTGGCGCCTATTGGCATGAATCAAACTTCCCAGCACATGGCTGATCTACAGACTGGGCATCCCACACCTTGTTGTTATCACAACGGGTGCGGGATCTCAGATTCGAAATCTCGAATGGATAGCCACACCTGACTTGAGAGCTTGAGAAGATTAACACACTCCATACTTGACTCTTAACCCCCCCTCCCCTCTCACCACACAAACACACACATACACACACACACACACACACACACACATCAACTCAACAACGTCACTGATCTCGCCATATGGCTTAAGTCACGCGGCCCAATTTTAAATGCCTCCAAAAGCCAGGTAATGACTATCTCACCGCAACATGCCGGGCCTGAGGTCTCTATCGTGTGCTGCGATACCTCTCTACCGATAGTGAAGTCTGCGCGGTATCTTGGTGTCTTTCTTGACAACCGCCTGAGTTGGGATGTACACGTCAGCGCCATAGTGACCAAAGCTGCGAGGAAGATTGGCGCCTTGTGGCGAGCCCGTCGATGCCTCTCCCGCAGCTCGCGCAAGATATATGTAAAGGCTATTGTCATGCCGGATATGATATATGGTGCCTGCTGCTTCTCTGCAGCCCTCCGCGTGACCCAACAGTGGAGTTTCAAAGTTCTTAAAAATTTATTATTTTTGCAAGGAAAAATTGGAGGCGTATCCAATTTCGAAAGAAACGGTGACAGCACCGACGCAATCCAGTAGTGACCTCCTAGAGGACTGTCTGTCCAATGTTCAGCCCGGTCCCATAGCTCAGTGGTTAGAGCATTGCTCATGACAGGACAATAATTCTTTGTTGCCATCTTCAATAGGTCCGTCAAATAGAAGTAATAGGTTTTTTTTTCATTTGACCCGACAACTTGCTTTCGTGGAGTGTGGCTGGTGAACTGTTCGTGCTGTGATCTGCAAGCGTCGGGTGGTCTCATCGGGTCAAATGAAAAAACCTATTACTATGACAGGACAATTACAAGAGTAAAAAATGTTCCCTGGCCTGGGAGCTTATGAATATGACTGTACTCTTCGTACAGAGCATATGCGATGACATCATCAGTTGAGAATTTTTGAGATGCTGTGGCGAAGACGCGGGACAGCACTAGCGCCTCGCGGCAGTAGCGCTGTACATGTACTTGCACTAGCTCCACACATTGCATACGTTTTGCATACGTGTACATTATACATATCGCCCATTGGTGAATCCGCTGACTCGCGCTTTACCATCACAGTGATCACCATCAGCATTTCCGCACTCACCCCATGAAATCATTCGCTTAACCTCAGAATTATGTTGCAAGCCAACGAGTCGTCGACTACGACGAATCCCTGGATGCAAGGTCGTCTGGTGCCGACATGAGTCCCGATTCCCGAACGCTCGATATGCAATGGTCACGTGATGGATGTCACGATGTCACGAGAATAGAATGTGAAACCGCTCAGCACAACAATAGTCAATACACAGTGTTCTGTATCTTCAATAACGCGGGGCGTTTTTTTCAAACGGCGTCACCAAGTCCAGTCTCACGGTCCGTCACGGACCCATATCAATGTGGGTCCCTAGATCCCTGCGCACCAAGGAGACGGGGAAGGCTATTACAAAAGCTGCATACATGTACCGGTACATTTATTTTTTTTACTAGAGCCGCGTAAACCCGTCATGTGTGAGCCATGAATAAGGGGAGTGGTGACATGTAACTAATACTTACATGTATGTTCAACTCGGATTGTGACTCTTGGTGAGCCAATTAAATTATGGTGAAAAAAGGAGGACAAAATGTTACGAGTTATGACTAACTGTCCACTGTTGACTAACTGTTGAGTTTATTTTTATTCTAAAAAATTGATTTGAAGTTTTGTTTTTTTTGTTTGGGTTTGAAATTCTTTATTTTACACATGCATTTTTCTGATTTCTTCTCCAGCGTACATTTTTTCAGGATTACAAAAAGGCTTACGCCTAGGCATTGGCGGATAATGCTCGAAAAGGTGGCAGATTCTGCTCGAAAAGCAGTGAAATTGGCAGAGCCATGCAAACCTTATGTCCTCGCATTCTCGGCTCCATTTCTTTATCCACATACCAAATATGCATGAAACTTACCAGAAAAAGTACCGAATTCTGCCAATTTTTCTGCCGGCATTATCCGCATATGCCTATCTGGGGGATCTCCTATCTTGTTGCCTTGTTGGTGAAACTGGACATGGCGTGGCGACGCAAACGGAAGAACACATTGACAACGTGCGGAACAAGAAATCGCCAACTAATATTACTTGGGTGCTCCCTGCTTCACCATATCAACTGCGTACGTATTATCGCTCGGTGGCGAGTCTGGACTTTAAAATGTAGAAATACATTCATTCACGGAGCTAGTGGTGCGCGTCCTAGCCACTGAGTCGGATCAGCCCAGAAGGAGGTTATGGAAAGTTATGAAAATTCGCGACATGGGGCCCTAAAATCCAAAACAAACGCAGGGTGGGACCTCTTGTAAAAGCATACAATGTACATGTACATATTAATGCGATTAATAGTATAAGTGAAGCGGACATTACAAAATGATGAATGAGAATACATGTATCTAAACATTGTGTGAGGAATGTAAGGTTATGTGCAATACTACGGCAAACAATTCATCATTTTGTAATGTCCGCTTCACTTATACTATTAATCGCATTAATAAAGTTATTGTCTCCTCGTCGCCTTTAATGTACATTATTGTTGGGCCCCCTTGCTTCTCGCAGATAGCGATATACTTTTGCACTTCCTTGCACTCCTGTTGCATGGCCCATGGGCCATGGTTGTGTACTCTTCATGATTTTCAGTTTCTAATTTTTTTCTCCACATAACGTTTAAAAATAGTGCATGCACTTCTCGTGTGGACTTCTCCTAGATCCTGTGTTCTGGGTAGCAGTCGTGACTCGTGAGTCAGTCAAATGTCAAGTCAAGTCGGCGGAATAGCGCGAGCTCCAGTGTGGAGAGCAAACCCTTTCATAGTAAATCTACGTGTAATGGTGTAATGGGTAATGGTGGAGGTGACTCAACATTTCAGTACATGCGGTTTGCAGTGCTTTGGGTCCACCTAACTACTTTTTTATTTTATTTTTTATTCACAATCACGTGGCACTAGCCAATGAAAAGGTAATGTGGGCGACAGCCAGCCATGGCGTTAATAGAGGGGAGAAAGAAAAAGAATGAAAGGGCAACAACAACTGAAAAGTAAGAGAAGCGCAGGGGACCTAGGGCAGGGCTGGATATCTACTGTAGTATGTTGCATTCTTCGGTAGCTGTATAAATGCATTGTAACATTGGCAGGATTTTTAGATTTTGTAGGAGGAGAGACCAGTGGCGGTAAGGAAGAGAGGAGATGTTTGCATAGAGGCACACCGCGCCATAGGGAAGCGGAGAGAGTTTCTGGTGGGCATGTTTTGAGATTGAACAAACCAGCCTAGGCAGGAGAGAGCATGAGGAGGAGCAATGTCAAGCTCAATTTAATGAATTATCTGGTATGACAAAAAGCCGAGAGCGGAACAGAAGAAGCAAGGCGGTATAAATCTGTGCTTGGAGTCAGGCGAGGAAGCCGAAATAATATTTTCAAAGGACGCCTATGCATAACTTCGAGTCGAGCAATCAGTGTTTTAGACGCCATGTACATAACCCCCCTGTGTGCTCCTCAACGCATTCACGCTGCTCAAATTTTCACTACTTTCACTTTAGCTCATACATGTACATGTACATGTACATCCTTCAAAGCGGTGAACCCCTTGATAGGCGACAAGCCTCTGGGTCATCCTAATAAAGATATTATTATTATTATTAGAAATGCCAGCCCAAATTATACTGTAATAATCAAAAATAGGCAGAATATAAGATGTGTAAATAACAGTGTTACCAACTGCCCGTATTTGTCCGTATTTTTTACGTAAAAACGCTGTTTTGTCCGCAGTACGGATTTCAATCGAATTATCCCGGAAAAGCGAAAAAATACGGTGTCTTCAAAAGGAGGGAAAAATGGTGCAGAAGACGCCCATCCACATGCCATCGATCGATCTACCCAAAATTTTCTTATTTAATAACATGGCGACAGTCGGCGTGGAGGTGGGTGATGTGTGAGGAGAGAAATCCCATTACTGAGCTAGCACGGCTGTCTAAATTTTCGATCTGGGATTTCCAGGTTAAGTGTTGGTCAATAATGACGCCAAGATGCTTGTGTTGTTCAACGATACAGAGCCGGGTGGTGGTACCTTCAAAGGCGAAGGGACTGGTTTCTAGTGAAGATGGGTCACAGGAATATCGGGGGGGGGGGGGGGGAGATACACATTACATCAGTTTTCGAAGAGTAGGGCTGCAATTTCCATTTTTCCATCCAATGAATTAATTTACTTGTAAAAACATTACGGTTCGCGTTAGACTCGGCAAAAGTCCGAGTTTCCCGCATGCGCAGAAATGCCATCACCCTCTTTACGTGGATGAAGGCGCAGATGCAGCTTCTAAGTGGTGAGAGGTGAGTAGATCAGACCCACCACAAAGCGGTCAAAGACCGAAAATCCCATTCACTGCATCCGTGTTTCCCTCGTGCCAGGCCACGAGTTCGCAATTAACTGTGGGTCGCAGCACGGCTGGGAAAAATCTTTCCGCTTCCAAGCAGGACTTGAACCCGGTACCCTCTGTTTATTCATGGTCTAAGACTAGCCCACTATGCCTGCCTAATGCATCTAATGAATAACGGCATCTATTGGACTGTAACATGGCACTAGCCTCGGGGAGAGTGGGTGCTGTCACTTAATAGTGCTGTATCATCGGCATACTGTACAGTGACGTGTGTTCCGTTTCAGCCAGATCGTTAACATAATTATAGGAGAAGGAGAAGAGGTCCCAGGATTTATCCCTGAGGAACTCTGGTTCTGGCAGAAGACGGCATCATTACGTCATTAACATTACGTCATGCACTGTTATTTCCATGGGTATCAGTGATCACTTCCCGGTTCTAACGACTGTTCCTCTCGCAGCAATGGCCGCAGCAGACTGTCCCACTATACGCATCGGCCTCGACTTGAGGAAGTCTAACATGCACGAAATGTCCCAAGCTCTCGCCAGCTCCGGACTTGAGGACTTCTCCACAGCAGTGACCCTTGACATCATAATTATGGGAGCAGTGGTTCCAACGGCTCCTCCTCACTCTTGACCGGTTTGCACCTGTGCGAAAGTGCCATGTGAAGACTAGTCACAAAATACCGACACCATGGAAGACTCCCGCTTATTACTCCGCTATCCGCTCTCGGGATCGAGCACATTGCCGGTGGCGAATGAGACCATTTATAGATCAACAACTCTACCCGGAGTGTTCACTAGCCCGTTCGAGCACGAAGAGCGCGAGAGAGAGAGAGAGAGAGAGAGAGAGAGAGAGAGAGAGAGAGAGAGAGAGAGAGAGAGAGAGAGAGAGAGAGAGAGAGAGAGAGAGAGAGAGAGAGAGAGAGAGAGAGAGAGAGAGAGAGAGAGAGAGAGAGAGAGAGAGAGAGAGAGAGTAAGTTACATTTATAAAGACAGGTAAGTCTAACAAATGAGGACTGAGACCTCTACAACAGGGTTTTTACGCCTGAAAGCAGGTGCATGATTTAACAAGCAGGTTGTCAGTCTAGATTTTATGCGCAGATGGAGAAAAAGCGCAGAATATTTGTAATGAGATGAAAAGCAGAAATAATAAGAAATAATAAGAAAAGATGAAATGAAAGCCTGCTCACAACCCGCCCAGCCTTGCGAACTGGGTATGGTGGATTAAGAACCCGGTTCAACGCTCGAGCAAGCGCTCTCCACTCAAGGTGTTCACAGCAACTGATAGGAACTCATATGGGGAAATTATAGAAAAGAAATAATAAGATAAAGAGAATAAATTTCAACGCACCTCAATAAACGGAGCCCCACATACAGTACCTCAGAAAAGTGGATCTTCCGACCAGTGTTTTTGTTGACGCCGCAACCAGATGATGTAGCTGCTTCGCAGAGACGTCTTACTGCACAAATTACAAATAAATTTTATTCTTCGATTAGAAAATCCAAGCGCTTTCAGAGCCCTCCGAAGAGAGTCCGGGATGAAACCACGCACACCTACCTCAACCGAAAAAGAAACGACCTGCCACCCGTTTGCTCGGCATTGATCGGCCAGATCCGCATACCGCCTGTCCTTCCGCGAGTTACTGACACTGAATCTGTCCTCAGCACAAACTGGAGAGAGAGAGAGAGAGAGAGAGAGAGAGAGAGAGAGAGAGAGAGAGAGAGAGAGAGAGAGAGAGAGAGAGAGAGAGAGAGAGAGAGAGAGAGAGAGAGAGAGAGAGAGAGAGAGAGAGAGAGAGAGAAAGAGAGATAGAAAGAGAGAGAGAGAGAGAGAGAGAGAGAGAGAGAGAGAGAGAGAGAGAGAGAGAGAGAGAGAGAGAGAGAGAGAGAGAGAGAGAGAGAGAGAGAGAGAGAGAGAGAGAGAGAGAGAGAGAGAGAGAGAGAGAGGAGAGAGAGAGAGAGAGAGAGAGAGAGAGAGAGAGAGAGAGAGAGAGAGAGAGAGAGAGAGAGAGAGAGAGAGAGAGAGAGAGAGAGAGAGAGAGAGAGAGAGAGAGAGAGAGAGAGAGAGAGAGAGCTGAAGGCCAACCATTACCACCAACTGCTGAGCTCCAGCAGGTCGAATCCGCAAAAGACTTGGCAAGTGATTAACGACCTTTGTGGTCGGAAGAAGAAGGACGCACCGTTGTTGCCACCTATTGGCAGCTTGAGTCAGCAATTCGGAGATGTCGTGACAGATCTCACTCGGCCATCTCGCCTTGTGCCACCCGCTGGTCCATACACGGAACGGCCACTCACTCGTTTCGAGCCCGTCACCTGCGAGGTGTTTGAACTTCTGCAGGCTATTGACGACTGAAAAGCAACCCGCAGTGACGAAGTTCCGTGCAGCATACTGAAACACTGCGCCCGTGCTCTAGCTCCTTCCCTAACCATTCCCATCAATGCCTCAATGGCTGAGGGGCGAGTCCCCAGCTCTAGCAAATGTACGTCCTCTTTTCAAATCCGGTGGCCCATCTGTCCCAAAGAACTATAGGCCGATCTCGCTGCTCCCAGTAGTGTCAAAATCATGGAGAGGATCGTCCTCAAGCGGCTCTGCCAGTTTATCCCGCCAACCAGTTCGCCTTCCGTCCTCACCACTCGACGGAGGACGCCATCACCATGGTTGTTGTTGTTGTATAAATAAAGTATACAACAACAACAACAACCATTGCCGTCGACAGCCTTCTCACGGCCACAGACCACAGCCAGCATTGTGGCCTTGTCTTAGTGGAAATGAGTAAGGCCTTCGACGAAGTTATAACCACCAAGCGATGGTGAAGGAGCTCCACGATGTTCGCCTAAGCTCAGTTGCCCTCGACTGGTTCGTGGACTACCTCATAGCTCAGTGGCAGACACCAGAGAGTAGGCTTAGCCGACGGGGAAGTCTCTGATACGACTAGCTGCACGTGTGGTGTTCCATAGGGCAGTGTGTTGGGGGCTGTACTTTTCTCCCTATAGAAGGAGCGTAGTGCTGTGCAGTTTGCGTCATCATGCAGCGCTGGTTCTGATGTTTGCTGACGATATCACCATGATCATGATCTTTATCGGCAGTTCTGAAATAGCTACCATCTGATCAACCGTGTCCTCTCAATCGCAGTGCCCGGAGTTACAACATTTCTAGCAGACAAGGGGTTAATCCTCAACGCGCAGAAGACCCAGGTTCTGGGCATCTCCGCTGGAAGGCGAAACATACTAGAGCTTGCAGTTACATGTTTGTTTGTTTGTTTGTATGTATGTTTTTTGATTCGCAAATTCAAACGGGCATAGAACCCAATAACATGAAAGCGAATATGAAAATTATAATGAGAATGAGAATTAAAATACTTAGATCTTCAGCGTAGAGTCGACTAGTCAGCGGTACATCAGAGGGAGATCGGGTACAACAGAAAGAGAACAGAAAAAAACAGAAGATTTCACATGTCGTGGCACTCCTCTGGCTCAAACCAGCACAGCCAAATACCTCGGTTTTTATCTGGACGAGCGCTTGAGCTGGGCAGGTCAAGTGGCTGCTGTAGTAAAGAAGGTGTCCTATAAACTCCGAGTCTTGCGCCATATCAGAGCAGACATCACTTGTGCGTAGTCCCTCCTTTACTACACAGCTATTATCCTACCTGACCTCCTCTACGCCTCCAACGCCTACTTCGCCTGCCTTTCAGCAAACCTCAAACAGATCCTCATCAGACTGGATAAGCGCTGCATACGCTGTATCACAACCCAGCCCTCATGTGCCCACGCTATGCAGCTGCATGCCCAACTCGGCATCTGTCTGGCTGTTGAGCAGGCGGATTGCAAGTTGCGGCTTCTTATACACCATATTCTTCATGGCAATGCCAGTTTGCTGCTCAAATCACGCGTGGAAAACAGTTCGCTGCCCCGTGCCACCCGAGAGGTCAGGATGCCTGCAATCTGCCCCTTCCCAACATCCGCAGTACTTCGGGATATCACAGACCAGTATTATTGAAAGTTTACTTTCATGGCTAATGCTAGGATGTTCGCTATCCCGAGAGATCTCTAGGCTCACTGTTTTCTATACTCCACCTTTCCAGGTTATCCTATCTTTCGTCCGTCTGGGCATGATTGTCCGTTTGATTTGCAATGATGATTACATAAAACAAATACAAAATACATGTACTTTGGGATCTCACAGCCTAGTATTCCTCTCTAGTTTCCTGCCCTACCACATCTCAATTCACACGTCCATTGAAAGTTCACTTTCATGGCCAATGTTAACATGATCCTTACCCTGAGAGATTCCTAGGCTCACTGTTTGTTCTTCTCTCCGCTTATCCGGGTTATCTAATCTTGTTCTTAAATTAAAATACTTTCTCCCTTTCCATCGTCATCATGACATTGGGTATGATTGCCATTTTGACTTGCGATGTAAAATAAAAGCAAATACAAATACAAATACTCCAGACCGTACATGCTCTTTGCCGGGCAGACGGAGCACAGCCGACACGCACCCTTTGCTGCCTGCATGTCAGATAAGTACCGAGCCACGCCACATTCTCCACAGGACCCGACCCAAATCATGGCTCGACAGCTTATGTAGAAGCCCGCGTGTCCATATTTTGTCGAAAGCCTTGCTTACAATGTAGGTCAAAGAAACGTAGCCTGCTGTAATGGCCGTTCTCACGAACAGAACACATCGATTGAACAAGTCTGAAGCTGCCAAGACGTAGAGTCGCCTTTTCGGAAGCCAGACTGGGACGAATGTAGAACAGGAGACAGGTAAGTGTATAAGTCTTTGTACATAATACGTTCACACAGCTTGGAGATTGTTGACAATAACGAAATCGGGCGGTAGTTCGATGCATCAAGCTTACTTCCCTTGTTCTTAAAGACCGGAGTTACAATGGCGAGTTTCCAAATAGCAGGGAAATCACCAGTTGCAAACGTGAAGATAAAGATGAGGCTGAGAGGCCATGCAATACTGAAACACAATGGTTTCAGGAGTTCGTGAGAAACACCGTCCGCTCCCGCAGCCTTTCGGGGCTTAAGTTGAGGTTCCGGATTTGCGTTGCCGCAGCAAAAGGCGTGGTGGTGACATCTAAAAACGTTGGTGTGCTTCTTCCACTTGATGGAACGTCGGGTGGCTTGAAGTCTGGCACATGTGGCCAACAACGATAGAATGATTCATCATTGGATTGACCAAGTGGTGCTGTAGCATGGAGGCAGGATATAGAGTCCGGTATATCAGTAATAACTACAGTGCTGGCAACTGAAATCCGACCCCTAGCCCTGAGCGGTGCCACACCTCGCAAAGACCCAACACGGGATTGTAACGCTACGAAATAGAGACCGCTAGAACCCACCGCTCAGGGGTCGGATTTCAGTTGCCAGCACTGTAGGTCTAGACTAGAGCTGCTCCCAAGCCGGACATTGACTGATGCGTTGGAAATTAATTTTACGAGCCTTTCTTGACTGAAAGTTTCTTGATCTGCCAGGTGCACGGTCAAACGCGCTGGTTGTGAAGCAGCTGAAGACTAAAGTAAACTGGAATGCCTTCGCCAACATGGCATGTGGAACAGTGTTACCAACAAGAGTCCATGAATTTAATGCTTGGTGTTACGTGAAGTGACCTGCACATTCCACATGACAATTACCATGTACGTGTACATGTACCACTGTGTGTCGATCCTGTCGAAGCCCCAACATGTCCTTCTCCGAACTGACGATACGGTGCCCGTATGTGTTACCGTATACTAATTACTAGACTAGCACCGTATCCGCGATTCGGACATGTGGGTAGCGCGCGCTGCCCCCAATGCCCCCATGCATGGCCCGCGATATTCGTCAGTACGGTACTACATGACTTGTACGGATTAGAGGGGATTTCCGTAGGTGTGTACGTGATCGTAGCAGAGTCTGAGCGCGTGCTACGACTGGTTGCCTGCATGCTGGGTACCGAGCTAGCTGCGCTGCTGCAGCGCTGGCGCATACAAGTGCGGGGGGGGGGGGGGGAGGGCCTTGGGGGGCCGGGGTGTACAGTACGATTTTAGTTGGGCGCCGGGCGGGCGCGAACGCCCGTACATGCGTTGCCCCCTGGCGCTGTACCGTCTACGGTCGTGCGCCAACCGGCCGTCGCAGCATGTCTCTCGTTCCGGTGACGTGACGTGTACAGTTCTCTATAAAAGCTCTTCTCTCTTTTTCTGTTCGTTTTTTTTTTGAATGCATGACTTTGATCTTTACATCTTGTTCATGATAATGGTGTTGACTGTGGAAATAAGAAATCAACTGTAGTTGATCAGTGAGAGCTTTGTTTGTGTCGCAGCTCCTGCCTGCCGCGAGCATGGAGCCTATTGTAGCTCCAGCCACCTCGAGTGAGCGTCGTTCGAAGGACATGCCGCTGATGGCGCAGCGATTCCAGGGAGGCAGCAATCCTTTCGTCGTGGGCTTCGATGTCACTGAGAAGGTATGAGGAGATGTCAATGCTGCCTGCTGTGTGTTCATGCCCACTGCTGTGCATACGTGTAGCGGCGGAGGATTATTGAGCTCCGTCTTGGTGTAGCACACGAAGTGCAGGCGACTTTGCCCTGGTGCAGTCTATAGGGATTCTTGTTTCGAAAACTGATGTCATAATTATCTTGCTCTCACAGCAGGAATTTTGTAGCTTATTTTTGAAGTATTAAAGTCAAGCTGATGGAAAATGAAAGAGATGACGCAGCATTACGAAATGTGTGCCGGATCCGTGGAGGCCAGAGCATTGTGGAGTGTCGCAATCGATAACACTGACCTTTACCATGACCAGGTGCAGAAGTGTAGAAGATATCGGTGAGCTTGGACGACGCTGAGACGTCCACGAAACAGTTGGACTGGTGTAGATAAGCTACCATCATGCAGAACACAATTTTCTGTGCAACACAAGCTTGCCAAATAACGCAGGTTTTGACTTCCTCTACTGTCTACATCACACATGCTGACTTTTTTCTATGACTTTTTTCTGTCCGCGACGCTACTTGAATACATGCCACGGCGACACCTGTAAAAGCCCCATTTTCCTATGAACCTGCTAGCTGTTGAAGGATCGATAACTTTGCCTTCCCTGGGGCGAATTCCACGATCTTCAGCTTCATGGAAAGGTCTTGAGACGAGGAACAAAATGGTTTCAAACCCAGGTCGCAGAGAAACCCAACGCCCGTGCTGCAGTCTGGCAAACTTCATCAACACGCTTGACAGACTTGAGCACGACCAAGGCTAAAAGAGCTCAAATCCTCAGCTGCCATTTTGGCCTCCTTGCTCGTATCGAGCTCAATTTTTTTTGTGAGCACTCCCGAGGTCGACTACCATCATTCGAATCTGGTTTCCATGGCAGCAGGTAACACAAAAATGATCCAAAATGGAAAATACGCGTTCTGCGGACTGCGCAAAAATCTACTTGAATTTGCCGTGTCGAGTAACATTATCTCAGCAACTGGTAATCGTATCGCTTTGACGATTGTTTCTATCGCAAGCTGAGAGTTTTCTCTTGCAGATACATGTTTCGCTCGTGAGAATCGACCAAGACTTGGGTGAGTTACGGCAGTTTGAACGAGCCACCGGGGACTCGATACGGACCCCACGACTATGAGATGCAGGTTCACTGTACTGTGTCATGCTGGTACGACGGGCGTGTGACACGTCATGTGACACGTCATGTGACACGGCGTGTGACACGTCGTGGGACACGTTGTACTACAGTCAACTTTGCGAGTAACGAAATTCGGCGGGGCATCAGAAAAGTGTCCTTATATCCAAAGTCTCATTTGAATGTATGGAAACCCATACACCTATGGTATAGTATGATATGCATCAAAACAAAGCTCGTCTCATGCTCGAAATCATTGTGTACTTTATTTTCATATCCACGCAAATTGAACTCGTGTCTTTCTAAAAAAAAGCTGGAAATTTGCGGTTTCAATAGTTTCTCGATACGGTTATCAATGCAATGCTGCTTGGCTTTCTCAACAGCATCAACATGATCGCCAGATTCAGGGATGGAGCGCAGATACTTCAACGTTGTATCGAGTGGCACAATGACGTCATTGTATTTGGGTATGGAACATGTATCTTCATCCTCCTCTTCACTGTCGCTGATGGTGATCTCTGCAGAGTCCGTGGTATTGTAATAGGTAGCCGAGTGGAGGCGCGGTGTAATCAACACGAGTTAGCTTTTATTCTTCTTCTCTCAGGTACACACCTGGGATATATTATAAGTAAAAGAAGAAGCGGCAAATAAATAGAACTTTCTCTCCGGTGCACACCTGGAGGTTGAATACTTCTTCTTCTCGGCTTTGTCGTTGCTATAAAATCTAATGAAACAGAAATGCGCAGCAGCTTTTATGCAACAGACGCCGTACGCTTACATACGGAGATACACTAAATATACATCAGGTAAAGTTCCGTATTAGTTCCGTATTAGCCAGGCAGGGATACTACAGTATCAAGGACATCTGCAAGCAACTCGATATCAGTGAGGTCACCAGTCGCTCCTATTGTGACACTTTCATCTATGCTGGCAAACTCATCGAAGGACATGCCTTCCTCTGCCAGCCCAGCGTCACAAACAGCAGACCAAAGTGACGTATCTTCTTGTTCGGTCTTATCCGGCGGAAGGTCTTCGTTTGGTGTTGCTGCTGCAGTTTCGGGCTGAAATCCCACGTGTCTATAACAGTTCTTGACAGTGTCGGATGTGACCTGCTGCCAAGAGGTCTTCAGCCATTGCACGGCACCCAGGAGGGCGATCGTGCATTCCTGGTCACTGTCGATGCAACTGATTCTTCGCTTCACAAGCAGCCGCCAGTAATGGTGCTTCAGGTTTTTGATGATACCTGCATCCATCGGCAGGGTCATGGAAGTGGTGTTTGGAGGCAGGAAGGAGATGCTTACGTTCGACAGATACAGGTGTGGATGACCAGCAAAGTTGTCCAGGATTAAGGCTATCATCCTCCTTCCCTCGCGGACCATCCTGTTGTTGCGTCTTTTACACCACTGCTCAAACAACTGTCCGGTCATCCACACCTTTTTGTTAGCTTCATACTCAACTGGGATGTTAAGCACTCCACGGGAGCAATGTGGCCGCTTACTCTTCTCAATAACGTACAGGGGCAGCTTTTCACCGTCCGCCCTTGCTGCTACCAACACTGTAACATGGTCCTTGGAGTGCTTCCCTCCTTTACATGTCTCTCCTTTGAATGCCAGCGTCTTCTCTGGACTCATTTTCCAAAACGGCCGAGTCTCATCTGCATTAAAGATGTCCTTGTCATCTTGCCGGATGCGGTGGAGCTGTGTGTCCAGCCATGTTTTCGCACTGCCGTGGTCTGCAGACGCGCTCTCTCTCTCCCACGATCTGCATGCAGGACACACCATGTCGTTTCTTCCATCGCTCAATCCAGTTCGAATCCAAGCTAAAGTTGCCGTAGTACGACGCGCGCGCTAAAGAGGTTACTCTTTGGTATCTGATGCTTGGTCCTGCCACCGCTGAAGCCGAAACCTGCCCCTGGGGAGGTAGTCCCCATTCATCAGCACCCTGCTCCGACTTCCCACCGTACTGTCATGTCTTCCCCTGGGTTCTGTCTTCTCCTTACGTTCTCTGCTGGACTGTGCAGTTCAGGATTTTTTTAAATGAACGCAGCTGGCCACCGCTCTGCGGGGTAGCGCACCTGGCGAGGCTAGTCACGTGGCATACGCACAAACATACGACGTGGCCCACTACACACCAGAATGGCTGGTGCAGCAGGAGAGTCGTCAGGTGACGAGCGGAGAGGTGGAGGCAGACCTGTAGCGGCCTGACTCCTAACTATTACGTCACTTCATACATAAGCATGCGCAAGAAAACGAGAGAGCTTGGAAGCTCAGGGCCCTACGCTATGCTTTTATGCTTTTTTGCCTAGCTCATCGTACATGTTATAAGAACTGAGGCAAAAGTATTTGCAGAATTTATTGCGGATTGTTATTTCTCTAATAATCATCTACTTTTGGTTTGCTCCTTCTTTTCTTTTTATCTCCTTATACTGTAAATCAACAAATTTTGGCCGATGAGAAATAGAAACCTCTCTATTACTAGAGAGGTTAAGATGCACGTTATTTCCGACGTGACGCGCAATTTCACGTCAACTTTGAAATCGATCGGTATTTTTGCTCTCACATGCATCCATTGCTCAATCATGCATCATTTGCCTATATGACAAACTTTGGCCTGCGATTTACTTTGGCCGGTTGGCACCAAGCGGCGAAATCAGCGAAATTAAATCGCCAGCGAAAATTAGTTGATTTTAATACAGTAATCGGATTTTCTGGCCTTTTTGTAGTAATACATGTACATTGACCTGTTGAGACAATGACGACGCCGAATGCATGGTTGCCTGTGGAGCACATTACATAACTTAGCAGTCTCCTAAAATACGTATCCTGTCCGACGGCAAAAGAGTCTGCAGATTTAGTTTTTCTGCGCGTCGACTGGATGTCTGCGACGCGAAAGTTCAGCTCGCGTTATTTGGCTCGCACGTCGAAAAATCAACGCGAGTGACCTGCTGCTCACGTGGAAATTTGGACATTACATAACTTTACAGTCTCCTATAATACGTATCCTGTCCGACGGCAAAAGAGGCTGCAGATTTAGTTTTTCTGCGCGTC
>NC_088654.1:16745517-16888017 GCF_964019385.1 Sycon ciliatum | reverse complement strand
TGGAACAGCCCACTGAGAGTGCTCAACAAGGCGAAAGCCGAGGAGCGTAAATATCTGTCTACGCAAGAATCACCACTCCTAATTGGCTGGCGGTGATTCTTGCGTAGATGCATGCGTACTTGCGTAGACAATACATTTTTTGTAATATTTTCTGCCGCCGTCCTTGTTTCAAATATTTTGAATAATTATATATGTTGCCTCACCAAAAATTCCCCAAGTGGTAGGTGGGATAATTCTATTTCTATGACGAAAAAAATTGATATTTAATATGAAAGAATATTGAAGCAATCGAAAATACTACTTAGGTATTGGCATGGGGATAAATGATGGATGAATATTTAAAAGAGCTAAGGTCCACCGGTTTCTTGTAACTTTCTCTTCGAGAGAACAAGCGAGAATAAAAGGACGGATCTGGAAGCTTTTGCCAGCGAGAAGCAGCAAGCGGGTCATAGCCCTGAGAGACACATGCATTGATATGTTGGTATTGCTCACGAGCACACATCCGACGGTACACGTGTACTTTGTGCCCACCCATTGGTGCGGGCATTGCCACGTTCCTGCCACCTATGAAGTGCGGAGAGCCTGTAAAGCTTCGGAGAACCTCGTAAACCTTCAGGAGGATGAAAGGACTGCGAGCGCATCCTTCGTTTTGGTGCGCGGTCGGCCACTGAAACGAAATCGTTTCGCTCCTTAGAAAAAAGACAAGAATAATAGACGGCCCCTATTAAACCTCTTGTTTTGTTTCCGTGTGCTCTTTCTTTCACTTTTAAAAAGAGAGGTTCCAGGCTGCCCAATAGAATGCTCAATACCGAAAAGCAGAGCTAGGTCAAACAAGAATAAGAGAATGGAAAAGCGTTTTTTTACTCCGAGTTTCACGCACTAAGCGATCGTCAGAAAACATCTTTCACTTTATCCTATCTGTGTTTGATCTGTGTGTGATCCTTGCTTCAGAGCTCGGCGTGCCAAGAAGCGACCGCACGAGGACACCGAGGAAGCTTCAATGCACGCCGCCGAGGATGCACCGAGCGCACCACCAGTGGCGCACGAAACGACGGAGATCAAACGGGAAGAAGAGGACGAGGAGGACGCACAGAACGCCCACCTACTCATCGAGGTCAGCAACACGAAAGCCGACGCACCTCCGCCACAGCAGCAGCCTGGCAGCTCGACCAGCGACAGCTCCAGCAGCTCCGACAGCGAAGACGACGACGACGATGATGAGGAAACGATGCCTGTCGCCGCTGGCAGTGCAACGAAACCAGGCAACGTCCAGACGCTGACGATCAAAGTGGAGCAGGACTCGGACGACGACAGCAGTGCTGCGCGGCGTCACCACGCGGCTAGCCGTGGCACTCCCTCTCCCCGCCCGTATCGCTCGCCGTCACCGAAGCGTGTTCGTCACCGCGCGGATGCTGCTCGCACCAGCGTGGACACTGCAGCGCCGTCGTCATCGGCGGCACCTCACACCGACCCGGACCACACGGAGAAGATGTGCATTACGATAACGGTGGACCGCCAGGCGGAGGAGCGGGAGCGACAGAGGCAGCAGCGCGAGCAGAATCGCCTGCTGGACGAGCAGCGGGAAGCCATCCTGGAGCGGCGACGCCAGAGGGAGAAGCTCGGACACAAACCGGGTAACCTGTCATCAGTGGTGGTTCGGCCAAACAGCTCACGATCGCACGGCTCGCAGCAGCAGCAGCAGCACGCAGCATCAAACTACGAGAGTTCCGAGTACGAGCCGCACCACCGCTCTCTGCCACCCGTCAAGCACGAAGACGAGGCGGAGGAAGACGGTCGCCGTGACGACTATCGTGCCTCCGGCAGCAACGACCTTCGCCACCGTCTGCGCCGTAACCGGAAAGAGCAGGCGTCCTCTGCTGGCGTGCTGTCATCCGGCCAGGGACGCTTCAAAGCGCCTATGCCCGGCTCCTTAACGATCACGTGCGAGTTTGAAGACCGGTAAAACGGTCCGCTTGCGTCCGAGCTGTAACTACCGTGAACTACTGTTAGTTTAAAGCTGCACTTCTTTGGGCCCCGCATGATCCCCTGTGGCCATCGTTTGCGCCTGACTTTACGTCGGGATGCACCGGCCGTTTGTGTATTGCCCGACGGACAACGGTGCGACTTCCAGTGCGAATTTAGCTCGTGCCCGGGACGTCCTGTGAGTGTGAGGCTAGGGGTGGAAGCTGACACGGCACTGCTGCTGCGCTGCCACTGAAGCTGGCCACGGCCAAGAACGCTAAGCCTTTCTTCGGGCTGCGGGCGTCGTTGGCGCGTCATGTATCACACATGTGGCGCGGCGGTAAGCCAAACTTATCTGCCACAGCAACCGAGCAGTTTGCTTTACGTGCTGCCGGTACACGTTTCCAGGTTGTCTACTTTTGTGGCTGATTCTAGCCAGCGATGTTTTTCGTCCGCTTTCCTTTCCTTGCTTGTCATCTGCTTTCTGCGTCGTATCTTGTTTGATGTCGTGTCACGTAGTTGCTGCCGCAGTTTTGGTTCTAATGTATTTTCGAAGAATGCATGTATCACTCGCACTGCTTGCCTGTGTCATGACTGCAGTTGCAGTAGCGACTGCACTGGTCGGAGTCTCTCTCTCTCTCTCTCTCTCTCTCTCTCTCTCTCTCTCTCTCTCTCTCTCTCTCTCTCTCTCTCTCTCTCTCTCTCTCTCTCTCTCTCTCTCTTTCTCCCTCTCTCACTCACTCACTTATGACTGTCTTTGTTTCATGCCAACTGATGTTGCAGCGCATGCGCGTTTCGATTGGACGCCTCTAGGCGGCTGGCGCAAGCGTGCTGTTGAACGCTGCTATGTTCCATTTGCCATTTCGAATATATTCCTCACGCAGTCTGTGTCTAAACTCCATGCTCGATGATTTAATTATTTTTCTGCATTGGTGCGTTGCTTGCGCTTCTCCGTTCATGAGGTGTGTGCCTTGTGAATGGACCCAATGGAGTGACTACTGCACGACCTATTCACATGATAAAACTGGAATCTTCAGCCGATGATGGAGAACCCTGGCCATTGCCTGCAACAAGATCAAGATCGTGTCATCTAACCAGGGCCTAGGGCTTCGTGATAAAGTAATGTTTGCAAGAAATTTTTTTATGTGCGTGTACGTGTGTGTGTACGTGTGTCGACCGTCGGCAGGGGTGCACGGATCATGCCCGTGCGCACCCAATATTATGCTTTTGGGCATTCCCGCGGAAAGTCGAAAGATTCTCCAAAAACATCGAAAAATTCTCCAGAATTCCCCAAATCCATCCAACAAACCAGCACGAATCGTGCCTTGCGCATGGGCTTTAGTATGCAAAATGGACGGCCGGGCACGTGATCACTAACCGCACACATCCGTTTTTCGCAAAAAAAATATCCTGATAATCGAACACACATACTGTAAAGCGTGAAATTTTCGTGGCGTTTTTAGTTCACGTTTTCAGAATCCGGACAGGTTTGCGAGGTTTTAATTTTGCGATTGCAGAATGGCATTCTTGCTAAACCTTTCATGGATCTCCTTTTCGCGCTGTCTAAATTTCGCGATTTCCACGCGGTCGCGAATTTCGCAGAAATTAGACCATGGCAATAATTTCACGGTTTACAGTACTGTATGTATGCATGACATATGCTGTAAATCTGTAAGCAACGATGTTCTTCCGGATGGCGAGGGATCCGGATAAGCGAGGTCTGACCAAGGGTGCAACCCCCCAAGAGCGTGCAACTCTGCATGTGGGGTCCCCGAAGGCGAAAACTCACGTCACCGGTCTGAATTGCGTTTTGTCCTACGTACAACTAAGGATAGCGTGCGCGCAATCCGAAAATCTGCCATGATTATGCTGGCGAGTTGCATACCCGCAGTGAGTTTCTGCCAGGGAGTGCTGATATTATCACTCCGCTGCTCGCTAGAAACGGACTGGGGTAATCATGCAGTTTAGGGTCCCAAATTATTTCGCACTTTCCCAGTGTTCAGTGTACTGTCACACGCGTTTTCAGTGTACTTTCACATCATGAACTATATTTTCATGAAAACCGAGGACAGATCAGACTGGGTACTGCTGGTGAACACTGCGGAGCAGGGAACCGAACGTGTTGTCTTCCGCGCGAACTCTCTGTCTCCACACGAACTCGCAGAGGCACGTCGGGAACAACTCTCGCGATGTGCCGAAGTTGCGCTTCAGGGAAAAAAAGAACCACCGCGAACGCTCCGGACATACAGTCGGCATCTCCAGCGAAACCCGTCGCTGCTCTCCTGCCGTCTAGTGAGGCCACATAGCGCCCCACACTTGGCACAAGGCATTTCGTTGCTGATACAGCGCCGAGCGGCAAGGAACTCCAGTTGACCAAGTTGGGTTCTGGAAAAGATCGGCAACACTTGTAGTGTGAACACCGTCCACTTCTCCATCAAAATCGCATGATCATTTAGAATGTGTGCCTGAGGGACAATGCGTATCGGCGCTCCGGGACGCCCAGCCATTACCACAAAGTCAAAGAAAAACTTCCATAAAGGAGACAAAACTTTGACAAAGGAAACAAAACTTTGACACGAGAAAAGAAGAAGCATAGTGAAAGTACACATGTTTTCATGAAAATATAGTTCACGATGTGAAAGTACACTGAAAACGCGTGTGACAGTACACTGAACACTGGGAAAGTGCGAAATAATTTGGGACCCTAAACGTGCATGATTACCCGGACTGGAAACGTACAACTGGGACACTACACCACATGCATGATGTGAGTTTCCGCCGTCGGCGACTCGCCGAAAGGGTATCAGGAGTTGCACACTCTTGGCCTTGGGGGGTTATGATCTTGGTCTGACTGTACTGGTACATGTACTGTAAATTGAGAAACTTTCGCTAGAGATTAAATTTCGCTATTTTCGCGACCACCACACATTCGCGAATATAAATCTCCGCAAACCTCTCCGTACATTGATTGTAGACAGTACGAGATCCGACTGAAGAGATAGTGGAATCGCAAAAGTTTCTTGTCGTGAATCAGCCCAATCTATGAAAACGCTAAATTTGCGCGCCGCGAAAGTTGGTCGCTTTACAGTGTTCCGGCTCTTGTAAGGGACCATCGCAAAAGTTCGCAGAAGCCCCTGAAACGAAGAGCATACGTTTGGGGGGGAGGGAGTCGTGTCGAAAATCGCAAACCGGGCTTCAATTCAAAAAAGTATTGACGACATGTAGGAGCTGATATAGATTAGCATGCCATCACAGCTAGCCGGCGTAGATCGCTTGTCAGGACGCGTAGTCATGCGCGTGTCGCGTAGCTGGCTGCCTGTACACTGTGTGTAGTCTAGTACCAAGAGTCCATAAAACGCGTGGTTTATGGACTCTTGCTAGTACTAGTACAGTAGTAGTACTAGCACTAGTAGCAGGGGTTCATAGGCCGATGATATGATAGGGTTTATGAACCCCTGCTGTGTAGTATAATTATTATAATAATTATTATGTGTGCAGCATCCAAGTGAAATAATGAAGCCCATATTGTGAATGTCGTATCGTTTGAGGGGGGAGGGAGGGGGGTCAAGCCCGAAACTCACGGTCTTCGTTTCGGGGGCTTCTGCGAACTTTTGCGATGGTCCCTAAGTTGTACGACACTTTCACCAAGTCGAGACTGCATCGCTATCTCCATATCTGCATGTATCATGATTGTGTATGGTGCTGGTGTTTTTCCCAGATTGCCTAGAGTGCTCAACACCACAAGGATGGAGCATTGCCACAAAGGCAGAAGAGAACAGGGACAGCCGGCTAGGTGACATTGTTGTAACGGGCTATGCGCATGAAACGCAGCGTTACAACAATGACCTAGCCGGCTGTCTCTGTTCTCTTCTGCTTTTGTGGTGCTGGTGTTTTACATGGCACTACCATCTTGACAATCCCCCGGGCCCGGCCTCTAAAATATTTCTCTCCCAGATGTTTGCCCCTCGGTTACAGAGCTCTGCATTGTCCGTCTCGGACCAGACTCCACCTACCCGCCCCCTCGTAGATCTACTTCCAAGCTTGGCACCTAACTCCTAAGTAATAAAAGACCTTCAACCACTCGCTTCCTTGTATGTACATGATGTACGAGCGTACCTCTGCTCGTTTGGTATTATTATTAAAATCAAGAAGAGACAACAAACATCAATATTCTTAGTTATCACTCCCTTAGTATTGACTCACATAGATTTTTGCCATACCTAAGCAGTCAAATATTCCTGCATATTTCACGGCTATATTGACCGCTTATATTTGACTCCTTTTTAGCGGTTGAACACATGCTTTGGTTAGTCGTGATAAATCTAATATTGACTTCGTACTTGGTCAGTATAGGAAATAAAAGACCTCGTAAAAGACCTCGGCTTCGCCTCGGTCTTTTACTCGGCTTTTATTTCCTATATTGACCTCGTACTCAGTCAATATGTATAATATTACCTGAAGCCGAGTGTATATGGGCGAATATTCACTAGTATACAAACCGAGGCGAAGCCGAGGTTTGTATAACTAGTGAATATTCGCCCATATTCACGAGGCTGAAGGTAATATTAGACTTATACCTCTCCATATTCACCCTCTCGAGTCTCGTCTCTAAAACCCAACAAACGAGTCCTGTTGGTCATACATGTGCATGTACGCAGAACTAACGGAAGTCGTTGTTGCTTCACTGAGCCTTCACTTCAGACCGACTGGCGTGTTCTTGCCTGAATAGGAGGGCGGCGTGTTCAGAATCTTGTTCAATCGATCGTGTACACGTACTGGTGCATGTGGCATGGGAGGTGACGACCTTGGAGAACACGCTCGTGCCAATCACCATGGAGAACACGCTCGTGCAGCTTGGCAAAAATGCTGCGTCAGCGTCAGAATCATGAGCTTTTCCATGGCAACTGACGCAACGCGGGAAGTTTGAGCGTCAGACGCTGCTGCGTCTGACGTGGGGAAATCGGCTGCGTTGCCGCTGATGGGAGTGACGCTTGGCGGAAAAACAGTGTCTTTCAAGTAAAATTAATAATAGTTTCAAGACACTTTGCTTGAGTTGAGCAGTTATTCGACATTCGTCTCTTCAAGGTTTGTTTTGTTCCCTCTTTTTGTTCGAGATGAGCTGTTCGTTGCACTGTGAATTTTGTTGCGTTGGGGTGGCAGCATGCAGTACCTTGTGAAATGGAGAGACTTTATCCTTTACGAACTTGGGAGTATGAAGAAGATATCAGTGACGATCTATCAGGTGATTTCATTTCATTTTGGGTGAATTTATTGAATGTATTCTTGCATGAATTTGGAAATCTCCCTTTTGTTTGCTGTAGATCTTTTGTTGGTTCGGGGAATGTTGGGCCCTTTCTCAGATGACGAATGTTTGAGGCTGCTGATGGAGCTTGCACTGCTCTGCAGTGAAAAAATAGAAGTGAAATAGTCTATTTCTGACTTTCGAATCAGAAACTGGACAAAGGGGGTTGGGACCGAAGAATTTCCCTGTGAAGTTCTTTCCTCCAGGTTGGGATGCTTGCATGAACGTACATGGACAAGGCCCACGAGCTCACTACCTGGTTACCACCAAGCCTATGATTCGCCGTAGTCCATGTACGTTCCTGCAAGACTCCTTTGGATCTATGACAGGAGGGGATCGTGCTGCCCGGCAGTTTGTCTCTTCCACAGAAAAGGGCATTGATTAATCATGAGCTTACCGCAGAGCACAACGAAAGCATTGTAGCATGAAACTAATTTGTCTGAATACAAATCTGCATAATGGCACAGGCGGCTAATGGAGGTAAAGCATAGCATCACCAGCATTGTATTCCTGGAAGCAGTGCAAGTTATAGATTTAGGTATCAATATTTATCTAAGCTTTAGCGAAGTCCGGACGCAGTACATTTCTAGTGTGAAAGATAGAAGAAAAAGCAATGATATCCGTATATACCCGGAAAGAGGGGTTAGAGTGGGTGGGAGTAAGTGAAAGCACTTGTACAAGCTAAACATCCGTGCAACCGGAAAGAGCAGAGAAAAGGCTAAAGCAATTACACAGGCCATGTGTACGAGGTAATTTAGCAGTGAGACCCAAACATTCTTGTAAACCAGAATGCAGTTTCAGCACACATTTTCTATTTCTTCATGTTGCGCTGCTGTTGCCGTTTCCCAACGATATGATGAGGCTCTCCGTTATGCTTCTGCTGGTTTTCCTGTGCAGGTATGTGCTGCCGTAGCTCAGAGAAATCTTTGACCAGGGTAGCCAAGATGGCATCACCCACATCCTCCTCTCCTTCAGGTTCACTTGTAGGTTTGGCATTCATGCTTGACATCTCCTTCAGTACTGTGTAGGTCTTCTTCAATTTGTTTTGTCTGCCCATACCATTTGCACTGCTCAGTGATGTCGGCGACAGTCGCCTCCAGCTCACCATTTTCCATTTTTTTCTTTACTTTTTGGCTACGCTGTGTGTCCTTGAGGTAGCATTTGAGGCTGACCAATTCTTCTACCTTTGTTTTGCAAACATTCTTATCAGTGATCGAACCCAGTCAACGTTGAAGCACCCTTGTTATTTCTTTCCGTTTCTTTTTATTCTTGTACGCCGCTGCCTGCAACCGTGCATTTTAATAGGTTTGCGAGAATCTCTTTTCACCTGCAGCAACCAGAGTTTGAAAGTACCAACACAAACTGGAAGCATGCCCAGTTTTCAGACAACTAGCTGCTTCAAAAATTCTTATGTCAGATGAGTGACTGGTTGCGCAGCCGACATTATGGTGACATAATGTGTCCTTGTAGTTCTGTTTATTATTACTTGTATATTTCACTGTTCGCGTCTTTAGCCGAGTTTTCCGCATCCATAGGAACGCAACCACCCTTCAAGGATCGTGTGTTTATTATAACAGTGTATTTTGTTATTTGTTTTGACCATCAGTCCTTGGCTGATGCTGGTCATACCTTCAACATGTTGACGCGTTTTTCAAGGCATTCAATATACGTAGGCCGCAATATTCTATCTTTTCATAACAAATACTGATGGCTAGTGCTTCCCCACTAGCTGCGCAAGTGTCACATCTGACTGCGGCCAACTACCCTTTAATTTGTGTGTTGTCGCTATTGCTGTCTATGTCTCTGTGCGTGCCAGTATATGAGGAACGAGAATTGGTGTTATTGTTGTTGTTGTTCTGGTTGTCATGGGCTGTGGCTGTTGAATGTAGGCTGTTGCTTTTGTTGTTGTACTTTTAGTTGAAACTGCATCACAAACAGGTAACCACCTTGATGATGGTGCACAATATCCGTTGAAGAAGCCGCAAAAAACACTGTTTTTCTCAAACCAGTGAGCTGCAGAATGAAACCAAGTATCAAGCTGGCAAAGCTGTCAGCCACTCTAAACGCTGTCCTCAAACCATACCACCCAGAAATTTACACCAAACAAGCTGCTATTTGTCAACAGGCAGTCATAAAATTCGACTCCCTGACTCAGTCACTCTACACTAGACAGTAGACTACAGAGTACTGACTGAAGTCACTGAGTGAGTAGTCTACGTCCTTGTGCATGGCAGCATGCATCATGTCATGTCAGTACAGTCGTCCCTCTCTAATCCGGCACTTTATAATCCAGCACCCTCGATAAACCAGCACAATTTTCAGTAGCCAAAATGTCCTCTTCATGTACATTGCAGCAGTAAATCAGATTTGTTAATCCAGCACCCTCCCTAATCCAGCAGATTTTCGTGGCACAAATGGTGCCGGATTATAGAGGGACCACTGTACATGGACATGGCATGCATCCAGCACATGGATATGGGAAAGCCCCTACAAAATGGCCTTCAGAGAAAGCCACGCGGTTGGAGAGGTAGTTTACTCGAAAAAAAAACTGAGAAAGAAGTGCTTTTCATCTTCTTGCTGTTCAATGTCAAGCCAGAAACAATTGAGAAGCTGCTTGAAATGTGCAGAATGAGGCGATTTCCTAGATCTTTGAAGCTAGAAAGCGCACTGGACCTGCAATCTTTTGGAACTGGTCCTTTTTGAGGACAGAGATCAGGCTAGCCAGGTGACAATGCTGTGGTTTGTTGGCTGACAATATTTGGAGGAAGCTTCAGAAATGACCATGAAGAAGGTCAATTCTTGCTATTTCCTCAAGATCACCAAGGTAACAGATACTTTTCAGTGGAGAAGAAAATCATGATTCTTAGGAGTTGAGATCGCATCGGTTGTTCAATGTTTTTCACTTTCGTTTTTTTCGTTGTGTAACTGTTTGTCTTGTTGGCGTGGTTCACTGGTTTGATGCCTTACATTTCGATTATGGCCATAGTTCAGAGCAATTTTCTTCCTTCCAAGATCAATCTCTGCAGTAAACGCGCAAATATTTTACGGAATTTCGGACTCTGTGGGATGTCATATAATTGCTGGTAATGTGAGTAGTAGTGTGTACCCTAGGAAAATTCTACGCTAACGTCCTTGAACAGGGACTGTTCTGAGTACAAACGAAATGCCTGGCTTGCCGCTTGATCCGCAATCATCGGGCCATTGACATGTTGAGCGTCCAAAACCTTGTTTGATCGCTGGAACGCTCCGTCTGTGAAGATGCTCACTGTCAGCACCTGGTCGCATGTGGATCCAGCGGCAATGGCAAGCAAGGAATTTCGTTTGTACTCAGAAAAGTCCTGTCTACGGAAGTTAGCGTAGACATTGTAGGGAGGTTTAGTCCCACGTAATCCGTGGGTACTTTACGTGTGTGTACCACGTGATACTCAGTGACCTACGTACAGACGTTTTCTGATTCACGACATACCGTGTATGGAGGCTCACTCACGTTCCGCCAGAACGTGGGTGAAAATCAGAATGGAGCGCATTGTGCGAGCTGTGAGGGTGCTCAGCTGAAGAAGTTTCCGAAGAACGAAATCAAAAATATTGGATGAGCTTCTTAGGCCCGGATAGCTTCGTCTTTGACCAGGTTTGGGCCTTTCGCTTCATGCTTTTGTTTGTTCCGTGTGACTAAACACAACATTATTGCAACGTGGGTGCCCTTCATCCACTTTACGTGGATCACCCACGCACGCGTTTCCGTTACGTGGGAACTAAACCTCCCTATTTTCTAGGGCACTCGATAGCTCCGGTGCGCTGACTGAAGAGGAATCAAGCGCAGCACCGAGTACTGCTCTCTTTACAGTACAATGTAAGTATCGAAAAGTGGTGAATATAAGTGGAGAATATAAGTGGTGAATATAAGTGGAGAATATGAGGTAAGTGGTAAACAGTAAACTTCGCTTATAACGACACTCGGCGAGGCATCGAAAAGGTGTCCTTATTCGCGAAGTGTCGTTATACCCGAAGTCTCATGTACTACAGTGGGATGAGACTTTGCTCTGGGCATGGAAATTATGTCGTTATTCGCGAATTGTCGTTATATCCGCAGTCGTTATTAGCGAAGTTGACTGTATGTAGATGGCCAATTGTATGTGGGTGAATATGGAGTGAGGTATAATAGATACGTATGGCTTATCAGCTAACCCCCACGTGACCATGGTGACTAGCCCTTTCCCAAAGGTGCTCGCCCTTTTTTCGCCCTTTTTGACCCTTTTTGGAAAAGCCCGTTTCTTTCGAACTTTATTGCGTTTTTGGTGAATATCGCCCTTTTTCAGCTTTTTTAGCTGAAAAAGTGCTAAAATCTCACGGTTTGCTCATGCATGTATACGATCACAGTTTCCGAGTGCTCGATATCGCGATGGGCCTTGGCACGCCGCTTTTTTGGGGGGGGGGGGGTAACACGCTGGTGAAGCTTGTATGTGTACTCCTCCAGTCTCTCCGGAGGCGTGGGTTCGAATCCCACCGCTGCCACCAATGTAATAGGTAGCCGAGTGGTAGGCGCGGTGAAATCAACAATAATTACTTTTATTCTACTTTCAGGTACACACCTGAGATATAATCGTTCGTGAAAGAAGAAGCGGCAAAATAAATAACTTTCTCTCCGGTGCTCACCTAGAGGCTGAATCCTTATTCTTCGAGTTAGCTTTCATTGCTATCCAATCTAATCTAATCTTCTCTTCATCAAAACAGAAATGCGCAGCCGCTTATATGCAGCAGACGCCGTACGCTTACATACGGAGATACACTAAATATACATCAGGCAAAGCTCCGTATTAGTTCCGTACTGCTTCCGTATTGGTCGGGCAGGGATACTACATATGCTGTAAACAGTGGGTTTTTTGAACTAACTTTACTTCCTGGTTCGCCTTTCTAGGACCCATAAATGGAAGAGTGCGTATTCATTTCTCATCTTGGGTTCATATCTAAACATGTATCATGGCTATGCTTCACTGAAAAAGAGCACTTTTTGCCTGTTTTCACTGAAAAAAGAGCACTTTTTCAGCATATTTTGAGGGACGCGAGTAGTACCTTTGGGAAAGGGCTAGTAATGCCATGGTGATATAAGGGCTTGAAAGTGCTACGTCACTCCATAGCAATGGCATAGCAACAATAGACCAATCCCGAAAAGATTGTCTGGGTTCGTGAAAGGGGGCACGCGTGCAAGCCAGCACGTGTGAAGTGCATCGTTTTGTATTCAGTTTGTGTGTGTCAGCTCATGGCGGAGGAGAGAGAGACTTTTGCTCGCCGAGCTGAAGCTAAAGGATTTGATGGAGTCCTGCCAGCAGCTAGTCAAAGGACCTTCGGTACCTTAGGCAGACCCTGACGGAGTTTGGAGGCCAGATAGCTCTCGGTGAGGAGAGAAACATTCGCGTGGCGATCGACTCTCCGTAAAAAATGCAGGCTACATAGCGCCGACATACTGCAACAGCTACGATTTCAGCTAACTTACTTCTCGATCTGCTGTTTCACAAAGTTCAACTATTTACAAGTCCTGACTGTTGTAGTCTGAAGCTGGAGTCTCATCGCCCACCTACACTCTACAGGTAGCTTTTGGAGCTGATGGATTTCCCGACTTGGACTCCTTCCGCAAACTCTCGCAACATTACTACAGTGTATGCAGTGTTTCCGCACGCTCGTGTCGACATGTCACCTATACCATGTATACTGTACATGTACCGGGTCGCGGAGGAGCTTGACGACCTCCGCTGACTCCAGGTTTCTGAAATACTGCCGTCGTCTTCGTTGATGTCGCTGGTGACATTCTCCCCTTGCAGGACGTGCACATAGTTGTCGTCCCGGGGGTAAAGACTATGTTGTCTTTCGAAAGTTCTTCATCACGCTCGCGCGAATGATGTTTCTCATCATGAACTCGTTCCGACGGTGTGACACGGCGATGGTCTTTGGCGGGGCACTGGCTTGGCGAAAACGATATCTTCTTGTGCAATATAACATTGATCGGCTGCAGATGAGTACAGTCACTTCGTGGTTGATCCTATAGGAGGGCAGCTGCCAGGAAAGAGGCAGGACTCATCGAAGACGAAGCGCTCGCAACAAACAATAGCACTCGAAATATCTCGTAAGATTTAGGGCCTATCGCTTTGAGCCACAGCGCTCACAGCCTTGCCTACTTCATCAAAGTGAGCTCTACATGTTCGTTGCCCTCTTCACACTACACAGAAGAGCGGAACAAGGATTATGTCTTAGCATTTCCACTCCAACAGCAGACCATTACCAGTGCGAGAGAGAAAACTACAAAGGGCTTTGCTTTCTGTCGCATCGTCTCTCTTGCATGCAACTAACGAGAAAACCGTGTACTTACCCTCGCATTCACACGCGAACTATCAAACACGTCCTGTGCCGCATGCTGATCAGGTAGTGCCATGTATGTGTTGTACAGTGTACTCTCAGTTGACATGCCCCCTTTCGAACCCAGACAATCTTTTCGGGATTGGTCTATTTGAAAAATTCGAAAACTGGATCCACCTGGATCCAGTTTTTGTATGGATCCAAGCACATTTCAAGCGGTCTCACTCACAGCAAGGTGATGTTGCCAGTGAAACTGACTGATTTGGCTAGTGGGGGCGGGGTGACAACTGGTGGCGAAGTAAAAGTTGCACCTGCATACGACATGAGTGGGTTGCTATGCACCCATATACTGGGGCAATAGCAAAGTCACACCTTAGTGGATCCAAAATAGAAATCTGATGTCAATTTACTACTCCCAGGCCGTTTTTGACGTCATCACTTTCAAGCCCTAAGTGTAGCCTGTACTGAATGCTGGCGGCGTACTCTGCACTGCTGTAGCCAGTGCATGCAGGTGACCAGGTGACGGTACTCTAGTTTTTGCTCCAGACAAGGACCCGGCGGTAGCAGAACAACTCATTGAGGGAGTAGTCCGTCTGTCGATCGGCTCGGCTCCCGAGCTTCAGCAAGCTGGTCCGATCATTCATTGTCATCCGTGCAATCTCACTCACAGGCTGAGGATACTCCGCGATCCGACAGGAGCTCAACGATGAACGAGGCAGCGTCGTCGTGCGTGAAGTGCGGCTGCAGAGAGCCAAGAGCTGGTAGACTGCTGCACTGCCTGCACGTTCTGTGCGGGGGCCGCTGTCTGGACGAATCACTTGATGCCAATAACCAAATTAGATGCCAGCGCTGCGGCAAAATAACGAAGTCAGCCGGTGCGGGCGAATGGGACCTACGCAAAAGTCTCCCACTGGCCGAGCGATTTCTGTACCCCAGTAAAGAAACTATCGAGGATGATCACGAGAAAATTTGCATTGCCTGTGAAGAAGCGGCAGTGTCTGTTTGTGAAGATTGCGCGTCGCCAACGCTATTTTGCCACGAGCACGCGACGAAGCATGCCTCGCGTGCACGTGGCGGAGTGTCGCATCGTCCGCGAGATCTTGTGCACCAGCCACCATCGGACCAAAGCCAGGAGCAGGAGGAAGTCCGGGTCAGCGAACAGCTGTGCCAGATACACTGCAGTCGACCGTTGGTCTGGTGGTGCGAGTCATGCCACGTTCTCCTGTGCGAGTTGTGCAAAACGTCTGGACACAACAAGGGCCACACGGTACTAAGCTGCCAGGACGTGGCCAGGGAGAAGTCTCGCAAGCTGGAGAGTATTCCGAAGTGGCTGTCTGCGTACTCCGCTACGGATGCTCAGTGTTTAGAAGAAGCCCCTCCTGCTGCTGTTGCTGCTGATCATGCGGCCGCGTTGACTGCTGCAAGTGCCATCCCCGCTGTCCTTGTTCCAGGATTGAGTCGCTCAGCACGTCCCGGCGGAGGATCTCTGCGAGTGAGTGATGTACTGAGTGAGATCGATACCAATCTGGGTGATATTGTGGAGCAAGAGGAAACGGCGTCAGAGAGCGTGAGCCGGGCTTTTCGGAAACTGCGCTCTGCTCTTGAAGAACGCGAGCAAGCAGCGCTAAATAAAATTGACAAGATCTGCCGTTCGAAAGAGGGTCGCTTGCGTCTCAAACGCAAAGTCTTGGAAAGGCACGATGGAGAGGGTTTAACCATCAAGCGTATCGCAACCCAAGTGCAAAGTCCACGTGCATCTTCAGTTGACGTCATTCACCTTGCCGGCAAGCTAGTCGAGCATGCAGAACAACTCCGCAAAGCCTGGGAGGACGAGCAGAGTGCATGTGTACAAACACTGCTACATGTCGACACAGCAACAACTGCCGCAGCAGTGAACAGCATTCGCGTGGCCGCCGGCAAAGCGATCTCTGTGCACGATTACGCCATAGATCCTGCACAATGCACTATCGGCGAACTGACACTGAGTGATGGAGGCCGGGAGCTCACTATAGAAATTAAGATGGGCCAGGCCAATATTCCATGGCACGCTCTCAAGCAGTCACGTGTCTATGTTCAATGTCGGTATCCTGATGGAAAAGTGCGGCGACTACAGGCTGAGTACAATCGACGGCTTCGCGACAAACTGGGAGCTTCGCTTAGTCCCGACGAAGATGGTTGTTATGCATTCCGTGTCGGCGCTGGAAAGGCGCTGTGGAAGGAATACATTTTCACTGAGCCGCAACGCTTTGATTCAAATGCTTGCGCAAGGTGTATTCAGTTAGAGGACGGCAACCAAGTCGCAGTTCACAAGCCCGACAATAGGTGGAAGCGGGCAATCGTCCTTGGAGCTAAGCCGTACGTGCGGGGTACCTACACATGGAAGCTACAGGTACACGATGTGTCGTGCGCCATCGGAGTTTTCAAGTACCGTGGCCCTATGGCCAGCTACGAAACCGAGCCACGTGACGCAGACTGGTACGGGTGGTACTCCAACGGTTCCTCTCACGGCGGAAGGACCCGGAAGTCTGGTGCTGCTATTGATGAGGGAGAACAAGTCACATCTGGCGTGCTAACACTTACATTAGATTGTGACCAGAGCACTCTTAAGCTACACCAGGAACGTACCGGCAAGACGGCTACCATCCACGGAGTGTCGGCGGATGGATGTCAGTGCCTGCGTGCCATGGTGTTCATGTACAGGCTCTACAACCTTTCTTGCGTGAAACTATGCTGAGTGTGCGTGTGTGTGTGTGTGTGTGTGTGTGTGTGTGTGTATGTGGCTTTCAGCAAGTGTCTGTGCCCCACCTCAACCGCATCCTTTCAATACACACAAGTGCCCGCGTGCGCGCACACCCGCATCTCCCCCACAATTCCATGACGCATGTTGGTCATACCGCGCTCTAGACGCGTGCAGAACTTGCCACATGGCATGCAATGACATGACAGAGCGTCGCACAAACCCATGGCGGAGTAACGTGTCGTGCAGTGCAGCACACGAAAGTCATGGTCACTGCTAAACCTCCGCACCTCTGCACTGCCATGCACCGAGGAATGATGAACTAAAATTTACGATTACTTCTAAACTTGATTGAGTTGATCTTGACCTTGCCAAGAACAATACTGCACAACGGTATCGCTCAATTGAGAATTTTTAGACATTTTTGGCAAGACTTTATTACCCAATTCTGGAGACAGCAAGCTGATTCGGCTATAGCATTATATATTTTCGTCCTTGAACTAAAATCCCAGCAAGAAGTGCCAGTAGAACTTTGAAGTTCGTGCGTGGCGAATCGCCGATAGCTGATGTTCAAACTAAGTCGACATGTTTGATTTCGCTGAGCATTAAATTCAGAGCTGTAACAAATTAGCCTTGCTGCACTGGTGTACTGACTGTGTCTGTTGTGCATGTACTACTATGCGCTTATTATCTGCCCTCATGGCAGTCCAAGGTCTGGAGTCATAGAAGAATGCCGGGGAAAGACTGAAGATGGGCATGTGCGCGCGCGCGCGTGACGGTGTGTGTGTGTGTGTGTGTGTGTGTGTGTGTGCATGAAATGAATTATTTACAATTTTACTTGACATGATCATTGTACTGAGTTGATGGCTGCAGTAGCCAGTAGCCTGTGTTGTAGGTCTGAACCCCCAGCACAACCTCAACATCCTCACACGTCTACGAAGTAGATATACCGCCGCACACAGCTGCTGATGATGCGGTTGCTGCTGCTTCTTCTGCTAGCTCTTTTCTTGCAGCCGCGGTCCAAGCTGACGCCCTTCTACGTTCGGATTTACATTACATATTTTTGTAGATCTACTAACGTGGACATGGAAATCCGGTCGCACGTCTAGCGGCCCCAGGCCCAGGGCGCTGGCCATGCAGCCGTGGGTAAGCATGTACAAACATGCTGCAGCGCGCTGGTCGCATCGGATCAAGCGCTGTTCTGTACGAGCTGAGCCTGAGGGCGCCGGCCCCGGTCAATCGACTGGATTTCCATGTCCACGACAGTCAGTACATCCAGCACTACAACAACTTTGTAGAGCTTAGTGACCATGGTGACTCAAACCCGTACCTTTGTCTTTGAACCACACAGTTTTGATTTGAGCCATTGAGCAGGGCCTCTGCATGCACCACGCGTGCACGCGGGAGTTGGAGTCGAATTTCACGTATATCCCTATCCGTGTGACATGCACTGCGATGATTATTATCAGATTTTAGAATGATTCAACATTGTTATGATCGCTGTCATCCTCACGTCGCACTGAAAAATGTGGAATGAATGGCCCTGAAGGCTGAAGCGGACGAAACTGTTCGTCTGAGATCTGCATTCGTAAATACTCTGAACTCGGGGTACGGCCACAGAGCTGCTAGTGATTCGAAGAGAATAGTTAGCGAATGGTTTCGCATAAAGTACTTACTGCTATAGCGCTAGTTCACGACATGACCTCTACTCTCTAGGCCTAGAAATGGCATGTTTCAACTTTTGGAAAGTGATTTGAATGAAATTCCTTTTATTAAAGGGAATATTGGTCTTGTTCAATCGTGGTTTTTAGTGAGCTAGGCGCCCGTCGACCGTTCCGCAGATGTTGACGCAAAGAATGATTGATCCATGCACAGTCGTTTTAGGAACAAATTTGGGAGTGAACAAGCTTGAGAGGACGGAGGAAACTTGAGTCACGGGTTAGTAACCTCACTGAATGAGCTTGTGTGTATCGCCCTGAGTATTGATCTCTTCCATTCAAATCGTGTCCGCTAGCGTTGTTATTAGATAGAACATCTGGAAGCGTACACCCAGTGCATCATTATTTTTGCAGATTTGTTGCGACTGGCGAATACATAAGGGCTCGAGTAGTACTGTCGTGGACGTGGAAATCCGGTCGCACGTCTAGCGGCCCCAGGACGCTGGCCATGCAGCCGTGGGTAAGCAGTACACGCATGTAATGTACATGCGCTTTAGCGCACTGGTCGCATCAGATCAACATGATTGTGCACAACGTTCTGTACGCGCTGAGGGCGCCGGCTCCAGTCAATCGACTGGATTTCCATGTCCACGACAGTAGTAAAATGGTAGATATACATGGTCACCTGTGGCATGTCTTACGTGTGTGTGTGTGTGTGTGTGTGTGTGTGTGTGTGTGTGTGTGTGTGTGTGTGTGTGTGTGTGTGTGTGTGTGCCACTGTGTGTGTCACTGTGTGTGTGTGTGTATGTGTGTGTCACTGTGTGTGTGTGTGTGTGTGTGTGTGTGTGTGTGTGTGTGTGTGTGTCCCATATGTGGCAGTGGTATGCGCAGTTGATTTCCAATCGAGAGGTTGCGGGTTCCCGACGATTATGGTTGCAAGAGTGGACTCGCATGGAGAGCCAAGGATAGATTTCTAGAAAAGAAAAAGGACCAAGGAACTACAAGTTACGCTATAATGCCCACTGACACCACCATCCGCCAACGTCCTTCACTGCTGAGACTTTCAGCTCGTGCTTGTCTTGGTTGCGCTCACCTTCCCCTCTTTTGCTATCATATAACTTAGAACCTTCCAAGTTGGAAGGCTGTTGGAGTGCGCATCCAAGATGTGCTAGAGCTGTTAGCCAGTTAGTTGAAGAACGTCAGGACCGCCGGTCAGTGTCGTGCAATGTTATCGCATGAGCTGATTATTTCGTAACTGGTGGTGTTAGTGGACGTTATAGCGTAACTTGTAGTTCCTTGGTCCTTTCTCTTTTCTTTTCTAAGATCAGGGGCGTAGCACCCGCTACGACTGGTACAACCATGGCCGTACCACTTTTCGAAAAGTGTGGTCCGTCCGGAACGTGCAAAACCATAATAAAAAAATCAGGATCCATCGATGCATATGCGCATCAGACTTTGACCTTTTTCTAGACTCGTACTCGTAGATCTGCCATGCATCTCTGCATGTCCATGCACGTCTCTTCTGACCGTGAAATTATGACTTTATAAACTGTGCCAGAAGTTCCCAGAACGCAGGATTTTGTGTCTTTTTTACAAAATTTCCCCGGGGGAGGTCCCCGGACCCCCTCCGACACGGCCTTCGGCCGCGCCCACCTTCGGTCGTACCACTTCCAAAACCCCTCCCACGCCCCTGAAGATTATGATTGCACACGTCTTTCTCCTCTTTCTCATTCTCCTGGGTTGTTACCAACAGCCAGTTCATGCCAGAGTATGTGGTGTGGTGTGTGTGTTTTAAAAAAAGAAAAAAGAGAAATAGGGGTTCACTGCCGGAAAAAGCCCCTGCAATCAGTGTGGTGTAGACCAGGCTAAAATCAGTGGCCGTCAATTCATCAGCCTTGCAAGCTGTCGAATGGTGTAATCCCAGCACATGTTGCTGTGTCTAACATAGCTGTTCACTATCATCGCTTCAGCGATGGGCAGGAGTATGAGCATGTGCGTGTGTGTGTGTGTGTGTGGGCGCGCGCGCATGTGTGTGTGTGTGTGTGTGTGTGTGTGTGTTCGCACGTGTTTGCATGTGTGCGTGAATGTGTCTATGTAACACAGACCCCATGCAACAGAAGCGGCAGGCACTGCCACTGACACCTCAACACACTGAGATGGCAACAGCAGTGATGGCAGTAGCAACACCAGCATACCCACAGTAGTTACCAAGGTTACCAGCATCCCCGACTAGGCAGCTGCCGCCGCCGCGTGTCAAGTATACAGGACATGGCTGCAGATCAGTGGCTGCAGAATGCTTGCAGTGAAACACTCCTACCCGGATCAGCATGGCATGAACAGGTATCTACAACAGTGGCCAAAGAAATCCGACCCTCGAGTCAAAAGCAAAGAAATCCGACCTGCGAGTCAAAAGAAAAAAATTCCGACCCTCGAGTCAAAAGAAAAAAATTCCGACCCTCGAGTCGAAAGCAGCGCCGCGTTTCGATTACACCATGAACGGTCCAAAAACCCACCCGCAGGCCGCGCAGCCTTGGCGCTGGTTTTGGCTCACGGGTCTGATGTCTCTGGCCACAGCTGTAAATGTGCAGGGTAACTTTAGCTGTGTTTGTTGGCTGTCGTGTTTCACGGAAGGCAGACTAGTCCTAGTAGGAGTAGGGCATGCAAAATGTCAGTGAGATGGTGGGTGACACGACCAAGGACTGCTTGTTTTCACACTTGTGTTGGCACTTGAGGACGCATCGCAACACGCAATAGCTTCACGTGCATGGACCCACATTGCAGCTGCCCTCAAACCATCCTCAATCAATTATATCCATTGATCAGGACAGCGGCAGACAGAGAGACACACAGGCACACCCACCCACATGCACGTGAATAGAGAGACATGCGGATAGACAGGCAGACAGACAGTATGACAGTGCGCCAATTTGCACACTCATGCTTCTCATTCCCATTGATCAGTGGCTTCCCTCCACCAACAGATCATTCTTTCTGAAGCCGTATGTTGCCAACACCAACTCAGTCGTAATCACTTCTGTCCTTCTGTGTAATGGTCCAGTCACTTTTTCTCTTATACTCAGACAGACAGACGAAAAGACGGACAGACACGCACACACACAGACAGACAGACAAACAGACAGATGCAGACAGACAGACAGGCACATGTAGACACACACAGATAGACAAGTAGAGACAGACTGAGAGAGAGAGAGAGAGAGAGAGAGAGAGAGAGAGAGAGACATACAGACAGACAGACAGACAGACAGACAGACAGACAGACAGACAGACAGACAGACAGACAGACAGACAGACAGACAGACAGAGACAGAGAGAGACAGACAGAGACAGACAGAGACAGAGAGACAGACAGAGAGAGAGACAGAGAGACAGAGAGAGAGAGACAGAGAGACAGAGAGAGAGAGAGACACAGAGAGAGAGAGAGAGAGAGAGAGAGAGAGAGAGAGAGAGAGAGAGAGAGAGAGAGAGAGAGAGAGAGAGAGAGAGAGAGAGAGACCGCATCAGCAAACCTGTAAATGTGAACCGCAGAGAACCAAAGCAGGAATTGTACAAGATCTCATCGATTCGATGCGAATAATGCTGCGCAAACCACCACCAGATCTACGGCATAACCATGGAGCGTGGACGCGTTCTATTTGGCCCATTTGTCTTTCCTGAGATCACAGACCCGGCGGAACCGGTCAACTTAGTCAGGCCATGGCTGGACCAACTGTTTGAACACCAACATGTGTTTGCTGCTAGTTAGGTCATGTGTACAGGAGCCAAGGGGGCAACATGTGACTTCCCATTCCCACCTTGGGTGCACCACGATTTTTTTGGCTCATATGATCGGAGGGCCATGGGTGGATCACCCTACCACTTGTTGTCATTCTCAGAACTTTCTGAAAGGTGGTGAAAACTGCGATTGAAATTGGCTATATTTACCATGGCAACCGGATACAAAATTAGGATTTGTGTTACTTTTACGCCACTTTGCTATGGGCATCTCCATGTATTTATTCCAAGCGTTCTAACTGAAATGTTTTGAAGCAAGAATAAAAACTCATGTCTACCTGCCATATCATACACAAAGTACACACAAAGTATGAAAGGCTAGGGTGTGGCCGGACCAAAAAAAAAACTCTTTCCGCCGGTCCTGGGGTCATTCTCATTTGTTTGCCTCTCTTGTGGTGTCCAGCTGGAGCCGGTCATCGGTGCTCACATTGCGGCACAACTCGCTCCTCGCCTGAGAGAAGAGCCAGGCTTGGCGTCTGTTCTGTGTCGTCGGCTTGGCCACCGCTTTGTGTCTCAGTACTGCGCTTCCCAGTGGTCTACTCACTTGGAGCAGGTAAGAAGAGTTATGCAACTCAAGGTTGAGCTGTTCGGTTGTTCGCTTTCTTTTTCCGTCACACGTTTTATATCAACATGAATATTCTGTCTGGCTGTTGTCGCCTCGGCTTATGCGGATAGCTATGCATATACCGTGTATATTTACATTGCATTGATACCAGCGTGGAGAACCTCCTTATAATAGGGAGGTTTCGCTCTACGGAATTACGTATGAAAATAACATAGGAACTGCACGGAATTTTCATATGTAAAAATCAGAGCTGTTGGGTTTCCCTCTACGTGATTTCTCCACGACTGCTTAACATGCGTTGTTGCTTTGGAGACGCGTTGGCTGCATGCGCCCACGGCATGCACCATGAACCGAAACCACGTTTCCATTTTACTTTGCACGTGGTGTACGGTGTGTGTACCTTGTGTCTTGCGTGGCTTGAACGTTGCCATGGACCAATGCGGAAAATGCGAAAAAATATTTCAAAAGTCCTACGGAGGACCCAACGTAGGAAAGAGATTTCCTACGAAAATCCGTAGAGAGATTTACGTATGAAAGTTGCCCTCGCTCCCCGGCGCATACGACATACGGATTTTCATATGTAATTACGTAGAGCGAAACCTCCCTAATAATAATAAGAATCATATCAGAGTACGTATGTGTCCACACAATGGCTGGCAGTGGGGTTGGGGGGGGGGGGGGCAAATAATTTGGGGCTGCATTCCAGAGACCACGAGTTGAGGGTGTGTGCTCGTGTATGTGTGTGAATGTGTTCAAATATTGGAGTATTCAGACATGAGGATTGATCGGAATGCCGCTGCTTTCCTGTACGGTTACGGTACACAGGGGCAATAGAAAGTGTGTGCGTGCGCGTGTGTTCGCGCGTGTACATGCGTGCTCACACACACGTCTATTTGTTTGTCCGTGCAGTTTTTCTCAGACATTTCTTCTTGTGCATATGTCGACTGTGTGGATATGTCGACTGTGTGGTTATGCAAATTCCTCTTCTGCAGAGTGAGTGGCCGGCAAAATGCTCGACGAATCGGCGAACATATCTGGAGGACCGGGCCGAAGAGCTGCTGCTAGCTTGTGTGAACACGATTCAGAATGGCATGCGCATGGGTAGAGACAACACCTCTGCCGGACCAAGATCATCACCTATATCCGGCAGTCGAACACAGTCCACTTCTGGCGAGCAAAGCAATTCTTCATGCCCGGCCTCTACAGCAAGCTCCACCATGGAGGGTAGGCCAGTGAGATCTGATGTTCTGCACGACATGGCGGCATGCACAATACAGCACTGTAAGGATACTACGCTTGCTTGGATAGATCACGAAATGGCAAGAGTTGAATCCGAGCGGGCGAATCCGACACCGTCTGAGCCAAGATTTCGCGTTGACGACGACCCAGGAATAAAGTCGACGCAAGCCGAGAGTACTCACGCTCAAACCTCGCTCGCAACGCAGCACTGCCGCCCACCGCAGCGATCGGAGAGTGACGTTGCCGGAGGAGGCATCGTGGCGTGCACCGCCGCATCGCCATGGCTGTTGCCACGCATGCGGCTCCGTCTTCACGGGAGCTGGCTGTCGGATTCCATGCGCTGGTTGCTGTGGCAGCAGGTGGTTCTGTACGAAGCGGCGGAGGCGATGCCATCGTTTGTGAACGCCACTGCTGGCCCAGTGTCTGTGTTTGGAGGCCACACAGAGCACGGGAATGAAAGGGCGGAAGCTGGCAGGAGCAGCCAGCACACACCAAGCCCTACGAGTAGCAGTGACGGACCAACACGCCGTATACCTACACATGGAAGAGCCCGCGCCGAGCGAGCGTCATACGAGGGCCATGATCGGCGGCGTACAGTTCCCAGTCGGGATGTTCTGAGAGGAGCCAGCAGTGCAATGCAAGCCCTGCTGTGCGAAGGCCGTCGCAGTCTAGCGTTGGGTGTGGATGAAACGAGATCACCTCAGAACAGTATTTTCCGCGACGCAGTAGACAAGGTGAGTGTCCAATCGCTCGTCCTTCTTCCCACTCCAGGAGATTTGTACAAGTGTTATAAGTATGTAGGCAGGCATAATTGGATGGTCTAAGGCCATGATTGAAAGACACAGTCGACTCCTGATATAGCGGACACCATTGTGCAGGAGAATTAGTTCTTTATAGCCGAAGTTTGTTGTAACAGAAATGCACTCACACTGTACAAGCATCAAGTCATGACTGGCAAGTGACCCATGACAGTATAGGTGCACTTGGTTTACATGCGATCCTACGAGATTTAGTTGGTTATAAACGCAAACTGTTCGGTATGAAGTTCTGCATGGGTTCAAACAGCGACATGGACAAGGGTTCGCTACAAGGGCAAGGCGTTAAGGGTCCGCCGTGCCGGATTGTAAAGGGTTTACTGTATTTTCACCACTGTCTGCTTTCTTCTTGCACTGGTTGCCTGCACACTGTGTTCTGTGATAACGTTTCAGGTTTTCGCCACCGTTCCGGCTCTCTCAACCTACGCACAGCGGTGTGGCGAGCAGCACGACGCGTCCAGCAGCCACGGCGGCAAGGATGTGCGACGCGACGACGGGGAGCGAGCGCCACACTCGAGTGCACTTGACGCGTTGCTTAGCTCAACGACTGCCGTGCTGGATCTGCTGTGCATAGCAGAGGCGGGTGAGAGGTGTCACGGCAAACACGGTGTTAGTCGTGCTGCTGGTGCAGAATCTGTATGGCAACGACCGCACCAACATGGCAAGATGATGACGGCTGTCCTACCCGTGTCAGTGCTTGTGTCCGTCATCAGTACATGTACTTTTCCCACTGCGGAGGATAGTGAGTTTCTGCTTGGTTCATTTTCTAGATTTTCTCTCTCTCTCTATTGTATGTGTGCATGCTATGTGTGTGCACACACACATACATGTACTCGCTCACACACGGACGCACACACACACACACACACACACACACACACACACACACACACACACACACACACACTTACATGCACACGTACGCGCACTTTAGTGCGCACATACGCACACTTATATTAAAATCTATAATTCACAGGTCACGCAAAGCTCAGTTAGACTGAGTTTCCGCACCCGCAGGAACGTCACCGCCCTCAAGGATCACCACTCTCATGCAGTATAATACAAATACAATGTCACCACTTTTGCACCTTTCCCTCGAATGAATGAATGTTATTATTATTTAAATACTCAAGTATACCGTAGAATCACGCGGATAAGCCCACGCGCGTTTAAGCACATGCTCGCGCATAAAGACCAGGGAACGTTCGAACATCACAAAGCTTCATCGTACAAGCCCATGGGCCTAAATCGTACAAAGAGTCCATAAACTATGGACTCTTGGTCGTACCATATACGTAGCATACTTATGTAGTTTTTATTATATTTTTACATTTCAACACAATCATCGGTTGTTTTGTATGCACAGTGGTTTTCAGCAATGTACTTCTCACTTCCTTGGTACCTTTGCAATGCGCACTTTTGGTGTCAGCGTATAAGCCCATGCCCGCGTATAAGCCCATGTTCTTGTATAAGCCCACCGAAATGTCCTTGTGAAACGGATAAGCCCATGGGCGTATCCGCGGGAGTCTACGGTATACTGGACTAGTGTGGATTGCGTCCACGTTAAAACGTCTTTTAACATTGGATACGCTTCCCAGTTGTCCTTGACTTGTACTAGTATCTTGATTTTTTGTATTTGCTTCTTGCTGTTATGCTCAGGGCTGCCAATTCTTGACAATGCCACACTGTTCTATTTGCTACAATACACAATCCTGCCCAGTAGGGCAAAGCTCCGGGTAGCTGCACAGAGAGCAAGTGTTATGTTAGAGCGTCAAGATCCGGCACTGCACCGAAAGCTCAGCAGCCTTGTTCAGCTCTCCATGCCCACGATGTTTGTAAGTTGTGTGTGTGTGTGTGTGTGTGTGTGTGTGTCTGTGTCTGTGTATGTGTGCATACCCACGCACGTGTGTGTGTGCACGTGCGCATGTGTGTGGACGTGTGTGTGTGTGTGTGTGTGTGTGTGTGTGTGTGTGTGTGTGTGTGTGTCTGTTTGCACGCTCACACCACACACATGATGAATGTATGCATGCATGCATTTAAAGCCATGCCAAGTGTATTTCTTTTCTGCTTTGCTCCAGGGACTATCACACGTGACAAAGTTCCAAGGTACGCCCCAGACCGGAGAGAGTAACACGGAGTCCATCACACAGGATGTCAGTGACTTACTAGAATACTTTCTTGCCGAGGTGAGTGTTTTCACCGGTATTTGTCGGATGCTTGCCCGATCACGGCCCATTCTCCTGTACAAGCACAGGGACTATTCATTTTTATTTCTTGCCTACTCTGCTGTTGCGTGTGTATTAGCACCTCATTGACCCCGCTCGTTACTCATTCTTCATTCTAATTGGCCTACACGGAGAGTAGCCAAGCTTGCTTGGTGATGTCAACCCGAAAAGGCGGATAATGATAATAATATAAAGTACAAGGGCGTAGCGCCCACATCTGTGTTGTCGTTGTGACCATGCGCCACCGGCAACCTCGTAGCCGCCACTTTGCCCATTTTGACTACAGTAAAACCTGGTTTCAGTGACCACCCCCACGGTGCAAGCGAAAGCGGTCGTTAAAGCCAGGTGGTCTTTAGAACCAGGTCCCACAGTGTCTGTGTAGAACTGTCGGTGCATGAAAAAAAACGGTCGTTAAGAGCAAGGTGGTCGCTAAACACAGAGGTCGCTTACACCAGGTTTTACAATACGTAGTACGTATGACAGACATTTGATGGTGCAGTGACTGCACTACGCTGACTATACACGACCTACGTGCCTGGAAAGTCTGATCGCATTCTAGTGTAAATGAAGATGAAGACTCCACTGCAGCTGTACTTTTTTTTTAAATTCACGGTTCGCGTGAGACTCGGCCAAAGGCCGAGTTTTCGCGTCCACAGAAATGCCACCGCCCTCTTGGATCAAGGCACGGCTATACCTATGGTTGCTTAATATGTTGGGAAATACACACCTGACAAGATGACGGTAAATACACGCCTGCCCACACACGCTCTCTAAGCTGCAAAGTTATTCTGGCACAGAGCTCTCCTTCTCACCACCACCACCACCACCACCACCACCACCACCACCACCACCACCACCACCACCACCACCACCACCACCACCACCACCATCACCACCACCATCACCACCACCATCACCACCACCATCACCACCACCACCATCACCACCACCATCAGTGGCGTGCACCGAGTCTTGAAAAGGGGGTTTCTAGAGTTGGTAAATTTTTCTGGAGACCCACTGTATAATTATGCATTTGTGCACATGTGCATCCCCCAAACATCCCGTCGGAGAGAACGGCGAGGGCAAGGGAGGAGGGGGGGGGGGACTCAAGATCAGGGGTGCAGGGCACCAATGAACACTGGTGCTGATGAGATGCGGGGCTCGTCCGACTCCTATCATCAGATCATGCCGACACAAACGCGTCTGAGAGGGAACCAGGTCCAGGGGTAGAATGGACAGAAATAAGAGGAATGGAGGGAGGGGACGATGCTACATGGAAGTGTTGGTACATGTATAACCGGTAGCAGGATAAAACGGGGTACCTTTTACATACCAGCACTTCAAAAAGTATTTGCAAAGAGGGCGCAAAAGTCAACTTGTACTCATACATATTACATGTTTGTCATTGAACAC
The DNA here is from genome assembly GCF_964019385.1 of Sycon ciliatum. Classification (NCBI taxonomy): domain Eukaryota; kingdom Metazoa; phylum Porifera; class Calcarea; order Leucosolenida; family Sycettidae; genus Sycon; species Sycon ciliatum. Next base: position 16,859,961 of record NC_088654.1, on the reverse strand, counting down.
GTAAAAGTTTGATAGGCCTAGCCGCCCAGGCTACACTACGCTAGTCTACAGAATAACACTACGTCTATGGTACTTCACTAGTCTGTCCCTGCGGGAATTTGCGGAAAAAACTCTCGAAAACTTGCGCAAGAAATTGCGGCAGAAAACAACAAAAAATGCGACGAAAAGTGCGGAACGATGCAGAACTTGCCAGGAATTCGAGGAATTATTTACAGAAAATTGCAGATTTGGGCCAAATCACGCAATTTGTTGCATCGTATATCTACTCGGGAGTAGTACGAGTGCAAATAACCTACAGGATCAAGGAAAGCACTGCGTGAAAAGTGCAGAAAACAACAAAAAACGCGGGAAATCCCGGATTTTGCTGAAAATCGCGGGTTTGGGCGAAAATCGCGAAATTTGTTGCATCCGTGGAATCGCGATTTCCTGGAGGGACAGACTAGTCCACTCCAGGCATGTTTGTTTCATCAAAACACTGCTTATTCGACGTACCGCGTACCAATATCTTTCTTTCTGTTCTTATGACGAAGTTTTCAGCATGATTGTATTGGCAATGTTCCACATGATTTCAATAAAGAGTTATGGACCTTGCTTCGATGGAAGCTCGAAGAAGAAAAGCGAAGCCCCGCGTCCTTGAGTCGCGGCTGGAGCAGCGCTTCGTTCTGAAGCAGCGCAAGTGGATCATGGACGCACATTTTTACGTCTTCCAGTCGACAACGTTTTTGACGAACATCTCTGTTGCGTACATGAGCGAGAACGAAAGGCTATGGAGGCCTTGATTTGAGTCAACAGTTTGGAAGGAGATATCGTCAATCATATCCTTGAACTGACTTGCATCACGCGTGCTTGACTCAAATTTCGAGACAAAACGGATTTCTTGAACGTCATCGCCAATCCAGGAGCGAACCAGAAGAGAGAATAATGTATTTTGAACTGCATGCAAAGCAACTCTCTCTCACTTCGAAATAAGGACATAGTCACTGTACTGTAAACTGCCCGGCGATCGACGCGTATGCACGATAACCAATCCAGTACTGCAATAGGCACGCTTTTCCTTTGGCAAGATTGCCCGAAAAAAGGTGGTTTCCAGACACCAAAAAACTCATACGGTGCACGCGCCTGACCATCACCACCACCACCACCACCACCACCATCGCCACCACCATCACATTCTAGTGCACCCGTACTGTGTGCTTGCCCTTTTCGTTTGTTTGCCGCTCGTCAGTTGTTCACACCGCTGCTGGACTGGGACGCTCTCTTGTTCGCCTGGGACCAGCTGTTTCTGACCGGTTTCTCCGAGAGCTGCATGATAGCTCTGCTGTTGGCCTGTCACAGTGTGCTGCGTACCAGCATCATGGCCATCAGCACTGCCGCAGACTTCAGAATGGTACGTGACCCGTGCAGTGAAGTGGCCTCCAGTGGGGCAGTTGAAATCACAATAATTCCCAGGGCCAGAGCCAGCATTCCAATCATATACCTCCCCACCCCCCCCCCCCCCCCCCCGGGCCCTTACCCTACTATCTGGCTCATGAAGGGAATATTAAGCTCGAACTTGGCCCCAAACACACATTTTTTTAGTCTGGACTCTCATTGAGATTTCTCTGCATTCAAGAAAAAAATTTGAACCGTTGTCAGTGCTCAAAAAATCGATGGGAAGTAAGTAGATTACAGGCCCGTCGCACCGACTTTGGAGGTGGGGCGGCCTTGGAAGGGGGGTCCAGGGGTCCTCCCCCGGGAAAAATTTTCAAAAATTGAAGCCAATTGCAAGCATTTCCGGGCATTTGGTGCCATTTCAGTGTAACTACAATGAAAGACTTTTTGATTCTGCAACAAACCAAGAAGACGCTACGATCGGGGACATGGGTTCTTCATTATCTTCCCACGGGAAAAATTTCAAAAATTGAAGCCAATTTGCAAGCATTTCCAGGCATTTGGTGCCATTTCAGTGTGTTGTGAGTGCAATGAAAGACTTTTTTGATTCTGCAATAAACCACGATCGGGGACAAGGATTCTTCATTATTTGCCACGTTTGGGCTGAGCTGCGATCATGCATGGAGTGTGCTCAAAAAAAACAAAAAACAAAAAAAACCGGCCGAAAAAGTGGGGCAGCCTCAGCCGCCCCAGCTGTGACGACGGCCTTGGATTAGACCCAGCACAATGTGTTCAATCACCGAAAATCCCATTTTCTGCATCCATCTTTCCCTGATGCGGAGCCACATGCTCCCAGTTAACTGTGCAGGACTCTGGGAAGCAGTACTTGACTGGTCCGGGAGTACCATAGACTTCATACGTTATCGAACTTCTGCTACTACAGTACAACGCCCTCTCCAAAAAAATTCCCCTGCTATTTTGCACAGAACCATCATATACATAATACATTAGTAGAGATAAGTACCAGTTAGAGTGCGGATGCAGTTTTAGGAGCTCCGCTCCTATCAGCCTTTCCGAGTCTGTAACTGTAACCTACAGGAGCTGTGACTTGTACTGCGGACTATGGCCACCAATGAGCATGTCGACCTGGCCCTTCTGACGTTCGACTGTCTACAAAACCTGGCCACCCGGACTGGCATCCCGAAAGCGGACTCCTTCTCACGGCCCGACCTGGTGGGAGCGCTCCGGAAGGAGGGGATTGGGTCCCACCCCATCCTGGAAGGTATGACCGGTATAGGACATGTCACGACTGCTTTGGCCGCATTGTCCTCGACAATAATGGACCTGAATAAAGAAATAGTGGCAATTAGGGTGGGAAGAGATGATGAAATTGCTTCCTTGAAGCTTGAAATTCAACAGCTGAGGCGGGAAATGGCTGACCTGCGAGATACTAGCGTACACACACAGCACGCCATGCCACACCAGTACAGCGACGTAGTACTAGGAACCGCCACACAAACTGCAAGTGCACGTGCGAGGCTCAGCACCACAACGGGCAGGTCTGTACAAACGTACGGTACACACGCCGGCAGTGGCAGCCTGCCAGGAGAAACGCGTGTGCAACAACCCAACACTACTACAAGTCGTAGTTCCAGCCCCGCAGCAGGCGTGCATGCATCCCGTAGGTCCAGCACTACTACAAGTCGTAGCTCCAGCCCCGCAGCAGGCCTGGATGCATCCCGTAGGTCCACCGATACTGAACAACAAGTACATGAATGGCAGGAACACCAGGGCAGACGCACTCAAGCCGCCCAGAGACAAAGGCACGCGGCAGATACTAGTAGTCAGTCCCAGCTAGCTCAAAGCATAACAAGGCGGGTGGAAACATCCCGCTACACCAAGCCGGCTCGTGATAGCGAGCCGGCAGTAGACCTCACGGCATCACCCCGGGCCAAACGCAAAGTGTTTTACGTTGGCAACGTGCAGCCACACTGCTCCGCATCATCAATTGCTGAATGGTGCTCTGCCCGAGGAGTGCAGATTCAGGAAGGTGTCATATTTGCATCCAAGCACTTCAGAACTGCCTACGCACGGGTGACCGTCGAGGCAGCTGATGAGAACACAGTCGGTGACAAAGGGTTCTGGCCGGATGCTCTTTCGCACACGGTTAGGCCCTGGCGTTTTGCCGCGGACAGTTTTGACACCAGCAATGCCAACCAGGCAAACAACGTCCTCTCCTCAGGCTCAGCATGATGGCGCGACCACAGCTGAATCCACTGGCTCGGCCCTACTTCCCCCCTTGCCAGGGTAAACTGACCTTGCTTTCCGTAAATTGCCGCTCAATCGTTAACAAATCTGCCGAACTGTCTGTCATTGCTGATTTCAACAAACCTGATGTCATCTGTCTAAATGAAACATGGCTAAATCCAAGCATAGCGCTCACCATCTCCGGTTATACCACATTTCGTCGCGACCGACCACCTCATGATAACAAATCCGGTACGGCAACCAGAGGATATGGTGGAGTTGCGATTCTTGTCCGGCAAAATCGCTTCGGAAGAGTCCAAGTTCGCGACGACCTTGCTCATCCGACCTGTGAATCCGTATGGGTTGAGCTTCACCCAATCTTAGGCTCCCCGACACCCATCCTCGTCTGCTGTACCTACCGTCCGCCCTCAGTCAAAACCACGGAAATAGACCACTTCTGTGATATGCTAGCTAGTGCTTTGGTAACCGTTCCCATGTCATCGTACCATGTCATAATGGCTGGGGACTTCAACAGTAAGCACAAACGGTGGTGCCCATCGGATTTAACGTGTCCTGCTGGGGCGGCACTTTTTCGCACCCTTACCTGCTTCGGTTTGGATCAGCTGGTGCAGAGTCCAACGCACACAACATCTTCCGGAACACAGTCATGTCTAGACCTTGTCTTCACAAACCAACCCCTGCTGGCGACGGACGTTCACACAGCTTGCGCTCTTGGCTCCTCGGACCATCTCATGGTTTCATGCCAGTTCGCCGTCTCATTGCCCTCGGACCCAGACCTGCCACTTCCTTCTCGCAAACCGTTCCCATATCGCTTCCGTCGAGTTCCCTCTCAGTGCTGGGACTCTATGAACGCTGATTTCTCCTGCCACGACTGGTCGTTTCTGCAACCAGAAGGCTCTCCAACTGTTGACGCCGCGGTAGATCACTTTGCAGCCGTCCTTGAACGAGGGTTCCAACAGCACCTCTCTAACTTTGCTATCGGCTACAACAACCGGAAACATTCCAACCCAACATCCTCGACATCTAGTCCCCCATGGGTGACACGGTCCCTCGTATCTGAAGTGAAGCGCAAGCGTGATCTTTTCAGCATCTACAAGAAATTCCCAACGCCGGTTAACCGGGAGGCTTACCGAGTTCAACGCAACTTTGTCAAGCACCTTTCTCGTACCTCACACCGCTCCTTTCTAAACTCTCTTTCTGCAACACTCTCCTCCCCCGATCGCCCATCACTCCACCAATTCATTCGCAACCAGTGCCGCGGGACCTCCCGCGCGCCAATCCAGTACCTGACGGACTCCAATGGCAACCGCCAGCACGATGTGAAGGCGATTGCAGACACACTGAACAAGCAGTTTGTTTCATCCGGCATTCCGGAGGATCCGAATTGGGACATTCCATCGCTGTCCCCAGCCCCTGAACTTAGCGCACCACTCACACGCGTCGTTACCACGACTGCTACCGTCTGTAAGCACCTCAAACTCCTGAAGAATTGTAAGTCCCCTGGCGAAGATGGCATACCCAATGAGGTTCTCAAATGGCTTGCGCCATCTCTGTCCTATCCCTTGTGCCTGCTCTTTAACATGTCATATCGTACAGGAGTATTTCCGTCCGTCTGGAAATCTGCTGTTATCGTCCCGATCTATAAGAAAGGCCAACGCTCTCAGGCTGGCAACTACAGACCAATCTCTCTCCTCCCCGCTGTGTCAAAGGTCTGTGAACGTATTTTCTTTGAGTCTCTGTACTGCCACGTCACCCCAGCGCTTTCACCATCTCAATCCGGTTTCTGCCGTGGAGACTCCACAACTTTCCAACTAACACGTCTAGTACAAGACATCTACACCCAGCGGAACCTCAGGCGGCATGTTGGCATCGTGTTCTTTGACCTAGCGAAAGCTTTCGACACCGTCTGGCATCGTGGTCTGCTTGCAAAGCTAGAGTCCGTCTTCTTGGTACATGGTCCAGCCCTGCAATGGCTCTCATCCTATCTTTCCTGCCGCCACCAGACTGTCAGAGTATCTACCTCCCTGTCAGACCCATTACTAGTCGTGTCTGGGGTACCCCAGGGGTCCATACTTGGGCCGCTCCTATTTCTACTGTACGTTAATGACTTGCCAGCCCTTGTACCAAATGTAAGTCTTTTTGCTGACGACACTGCTCTGTTGTGCTCCGACAGCTCGGCAGACAACCTCACGGCCTCCATGCAGTCCGGGGTCAACGCTACAGTAACATGGATGGAAACCTGGAAACTGAAGCCTAACCTCGCCAAAACCGAGGCCATGTTCTTCTCTCCCTCGCCCCCCACTCAGCTTCTGTATTTTCCTGGTCTAAATAGTACACCTATTAAAGTTGTTAACGAGCACAAGCACCTGGGCGTTATTCTCGACCGCCAACTCTCCTGGTCTCCACAAGTCCAGTCTGTGTGCAAGCGTGCGAGTGCGTCCTTAGGTATGCTACAACCCCACTGCCAACACATGAATGATAACTGCAGAAAATTGTTCTTTAAGTCGTACATTTTGCCTATATTTGACTATTGCGATATAGCTTGGTGCGGGTTGTCTCAGACTTTACTCCACAGACTGGAAGTACATCAACGCTTGCTTCTGAAAATTCTGTTTCGAAAAGACCAAACATTTGCCTCCCTTTGTCTTTATAAACTTGCTTCCACGCACCCTCTTCTTGCCCGACATCAGCAGCATCTTTGTATCCTTGTGCAAAAAATCTTCCTAGCCCAAGTCCCGAAACATATTGCCAAGTACAACTGGTTTGTTACCACTAGACCAACACGCAATGCCTTATCACTGCCCCGAGCTAGTTCCTCTCTGTTTTTGAAATCCCCTTTCTTCTCAGCATACTCCCTTTGGTCTAACCTGCCTACTAGCATTAAGACATGCCAGGATATCAGGAAATTCAAAGTCCAGCTTTCCACACTGTCTCATCCGAAGTGATCCCATGTATTACTAATGTGCCTCCCTTTCTTTTTCTCTCCCTATCTCCTTTCCCTCTCTGACAGCATCTTTCTTTTTCTCCCTTTTAGCTTGCCGTGGTTGGCTATCACCTGACCTCTCATGTTTATTGGCAGTCTTCGGACGGGCCAGGAGATGTTGAATAAAATTAATAAAATTAATAAATTAATCTATGATATGGCGGGTACACAACTGGAAAACATGTTATTTTCGGTGTGACTTTAATTTCGGTGATTTCGGTAGAGAAAACAAGCACCTAAATTAAAATTACACCTGAAAGGCACTAGAGTATGAACTGTATGTGAAGGGAAAGCTGGTCACCTAATTCTAAATTACACCTGAAACCCGGCAGGTCCCTGGCACCGAAATTTAAATGCACCTAAAATTACATGTTTTACAGTATCCTCCACGGTAGGGTCCGGCGGATTCTGCTGGCAGAAAATATGGCAGAATTCGGTACTTTTTCTGGTAAGTTTCATGCATGTTTGGTATGTGGATAAAAAGAAAGGAGCAGAATTCGAGGAATTGCCCGCCATAAGGTTTGTATGGTTCTGCCAATTTCACTGCTTTTTGAGCAGAATCTGCTACCTTTTCGAGCAGAATCCGCCGGTCCCTACCTGCATGGCTGTAAACATGACTGTACTGGTGGACAAAAGATTGGTACGGTGATAACTGATAACTTGAACAACTGGACCGCTGGCCTGCTGTGGATTGTCTGAGGCTAGAAATCAGCAAGGTAGCAGTGTATCAGTCAACTTCGCTAATAACGACTGCGGATATAACGACAATTCGCGAATAACGACAGAACTTCCATGCCCAGAGCAAAGTCTCATCTAACTGTAATACATATAATGAGACTTCGTGTATGACACTTTTCTGATGCTCCGCCGAGTGTCGTTATACGCAAAGTTCACTGTATCAGAACCACAGCAGTTGTTGTTGTTGCTGGCTCTCTGATTTCCTCGCAGGTTCTGAGCAGCGCATGGGAGGTCATCGACCTACCGTCACTATGCGTGCGATATCAACAGTACAGCAGCGGATACTAAGACCGTTTACGGTTTGAAGATCATGCAGGCGACGCATGGTAAGGTGTTCATCACTACTCAAGGTTCTAATTGACCTACCATTGCTACGTGTACGTTATCAACGGCACAGCAGCGGATACTGAGACCGTTTTGCGAGCTGAAGAACAGGCCCGGTGAGCGGCGCATGGTGAGGTGTTCATCACCACTCAAGTTTCGAACACTTGATCGTGCATGCTACGCCCGTCATAACAGCTAAGGTTCAGCAGCTAGACAATGCCGGTACAATCCAACAGGAGCCTGCCGAACCGCTACGGACATCACCTCCCCCTGAGTTTCCGGTAATCGGACTCTGACACAGAAAGGTTGCAGGCTATCCAAAAGAGTGATCAATGCCCGAGGGCAGAGCTACTTGCTGTGTTCTGACGGAGATGAGGATTTGCCGGAATCGTGGTGCAACTCTTCGTCTGCTTCAAGACTTGCTCCTGTCATGCTGCCCCGGTACATGCTACTCCTCAAGCTTGTCAGAACGGGGCAGGTAGCAAGCAGAAGAGAGCTCTACCGCATGCAAGCGGGCACAAGGAATGGGCTGACCGCTTACAGCGTCATACAGTTCTATCTCTTATTTTTGGTGGGTGTTTTTGGCTGTGGCGCCGAGGCCTTAAAAGTTTGCGGAGCCATCAATGCTCCACCATCACTGCAGCACGGTCTCGTGGCAGAAAATAGAAATTCGAAACACTACTATGACATGCCGTGGGACGTACCGCTCCATGGCACAAACATGACCATTCCCCTGCCATGTTCCTGTAGGCTAAGCAAGACCTCTTCTGTGTTGCTTGTACCGGATTTCTGCGTACAATCCCCTTTTTGTCTATGAACTAATTACTTTGTCAGTTCCCACTCAATTGAATACCGTGGGTGACAATTTTGGGAACTGGGAGTCTGGGGCTGGGACGTATCAACTGGGGCATTTGCCTTTTTTTATTTATTTTTTTACTATATTCACATTCCCAGCTCGAAAATAATAAAGAAAGACAATGATACTGAGACTAGGACGAACATGACAACTATTGAGCAGGGGCTGCACCGAGACGCAGCAGTGATGGTGGGGCATTGATGGCTCTGCCGACCTGAGGTCTCGGCATCACGGCCAAAAACACTTCCGTCAGGTGTGTGTGTGTGTGTGTGTGCGTGCGCGTGTGAGTACGTGCGTGTGTGTGTTTGTGCGTGTGTGTGTGTGTGTGTGTGTGTGTGTGTGTGTGTGTGTGTGTGTGTGTGTGTGCTTTGGGTGGGGACAGTTTGAGTTTTTTTTGCTCTCTGTAAGTCTTCCTCTCCTGACTGTTTCTGGACATAGTGAGACAGGCCTGGGCGGCCTGGGGCCTCCCCAGCCGTCCAGGATAACATACTGAGGCGGGAATATCGGCGGCGGACTTGGTCGACGATTTTTGATGTCGACACTCTTGTCGTCGTCCCGTTCTCAGATGCCTTCGCGAGGCGTTGCGAGCCCGCGAGTGGTGACATCTACAGCACAAAGAAAACGACAGCATGGAGTATTCAGCATAGGCTCTTGGAACGTACGCTCTCTGGTTGAGAGTGAGGGCCACATTCAGACGGCTGCCGCGAGTGGAATTGTTGCCGACGATAAAAAAATTTATCAAATTGTACAACATCTGGAACGCTTGGAGATGGACGCCGCTGCTCTTCAAGAGACCCACTGGTTTGGTCAGGAAAACTATCAAGTCCACGGAGCAATGGTCATTGCTTCGGGTCGGCCTGTGCCTGGGGAAGGAGCGCCCAGACGGCGAGGTGAGGGCGTTGCGTTTGTGCTGAGGGGAAATGCGCTTCGGGCCTGGCGCGAAGGAGGTTGTCAACTCGTCGCAGTATCCGCTCGGTTGTTGTCCATACGCTTGAAGTTTGATCTGGCGAGTGGAGAGGTTGAATGGATGTCGCTGGTTACAGCTTATGCGCCAACATTCAACAGTAAGCGCTGTGAAAAGGATGCGTTTTATGACTCTCTGCAAGGAGTACTCAACTCAATACCGTGCACAGATAAATTTGTTCTACTTGGAGATTTCAATGCCAGAGTGGGATCTGGAGAGCCAGGTGATGATTGGAGCGCTGTGCGTGGCTCACATGGCTTGGGCTGCCTGAATTCGTCTGGGGAGGAGCTACTTCAGTTTCTGGCAATGCATCAATGCTGGATCGCGAACACCTGGTTCAGGAAAAAGCAGGACTCGATCGACGCGACGCATCGATCTAAAATCTATTACGTAACCTATCGTGCGTAGCGGCAAACAACTAAATTTGGCAGAGACAATTCCAAATAGGCAACTACTCTACGGACACAGTGTAGCTAGACTCTACTACCCAGCTAGCAGATATCCTAACAAGACACTAGACAGCAGCCAGTATGCACAAAACACGGACACAGAAAATGTTCCGAAAATGTTTGGCCAGACAGGTTGGCGCCAATGCTTGACCTATGGACTGTAAACCATGGTAAACAATGCATGCAACAAGAAAACGACGAGCAGAAAGAAACACAATGCAGAAAGGAAAATATTGACGGAGAGAGTGGATGAGGATATGGTTTCACTTGCGTGGGCCTTCGTGGTACTTCATAGTCGGCGATCTCCGAAGGCGTACATACTCCGCCAGCGATGTAGTGGTGGACGTTTTCCGCTGCCACCAGTGTTAGCTGCTCCCGGCTAATGATGCCCCCTCACACCGGAACACAGGGGTTTTATATGATTGGATAATTTATAGAAGTATTCGATAAGAGTGTAGACAGAAGGAGAACAGGACAACGACAACTCAAGACTAGACTAGAACAGAACTGGAGCATGCGCTCTTCTATGTGAGTGCTCATTGCCAAGGGGAACGAGCGGGAAATACAAATAGTGAGTATTCAGGTCGTAGCATACATACACCTATTACAATAGGCACTTGGCAGCATCCCAGAACTAAACATGTCCATTGTATTGACTTCATCATCACAGCGCAAGGGAGCCGGCACTGGTGCACTGATGCTCAGGTTATTCGCTCGGCAGAATGTGGGAGCGACCATAGTCTTGTTGCCGCCAGGTTTAGGCTCGGCAGGGTCTTGTGGAAACCGCGGAAATCTACAAAGAGAGTACGATTTGCAGTGCATAATCTGCCCGCAGTGGTTTCGACAGATGCTGAGGGAAACCACCGGAGGAAGGTTGACGACTACCAGGAAAACATCAATGCCAAGATTGATGCAGTGGCGGGCGCGGAAACGGTCGACGAGAAATGGAATGCGATGCGGGACGTGGTGACGGCGGCGGCTGCGGACACTCTCGGTCATCAGAGGAGACAGCAGCCTGATTGGTTTACGGAAAGCCAGGACGGGCTGCGGCCACTGCTGGACGCGCGCAATGCATGCTATCGAACATGGATCACTAGTGGCCGGAATCAGGAAGAGTATTCGCGCTACCGTGTTGCGCGCACGAGGGCTCGCGCTGCCACCCGAGCTGCGAAGAATGATTGGTTTGCTGCCATGGCACAACGTACTGAGAAGGGGCGCTTTGACTCGGCGCGCATTTGGGCCGGTATCAAGACCATGCAGACGGCTCGGCGAGGGCTTGTGGGTGTAACTGCAGTCGCTGTGCGGGACGAGAACGGAAATGTCTGTAATTCACCGGCGGATCAGGGCCGCACATGGCACCGCCACTTCTCCAAGGTTTACAATGTTCCAACCTCGTATGAACCTGCAACTGTTGCCACCATTGAGCAACAAGAAGTGTGTGAAGACCTCGCCGATCCACCTACTCTGGAAGAGCTTAGGCAAGCTGTGCGCCGACTACGGAACGGAAAAGCAGCAGGAGGCTCTGGAATCTTACCGGAACTGCTGAAGGCTGGTGGGGATGGCCTCATGATGGCACTACTGGACCTTGTCCAGACAGTGTGGAATGCAGAGCGGGTGCCCCAGGAGTGGGTGGACTGCCAGCTTGTCCCGATACCAAAAAAAGGAAATCTATCCAGCTGTGACAATTGGAGGGGCATCGCTCTTCTGGAGGTGGTAGGAAAAGCTGTTGCTGGCCTCGTCCAGACAAGATTGCAGCGGCTCGCGGAAGACATCCTGCCAGACACGCAGTGTGGATTCCGCAAAGGCAGATCTTGTGCGGACATGATCTTCGCGGTGAGACAAATATCTGAGAAACTATATGAACATCGCTGCTCTGGTTTCATGGTTTTTGTTGATCTACGGAAGGCCTATGATTCCGTCACCCGTAAGTGCATGTGGGAAATTCTCCGGAAGGCGGGCGTACCTGACAAGCTGGTTACCATTATCAGCTCATTTCATACCTCTATGTCTGCAAACCTGTCGATCCCGGGCATCGAGGCCGAGCCTATTGAGGTGCAAAATGGCCTTCGACAAGGTTGTTGTATGGCCCCAGTATTGTTCAATATATTCATGTGGGCAGTATTCCAGCTGTGGCAGCGTGAGGTTGCGGACATACCTGAGATTGGACTTCCCGTCTCCTCTAACTCTGGACCGTCTCTCCTTTTCAAACGCCAGAAGACTGACACAATCAACATCCATCGTGACTGTCAATTCGCAGACGATTCGGCACTTATTGCTACAACTCACCATGGTGCCACACTTGCGCTCAGCCGGTTCATGGACGTCGCAACTCGCTTCGGCCTCACCATCAACCTATCAAAAACCAAAGTAATGGCGGTCGGCTTCGGCATTTCTCCGGAGGATCGTCGTCCATTGGTGGTTGGCGGGGAAATTGTCGAGAATGTGCATGACTTTCGCTACCTAGGCTCCATCATCCATACTGGTGGCCGCACCGCAGTGGACACTCGGTCCCGAATAGCGTCAGCATCTAGGGCATTCGGAGCATTGGGTCGATCTGTCTTTGATGATGGCGATCTTTCACTGGCAACGAAGCGAATGGTGTATGATGCATGTGTGGCTTCTCTTCTCCTTTACGGAGCGGAGTGTTGGGTACCACTGAAAAGCGAGCTTGCGGAGCTGTCCGCCTTCCATCTTCGCTGCATTTCCGCAATCTTAGCCCTCGGTAGAAGAGACACCTGGGACTTCCACATCAACAGGAAGACCATTCTGGAGGCCTGGAATCGTCGAGATCCAGTGGATATTACCACACGTGTTCTTCGCCGCCGTCTGGAGTGGCTAGGCCATCTAGCTAGGATGGACGGCGATAGAACTCCGCGCCAGCTCCTGTTTGGTGCGCTCCTTCCGCCGAGGCCGGCTTGCGGTCCTCGGAAACGGTGGCGAGACTCTGTCAGAGCTGACCTCTCCGCAGTGAACATCGACCACACGGAATGGTACGACCTCGCCCAGGAGCGTGGGAAATGGCGCAGTGCGTATTCCGCTCAACCAGTACCGCGATCGGCTCAGCGTGACACTTCTGTGCTCTGCGATGTTTGCCAGCGTACTTTCGCCAACCAGAAATACAAGAATCGCCACAAGTGCCTGGCCGAGAGGAGGAAGCCCATATCTGAGCAGTCCGGCAGCCGACTATGTAATGCGTGCGGGAGATGGTTCTTGAGTGCTGGCGGGCTAGCTTCGCATAAGTGTCTCTCCAACTCGGCTGCTGAAGTGGCGTCGGTCTCGGCTGTGGCATCGGCAGACTCGGTCCGGAAACAGCGGGTTGCCCTGCCCTGCTGCAGAGCGCATTGTCTCGGCTGCGGTCGCTGCTGCAAGTCATCCCGTGGTTTCGACCTGCATAGCTGTGCTAATTTCCTGTCCAGGAAGTAGAGCGGCGTTTCTGGGTCCAATGCTGAACTCAGTGCTGTCGACCCCTGCACAGGGGACACGTGACCATTTGATGGCAGTGTTACCAAGGACCAAGGTGTGTGTGTACGGTTCAGTGTAGTGCTACGAGTCACAACATGTTTCTGCCGTATACAGCCTACAGTGTATCAGTTCTTCACTCATACATGGCCAGTTCCTGTGATATGCGCCAAGATTCTCTCCTCCCTGGAGGTGGTGGAATGAGGGGGAGAGGTGGGGGGGTGGAACATTGTACTACTCTCAGAAATTCTTTAAATGGGTGTGTCCACCCAAACCTCTTTTCTCTCAGAAATTTGTCAATGAAAAGTCTCATTTTCAGCCCCGGCCCAGACCTGTGGATGATTTCCACTTCTTTGGCATTCAGTTTCTCAAGATGCAAACCTGAAAATTCGAACACTATAACAAATATGTAACATGGAAATTGTGGGCACAAGTTATGCGGTCGAGTCCACCAACTAAACCAGGTTTTGAACGGTCAGACATCGCATAACTTGTGCCCACAATTTCCATGTTACAAATGTGTTCCTTGGCTCACCATCATCTGCAGTACTACTGAAGTATATTTTAGATTTAAATAGTGGAGTTCAGAGAGTCTTGTGAGGATGTGTGTGCATTTAGCAATCAAGTAATCCAAAAAGTGCTTTGCCAAAATCCTAAAGTGCACATGCTTTCAAGAGCATGGGACCAGTGACACTCCTAGCATAGTGCACAAGATTTCCAATAGAATATCATCCACACCAGTACTCCCTGGTGCCGCATTGTGTCTGCTTGCCCGGGCAAAGAATGTCTTGTTGCCACGGTGAAAATTTGAACGATTACGTGGCCGCGAGGCGAATTAAAGTTACCGTGGTGATAATTTGAGTGGTTACCTGGCTGCTAGGCGAATTCCAGTTGCCATGGTGATTTCAATGTCACCCGGCCCTGCTGTAAGGCAAAGCATCCTAATAATTTTAAAAATTACAAAAGTATGGTTCTAGCGATGTAGCTCAATCCAGTTTGCACGTGTACCCAACCACCACTGGTATTTGAACGGACTTGAGGCGCACCAGGCCCGTGCGTCTATTGCGCTTCAGCTTCTGTCCGATAATGTAGTACTCCTGCGGACGGCACGAGCCGAACGTGTTGTTCACAGCGCACCTGCCGTTGCCCGAGACCAGCCGCGCTTCGTAGTACACGCTGGGTATTCGACTGCAGTCCGGCTCGGCACACTCGTATTTAAACTCGCAGCCGGGGCTCATGTCGGGCGGCGTGTCGGGCATGCGCAGCGATGTGCAGCACGTCTGACACTCCCAGCCCAGCTCGCTGGCGTTCACGGTCACGTGACTTGAGTCTGTCTCCCCCGGCGACGACGAGGAGCACTGCTGCTGCTCTTGATCCTGGACATTGCTAGTGCTGGCGGCGCCGTCACCGCTCGCACCCGTGGCGGAGCTGCTGCTGCTGGGCGTAGGCATGACGTCAGTGGCTAGGCTGGATGACATTATTGACAACCATACCGTGACCAGGACTGTCTGCATCGGGGCACAAGAAGAGAGATACAGTTTGGTTTGGTTTGGTTTTTATTATTTCAGTTCGTTATACAGTGTAGTGTCATTGATCGATAATGAGAATTCACGTACGTTGCCATGGCAATGCTTTGGCGTTGCACTACTACACTATACTCTATAGTACTGTAGTCTGTGCACTTTTTTATTTATTTTTACTATGTTCACATTCCCAGCTCGAAAATAATAAAGAAAGACAATGGTACTGAGACTAGGACAAACGTGACAACTATTGAGCAGGGGCTGCACCGAGACGCAGCAGTGATGGTGGGGCATTGAATCGCCATTGGCATTGATGGCTCTGCCGACCTGAGGTCTCGGCATCACGGCCAAAAACGCGCACCAAAAAAACAAAAGATAGAGCCGTGCGAGTCAGCAAAGTGAAAAGAAAGGAAGGGTTAACACCAGCGAGTGTGCGCGAGAAACTGTGAGACTATGATTACAGGGGGTGTGACCGAGAGGCGAGAGGAGCATCACCATGGCTGATCATGGCGAGTCGATTGTCCCAGCCAGTTAATTGTGGTGCATAGATAGGGATAGACAAGAGCAGCATGATTCATAGCGAGTCGACTGCCCAGAGCCAGTTTGTGCTTCGCAGATGGCGATAAACGTTCGTTTTAAATGCTACGTTGAACGTTTTAAAACGTGTTGGTTGTTAAACTTTCCGGTTTTACAGCATCCAGGAGTCCTTGAACATTGTACAGCTGTAGTGGTCCTCTGGAATACGTACAGTCAGTGTCCGATCAAGTGACCATGGTGACGGTCAATGCCACGAAGGGCGCTGTGCAGCCGTAGACCTGCCAACACTGTTATGGGAACTGGTGCAGGGTGCATGGCTCACCGCGGCTCACGCGATCGGATTTTATTGAGCATCACTGTACATTGTTATTGCATTGACAGGTACAATGTTTGCTGTATCAGTGTATGCATGCCACAGTGGCAGTCTCTCTGGTTCTAGGGCAGCCGGATGCGTAAACACAGCAGCAGCAGCAGCAGCAGCAGCAGCAGGGGAGGCAAAGCACACCACCAAAATGACCTTCCCTGAACTTAATAGTCTTCAATGCCTCGGAGTCGGTACAGTAATGTGTTCCAGTGCTGTCTCCTGCTGGGCCAGTTTTCTAGTGCTTCGTGATTGCTCGTATAAGAAAGAGGCTGTCGAGTTTCGACATTTCCGAAATACAAGTGCTTTGCTATTGTCTCGACTTCATTTCTATCCATTCAGTCCATTACTTTGAGCTCCGCTGATGAGATCAAACGAGGTTGAAACAGCTACTTCAGTACGACAGACTGTCAGTAGCTATTCATTTGGCGGAGATTGGGTATGGCCGGATATAACAATCATGCATGACACTTTCTAGGCTACTGTGAAGGCCTTTGTTGTTGTTGTTGTTTATTTTACTTCGCAGATTCAAACGGACAGGTTGCCCAATAACACGAAAGTGAAGGATGATGGTTTTCGCTTCTCCAGGAGTGGTCACCTCGACATGGCAGGGAAGGTGGATGTGATGTGGGGTTGGAGTTGGAATGTCCACCTCCTTCAACTTGATGAAGCATAATCTGGAGCTAACTGTCAGTCAAGATCCTCCTCTGCAAGACAAAACGTTCTTCAAGGGTTTCCCAGGAAATGCACTCGATAACTACTTTGAACTGATTACTACTTAGAAGAAGTGTTTTCGTGTATTTGCGATCCCACATGCACCTGCTGCCAGTATGCAGGCTCTGACCAATATTTTCCTTTTCCCGCGGTATCACATCAGCTACATGTATGCCAGTTGTGTATGTGAAAAGCCCTATAATAATAGCAGTGTGGTCTATATCTAATCATTCAAAATCTCTACCTTCACTGATGAGCTATGTACATGCATTAGCGAAACAGCTGTCTGAAGGAATTATCAGTATCGTCTACGGAAGTGTCCTCGGAGTGATGATGGTTTTGTGCAGGAAGGTCTAGTCGGCTAAGTCGGCGTTCTTCAAGGGTTTCCCAGGAAATTCACTTAAAACAATTACTTTGAGCTAATTAGTACTTTGAAGTAGCGTTTTCGTGTATTTGAAATCCCACTATGCACCCGCTGCCTGAGCTATGCATTAACGAAACAGCTGTATGAAGGAATTATCGTCTACGAAAGTGTCCTCGCAGTGGTGATGGTTGTGTGCAGGAAGGTCTAGTCGGCTAAAGAGTGCAGTGCAATGGTGGAGGTGACTCAACATTTTCTGACCAATTTCACTGATTAAAACAATAGCTTGTATCACCTGAAATAAGGTGTACATGTACATTGGTGTACCATGACAGCCTAATTAAATCCAAACATGCATCATGTACCAAGCCAAGGTGAGAGGAAAAGTCGCGCCATGCCTACATGTATGTGAGCAGCGACGGGACCACTCAAGATGTTCCGCACAACTTGGCCAGCTGTTCTGGACCCCGGATTTCATTGTCATCAAGTACTGCAGTACATGATTGTTGTACATGTACTTCAGCTCGAACGGAAGTACCACACTGACACACATTGAAGTACTTCTCCCTAGCTGGTGCCATGGGTACTAGTTATGAAGCAACTGTCCATGACTGCATCACGATAAAACGCATGCAGTCATAAAGTGCGGTAACTGGGCCTACCTAACCGTTCTAAGTAACATAGTTCCCCCATTGGAAGGCTGTTGGTTTGCGCACTGGAGATGTGTTAGAGCTAGGTGTCAGGTCGTTGAGTGTTTCAGTATCTTGCCAGTGTTGTGCCCTGTTATAGCACTTTATTATTATTATCTTGTTACAGTCGTGGATAGTACTCATAAATCGTTTCCACGTGTTTTCTTCCATTTTACAATCTATTATTGGCTCTGTGTCCGAGTTAAATTTTGCATCGTGGAGTCTGCGAGGTTTTAGAAAAGTTCAAAAACGTTCAGTAAAAAAACATGAATCTCTCATGCTGTGCTGCTGGGATGATGACTACACTATACAGTAAAACCTGGTGTAAGCGACCTCTGTGTTTAGCGACCACCTGCTCTTAACGACCGTTTTCCCCTGCATCGACAGTTCTACACAGACACTGTGGGACCTGGTTCTAAAGACCACCTGGCTTTAACGACTGCCTGGCTTTGCTTGCACCGTGGGGTGGTCGCTTAAACCAGGTTTTACTGTAGCTCTCTAGTCGTAGAACATCGCTGACGAGGGTTCGAGTCCCGGTGGTGGCAGTCAATTCTTTCTTCAGAGATTTCCCGTTTCAACTCCAGCAACCTTTACATGCATATTCTCTCCCAGTTTTTGTTTTGTTTTTCACACCTCACCTTTATACTACGCACTATCCTATTCGCACTATCATCCAGACATACATGTATAAGTAGTTGTTTCCCCGCATAGCTTCTGTTGTTGACGCGACTTTCCAATGATGAATGTCTCATGAAAATCGATTAGGAAATTTGCATTTAGATTTCCCATAATATTATTATTCTCTCTGTTTTTTCGTAAGGACTACGTCAGAAACACTATTCATCGCTATACAAGTTATTGTCTCCTTGTCGCCTATTCTTTATACTATTATGTTCTGTTACGTTCTCATGTGGCTTCGCTTCTTTTTCATTTGCATTGGATCAACATGCGGACAGCGTTCATAAACATTGTGTAACTCTGCTTGGGTACAGTGGACCCTGCGGTCCTGCCGATCACCTCTCAGTCAGTGAAATGCGGCACCAGGTCTCAAATACACTCTCAATGAAGCAGATGTACTAGTGCCGCAGCGAGAAAAGCAAAGCAAAGATCACCTTCAGTGACAGTGAGGCATAGTCTTATTTCTGCCAAAAAAATTCGGTACTTTTTCTGGTAAGTGTCATGCATGTTTGGTATGTGGATAAAAAAATGGAGCAGACTTCGAGGAATTACCCGCCATAAGGTTTGTATGGTACTGCCAATTTCACTGCTTTTCGAGCAGAATCTGCCACCTTTTCGAGCAGAATCCGCCGGTCCCTAGGACCACCGTGACTAGCGACCAGCTTGATACTACAGTATAATGATTGTACACTTGTCTACAGACCACTTCGCCAGGCACGGACGGTCTCACATTCATTACGGTTGTGCGGTGCAAACCTCTAACTAGGGACCACCTGCCACTAAAATTTAACACCGCTTTCTCTGGCCCCAAAGGGTGGTCGTTAGTCACAGGTTTTACTGCATAATTATGACGTAATGATAGTCCTTCGTTAACGCGTTGTGACTTGTGAGCTTCTGTGGCGCACTTGGGTCTAGTACCTAGTACCTGCTGAGTCTTTGCAGCCTCTGGAAGTTTTTGAAGTACGTCATTGCTGTGCATATTGAGGTACATATTGAGGTTTTGCGTTTCGAAGGTCAAACGGTCAGATAGAGTCCCAAGTCTAGCGCCTGGTGCAAAAGCTCGAAAGAGTCGAACTTGGCCGTGTGAAGTGCGAAGCAAGTGTGATGTGTAACTAATACTTATAAGTGTGTGACATCTACTATCTAGTGCGAGTGGCTGTGCACGGTGCTGTACTCCGTTTTGGGCCAACTAGCAATTGCGTAATAAAAGGCTGCTCACTGTGAACATGTTTGTGCTTTTCTTCAAACATTTTTCTTGCTGAACTATGACCGGGGCGCCACTAATTATTATTATGGTTGCAGAGTGCAGACACCATCAACGGACAACTGGGGACAGGGCGGAAATAGCGGAACATCGTTCACTTCTACAAGACTTAGTAGGCTTACCAGTAACGTGACGAGTTGGCCAGATGACATGTGCCTGCTCCGAACCGGTCGCCGACTCTTCTGCAGGGTCCTTGGCAGCGATGGCAGCGTCCGCGGTTCTGCTCCAGTCCGAGATGCCGCAACCTTACGCAGGCCTGCTGCTGCTCCGTCTGCGTCCATTTTGCTTGGTGACAGGTGGCATTGTTTCCGCTCGGGGCGTTGTTGGCCTCTGTGCACAGTCACGGCTGCTGGCCTTGTTTTAACCCTGTCGGCTGACGCAGTGGGTGACCGCAACCGTGCTGACGCCAGGGCAGGGGGAGTGGCGGCGATATCAGAGCCGTCTAGCACCGCCACCATCGCCTCCACACTCCGTAACACACGAGCCCATGTACACGGGTCTTGAGCCATTTCGCCAGGCTTTGCACGGTTTACGGTCGACGATTTTCACCTAGGGGAATTTTTACTTGAAACCAAGTAGTAGTAGGTTTTTCGGAGGAACACGCCAGCGATAGGGGCTGGGTATCAGCCACTCAGAGTTAGGTGGGTCGTGTCAGTTGTCAGTACCGATCCCTTGTTGTTTTGATCTTTCTTGGAGAGGGTACGTGTGAGCCTCGCTGGTAATCCTGCCGTACCTCAGCTCAGCCAATTAAGTAGGCCACACGCACACGTTTGTGAAAAGTAAGTTCGCGTTCTTTCTCCCTAACAACCTGGATTTGCACGGAATAGGGAAGTGACTTCTCTGCAGTTCTCTTATAACAATCAGATCCTGAGGGCGACGTGCTTTTATAGCAAGGTTGCCGGATCTCGCTCCATACTCCATAGAGATTGTCGGATAATCACATAATCAAGTTCCGGCATTGAAGCGCGGTGCGGCCACTGTCCGTAGTCTTGGCTTGCAGCTGCGCTGAGTCCGTTTTGGTGCGGCGGTGCTGTTTGTTGTATCAGGGTAGAGTAGCGATGATAAAATCGCTGCCGTTCCCGTTACCACATCTGTTGCCGAGTGGGAGAAATATCACCAATACTAGTACATGTATTACCATGACGGTGTTACCAAGAGTGTCGATGGTAAAATGTGGCCCAAGACAAAATAATTTTAATCTCAGGCTCGCGCGAGAAAACAGGAAATCTGGAGGTCGAAAAGGCCATGGAACGCAGAACTCAATCGTCACGACATGCTTCGTTGTCCGGCTACAGGCTGAAGTGAAAGCCGTGGCAGCGACAAACTACTTCCGACACTTTGATTAGGTCGTGTCCAGTGCTGCCCGGTTCGTCCTCGAGAAGCCGCATCGCCACCTTACACATGGTTAAACAGGACAGACCAGTGCACACTGCCACTCGGTGTCACTAACCCAAGTAATGCCGATGCAGGTCCAGGAAACGCTGCACAACGCTTCTAAAATGCTGTCAAGAGTACACATTCTACAAAACCATGGTTATTGTACTCTTGATGCTATCAATGTCCAAGTGGACATCTGCCGGTTCAGAAATTCGCTTACTCCCGACATTGGAACTCGCGCTTTGAGTATTGATCACGACACGGCGAAGCCCTATGTCGAATGGATGGTGTCGGCAGGCTTTCTGGGACGTGACAGGTGTGCTCGTCGAACGGTAGCATATTTCAGGTTTTGTCCCTTTACGCACGCACGCAACGCAGGAGCGCTTGCTCGGTGAATTGCTTTTGTCTCCCCTGAGAAGCTGAACCCTGGTGGAATTGTTGTGAATGACCTGCTTAGCCCTTTTCTCAGTCCCTAATTTCAAGACCAGGGCTTGTACTATCATAAGGCTTTGTAAAGGTTTCTTCAATCGACAAGAAACTTGAATTTGCATTTTATGAACTCTCCACAGGCCTGAGCCTAAATCGAGGGAGTCTCAATCGCTACATATGATATCCGAGCTCTGCACACATCTACATGTACATGTAGATCTACATGACTGTATTGCATTCCTTGGTGTGGACTGATTTTAAATCCACTCCCCTGATGCATCCCTAGTATTAGTACACAGTGTTTAAAGGCCTTTGCGGATAATGTCGGCTGAAAAATTGGCAGAATTCGGTACTTTTTCTGGTAAAAGCAATGAAATTGGCCGAACCATACAAACCTTATGGCGGGCAATTCCTCGAATTCTGCTCCATTTCTTTATCCACATACCAAATATGCATGAAACTTACCAGAAGAAGTACCGAATTCTGCCAATTTTTCTGCCGGCATTATCCGCATATGCCTAACTCCTGCAGTCATCACCACATATCACTGGCGTGTTCGCAAGTTCATGGCATGGCATGGCCTGCTTGTGTCACTGTGCAGTCATCACATTGCTCTTGTTGTCTCACCTCCTTGCCATCAAGAAATGATGTACATGTACATGTATATCGAATCACGGATTTAAAGTCAGCTACCAACTTACCAACCACTGCAAATGGACCTGCCGTCAACTGCTAGGTTTCATCCGAGAGTTTCAACGTCCTTGGCCGGCTGGCACATACCACTTGACTGGACAGTGACATCCACCCATTGAATGATCAATAGCATGAAGATTGAAGAATGATTGAATTCTATCTCTGTGTGACAATAGGTCGTATTAGCCTATTAAATAAAATATTATATGTGTAACAATACACAGTTGTCTAAAGTCCTCAGGCTGCTTACAGTACTCAATGTTCAGTGGACAGAGCAAGTAATACAAATATTACACAGCAATGAAGCAAACAAATCTCTTTACGCTGCTACTCGGAGTCTCGTGTGATAACACTCATCAGACCGCATATGACCAAGAGTCCGAGTAACAGCGGAAAGAGATTTGTTTGCTTCAGTGCTGTGTAATCTTTGTATGACAATACATGTAGGTCGTATTAGCCTATGGTGGATAATCCTTACAACTTGGGGCAGTGAAATAATTGGCAGAACCATACAAACCTTACGGCAGGCACTTCCTTGAATACTGATTCATTTCTTTATCCACGTACCAAACTTGCATGAAATTCCATTATATAATCATAACCCAATACTAGTTCAATACTAGTATTAGATAAACCTTGTCATAGTTCACACATGTTGTACAGAACTGGGTTCAACACCCATAAGGTTCCGATGGTCCCAACGGACCGGGGCTCTACCGACCGTGGATGGTTGTAGCAAGGTCACGGTTTCCGAACACAGTGTCCTCCACCTTGTTTCATGCTGTCAAACTAACAACACGTATGAAATTTCATGTACCAGAAAAATTACCAAATTCTTCCACTGTTTCTCCCGGAAATACCCGCCATATATGGGCCGCCAAGGGTTACTGGGGAGTGTGCGAACCCGGAGAGCACATCTTGCGGCCAATAGTTATACGTGTATTGAAAATTCGAGGCCCACGTGAGTTTCTCACAGAGGAAGCTTCTGGGTGTTGCCAGCGAGCCAGAGGCATCAAACTGGCTGATACAATAGTTGAGCCTTCAGCAAGCAACGGTTTTCGTGAGTTTCGAAGTCTGAAGGAAATGTTGAACGGTCTCTGATGGTATGACAGGCTTGACAGCTATACACAATACGGGATGTACATGTAGCTCTGTGGTTAGAGCATCGCTGGTATGGCCTCAAGCCAAGGACCCTGGTTCGAGTCCTGGTGGTGACAGTCACTTTTACTTCAGACTTTTCCAGTTTTCATCGTTTCCTCAAACCAATGAGTAATACGGTAATACGGTAAGAAGCTGCATATTTTGTGGGTTTGCAAGTGATCTTTGATAACAGCCGATTGACATTGTTAAAATGAATTTCGGGTTCTTTTACTGGAATGGACTCGGATGGAGAGCCAAGGATAAATTTAGAGAAAAGAAAAAGGACCAAGGAACTGCAAGTTACGCTAGAAAGTCCATTATCTTCTTTTCCGTTCCTTTCTTCTTCATACACATTTTAAACATTGTCATCATATTGTGAGAGCCGTGGGCCAATAGCCCCGGTGAGAAGGCAGTCTTGCCTGTTCATATGGTGAAGAAAAAAATACAGAAACAACAACAACAACAACAACAACAACAACAACACCAACAACAACAACAACAACAACAACAACAACAACCACAACCACAACAACAACCACAACCACAACCACAACCACCACCACCACAACCACAACCACAGCCACAACAACCACAACAACCACAACAACCACAACAACCACAACAACAACAACAACAACAACAACAACAACAACAACAACAACAACAACAACAACAACAACAACAACAACAACAACAACAACAACAACAACAACAACAACAACAACAACAACAACAACAACAACAACAACAACAACAACAACAACAACAACAACAACAACAACAACAACAACAACAACAACAACAACAACAACAACAACAACAACAACAACAACAACAACAACAACAACAACAACAACAACAACAACAACAACAACAACAACAACAACAACAACAACAACAACAACAACAACAACAACAACAACAACAACAACAACAACAACAACAACAACAACAACAACAACAACAACAACAACAACAACAACAACAACAACAACAACAACAACAACAACAACAACAACAACAACAACAACAACAACAACAACAACAACAACAACAACAACAACAACAACAACAACAACAACAACAACAACAACAACAACAACAACAACAACAACAACAACAACAACAACAACAACAACAACAACAACAACAACAACAACAACAACAACAACAACAACAACAACAACAACAACAACAACAACAACAACAACAACAACAACAACAACAACAACAACAACAACAACAACAACAACAACAACAACAACAACAACAACAACAACAACAACAACAACAACAACAACAACAACAACAACAACAACAACAACAACAACAACAACAACAACAACAACAACAACAACAACAACAACAACAACAACAACAACAACAACAACAACAACAACAACAACAACAACAACAACAACAACAACAACAACAACAACAACAACAACAACAACAACAACAACAACAACAACAACAACAACAACAACAACAACAACAACAACAACAACAACAACAACAACAACAACAACAACAACAACAACAACAACAACAACAACAACAACAACAACAACAACAACAACAACAACAACAACAACAACAACAACAACAACAACAACAACAACAACAACAACAACAACAACAACAACAACAACAACAACAACAACAACAACAACAACAACAACAACAACAACAACAACAACAACAACAACAACAACAACAACAACAACAACAACAACAACAACAACAACAACAACAACAACAACAACAACAACAACAACAACAACAACAACAACAACAACAACAACAACAACAACAACAACAACAACAACAACAACAACAACAACAACAACAACAACAACAACAACAACAACAACAACAACAACAACAACAACAACAACAACAACAACAACAACAACAACAACAACAACAACAACAACAACAACAACAACAACAACAACAACAACAACAACAACAACAACAACAACAACAACAACAACAACAACAACAACAACAACAACAACAACAACAACAACAACAACAACAACAACAACAACAACAACAACAACAACAACAACAACAACAACAACAACAACAACAACAACAACAACAACAACAACAACAACAACAACAACAACAACAACAACAACAACAACAACAACAACAACAACACTAACACCACCAGTTACTAAATAATCAGCTCATGCGATAACATTGCACGACACTGACCGACGGTACTGACGTTCTACAAACTAACTGGCTATCAGCTCTAGCACATCTTGGATGCGCACTCAACTGGCTATCAGCTCTAGCACATCTTGGATGCGCACTCCAACAGCCTTCCAACTTGGAAGGTTCTAAGTTATAATGATAACATGGGAGGGGCAGGTGAGCGCAACCAAGACAAGCACGAGCTGAAAGTTTCAGCTGTGAAGGACGTTGGCGGAAGTACTAGACTACAGTCCATTTACTAGAAGTGTGCCCTCTTTTCCATCCAGTCAAAGGGCCATTGGCATTGTGTATGCCCCATGGATTCTACATGTAGGCCAGCGCCAGCCTG
Source organism: Sycon ciliatum (assembly GCF_964019385.1). Taxonomy (NCBI): domain Eukaryota; kingdom Metazoa; phylum Porifera; class Calcarea; order Leucosolenida; family Sycettidae; genus Sycon; species Sycon ciliatum. The sequence continues at coordinate 16,834,226 of NC_088654.1, read as the reverse complement.
ACAGGGGAACACCCCACGTGGATGCGTTGAGATGAACAATAAGGTGCATGACTTCTTCAAAGACAAAGCAGCGGCGCACAGAAATCAGCCAGCAAAGCGAGGTAAAAAAATCAATTTTCCATTTTCTCTCTCAAATTTGGACAGATTTTGATCCTGTTTTTTTTTTAAAGAGCAGCAAGCAAGCATGCATTCACTTAGAAAAAATTGCCTTGTATTTTTACATAGTCGTATGATGGGAGCATGTAATAACAGTGGACACTTATAATAGTACATGCATGTGGATGACGATACTGCCAAGACCATTGGACAATATAATACGGTCAAACCACGATTCAAGGACGCAAAGCAACTTTCCACACAACTGTTACTCGTGTGGCTCAAAGATGCGAAGATCAGGAAGCTATGCGAACAAGAATCGTGCAAAACCGAACGCCTTGGTAAACCAGCACTGTACTTGGACCATGACAATTTAGATGGACAGCAAGCAGCAGCAGTAACAAGCAGCAGTTTCACACTACCTGACTACTGGATTTTGGTAATGCCTAATCAGGCTAATGGTTTTGGCATTCTCTGTATTGTGGTTTTCCCAAAATTGATGCAGGCACTACTACTAGTACTACACTACAGTCATGATTGTACTACTGATCAAGCGAATGCCGCGCTGGGTGCTGTGCTGCCCAAGACCTGCGGATCCCGGGAGCTGGTTGGAGGTGCAGGGCGCGTTACTTACTTGATTCACGCGGTTGGATTCCACACGCAGCACTCTACTACATTTAGAAGAATATGTTTACTACTAGCGCTGTGCCACTGGTCTGTTGGCGTGTTGCCATGATGTCGATGATGGTGATGACCAGGGAGTCGTATCTTTCTACGACTCCCTGGTGATGACCAGAGAGTCGTGAAGGGCTTTCACACAACACGACTCTCCGGTGGTGACCGTATCAGCGAACGACATGCACATCGTCGACAATAATGAGAACAGGTATAATGTGTAGTTTGTCTTTGCGAAGCCGCTCACCTCCGCTTTCGACGTGCCGACGAGTCCAGCTCACTTGTCCTGCAGCGAACCTCGGCAGCTGCCACCAGGTTGGAAAATGACAACCACAGGGTCCGTGTGGATGGGAAATGGATGTTGGCGAACGTGCATCCCGTCGGAAATATTCGTCCAACGACAGAACGACAGAAAGAGAAGAACTAACTTGACTTGCGTGAGGGTCGACCGACGACTACTTGTGGCGGTTCTGGCGGTTCGGAGAATGGACATCACGACAATGATGGAGGTCTTGTACAGCCACATATGGCCATGCCACGGCAGTCTTCTTTGGAACCTACTGTAGTACTGAGAAGACTGGACATCCCATGCAACGCTTGTATTTCGGCTGACTCTGGTCAAGCCTCAGGCAGGGTGCGCTGAGCCTGTAGTGTAGGCCAAAAGAATGATAGCAGAGCTTCTGCAGCAAAGGAAGTAATTAGTTGTTCGTGCCGCCCCACCAGCAAGCACACTGTATGTCGGTTGAATATGGATGATACAGGTGTGTTCTCGACTTCCGCTGCTTACTACTGTCGCGCGGCTCGTTTGAAACGTTAGCTGGCTCGACACCGCCGGTTATCCGTCATGGATACTACTTGCTCGACCGAGGCATGCAGGGTGGTTCGAGGACCAAGAGATACCTCATGGGCGAGCTACAACTCCGCAGTGCAAACCAGACTGGCCAGGTCCAGTCTCGTGTCACATCGATACAATCATGATGAACACACAGCGCAAGACGCGCTGCTGATTCCCGTAGCGCATTGCCCAAGGGAGACGTTCTTGGAACGCTTCGCGGTCACCTTTCCTGTGGAGCTCCGGAAAATTGCAAAGCTAAGGTGAGTGGCATCCAGTTTCACATTATACTGGGGAGACCTCTGGTAAGTCGATTTTCTCCCCGTACATCGGCACGCCGTCCCTACATCCATTGCGTCTTGTTTTGTGTTTGTCTCCACATGTCTTTTGGTAGGGCTTTGTTCCTAGTAAAAAATAAATAAAAATAAATAAAGAAGATGGTGGACCTCGGCTGTATTATAAAGTAATAATATTCGCGGGATCCGCGGCGGCATCGCTTGAATGTTCAGAAACAAACAAACTAGCCTTCGCATCCGCAGGCCACCACTATGCCTGTTAACCTTAGTGGCGAATGCAGACCTCACAAGTGAGCCCGGGGAGAGGAGGTTAGTCTCTCAACCAATCGGGCGTGTAACGGCCCATAACCCTGTAAACTGCATCCTTGTTATTCTCACTCCGAGCTGTGAGTAGCCCTTTCCCAAAGGTGCTCGCCCTTTTTTCGCCCTTTTTGGCCCTTTTGGAAAAGCCCGTTTCTTTCGCCCTTTATTGCGTTTGTTGGTGAATATCGCCTTTTTTGAGCTTTTTTAGCTGAAAAGTGCTAAAATCTGTTTGCGCATGCATGCGATCACAGTTTCCGAGTGCTTGATGGGCCTTGGCAAGCCGCTTTTTTGGGGGGCAACAAGTTGGTGAAGCTTGTACCCGGTGTACCAGGTGTACACAATGCTGTAAAAAATGGGTTTTTGAACTTTACTTCCTGTTTTGCCTTTCGTGGACCCATAAATGGAAGAGTGCGTATTCATTTCTCAGCTTAGGTTCATATCTGAACATGTATCATGGCTATGCTTCACTGAAAAAAAGAGCACTTTTTGCCTGTTTTCACTGAAAAAGAGCACTTTTTCAGCATAATTATTTTGAGGGACGCGAAAAGCACTAAGTGCGAATTAAAAGAGCACCTTTGGGAAAGGGCTAGCTGTGAGTACCCAGTTGACCGTGGGTGTCGACGCAGTTCAACACGCGTATAAAGTCTTTTCACACGCTCCCTGCTACCAGCGCAGGTCTTGAACTCGGGACCTCATGATTCGCAGGCAGGCCTGCAAACCAATCGGCCATATGCGTTGGTATAAGTAGTCGCCTGTATTCTAAAGTACAGTGGAACTCACTTAGTGCGTACCCGGGTTAAGACATACACCTGCTCAGTACGGTCCTTTATCGTTTTTTCACTGATCTTCCAACCATAATAATACACACTGCTCGCATCTTCCCTGAACCTGTTAGACAGAAGCAGGGTCGACGCATCTGTCAACAGTGTCGAGCCAAGTTAGCCTATCTCCTGCAGCTTGGAGAGTGCTCTCCACGAAGAGATCCGCTGCCTTCACTTCGTGCCGAATCGCATCTATCCATCGCAATGGTATTCCAACCATAAGTAGAGAATATTACGCAAGTACGAGGGTGATACCTCTCGAATATCAACCCCGCCTGCAAAGCAGAAGGAATTGCTATGAGGCGGTACGGTAACACCCGAGTATGCGGGTCCGAATATCCCACTTATCCCAGGTACATCTACTCACTTTGGGGATCGACGCAAGTGCGTTCTGAATGCAATCACAACAAAACAAGATGCTGTCTTTCCTTACAATTCAGTTTCAAGGCGGTTGAGAGCGATGAAGACAAGCCAGTGGGACCAAGAGTACATAACCCCCCCCCCCCCAAGAGTGTGCAACTCCAGCTATGGGGTCTGCGACGGCAGAATTTCACATCACGTGATGAACCCGTACACATTAGTTGCACTCTGTGCATGATTGATACAGGGTTGTCCGCAACCCAGCTTTGGTCTCAGCTCTCTTGTGGTCACTTTGCACTGTTTGCCAGCGTAACCTTTTGAACCATGTCACGTGATGTGAAGTTCTGCCGTCGCAGCGCAGCATAGAGGTTGTGCAGGCAGCTGCACACTCTTGGGGGTTATGCACTCTTGGGGGTTATGCACTCTTGGGGGTTATGCACTCTTGGGGGTTATGCACTCTTGGGAGTTATGCACTCTTGGTGGGACTGAAGACATAGGTTGCATGTATCATGTGTAGCAGTAACAGGTAGTGACGGTCAGTGGCATGATAAAATGTATGTGTAGTTCAAAGTAGGCTACTTCATGTTGGGACACCACATCATTATGGATGTGAACATGCAGGGGCTGACTTGCTTATCAAAAGATGGGCGTGGAACTTTCCACAGTTTGGAACCCTTGCGGCACGCTGTCCGTGTCGTAGGCAGCTTTGTAGTTTTAAAAGTATCGTCGGACACCAATTGACACCTGTGAATTAACAGCATTTCTTGTGTCACTGTTGACCACTCAGCAAAGCTGTCTACTGCGTGTGTGTGTGTGTGTGTGTGTGTGCGCGCGCGCACGCGCAGTTTAAAACTGCAATGAGTCATGCAGCAGGGAATATCCTCTCTACCAAGGTTCACAATTAGCGCATCATCGGCTGAGCGAGAGTTTATCCGTTATCCACCACAATATTTGTGTGTGACAGTCATCAGTATTACCATTTTGAACATTTTCCTATCTCCGCTGTGTTCACTGTGCGCCACAGATTTTTGTCCAGTATCGATGATTCGGGCAAAACGGGGTTGCAAAGAAAGTAACGAAGAGTAGAAAGAAACAGAAGGCAGCTGACCTGCAAAGGATCACATGGTAGGTCCGTTTTTCTCGTTATGTGCTTGAAATCCGAATGCAAGCGGCAAATGTCCAACCCGGGTAGGCTATTTTTGTTTTAATCAGAAGACCCAACACTTCCAGAACAAAAATGTAAGGGGTCGTCGCAAAATTTGTTTGTCATCCCTGAAACGAACATCATTGTTTGGGAGCGGGGAGGCCGGGGGTTAAAGATATCTGCAAGCAGATCGGCGGTAGGGCGGCAAAACTCAGAAAAGTGTATGGAAATGCAAAGCAATGTATGAATAAAGTGTAGTGGATAATATAGGAACACAAAGCAATGCAAGAGAAATTTGAACGCAATAGTAAAAGTTAAAAAACGCAATGATGTATGTGGATGAGTCGTGTATTGTGAAGAAGAAAAAGAAACTGTCCAAAGGGAGATGGTGATAAGCTTATTTCTGCACTATTAAAGGAGTGCTTCATCAGACCAATGGAGTCAAAAGAAGAGGAACAGTTTCTTATCAATAGGATTAAGGTGTGTGGGTGAGAACCATAGGAGGTGTGGAAAAAGGACGGCTGGGAAGCGCGAACTCAAACATGTTTATGTTTCAGATGGCTAGCCAGACATTTTGTCTTTTTCCACGCGATAAACGGCGCCTGGCCTAAAATTGTGTCAAGTTTATGCTTGGTCCATAGGGATCTTAGCACCTTGTTGAGATCAGTGAGGCCAGGGTGGTATGGTAGTATAAGTGGAGGTGTGGTGTTAGTTTTGGTGTGAGCAGGTCGTCTACGGTGCTTAGAGGAGAGTGCAGCGCTGACTACAGATTTAGAGTAGCCACGTTCGATTAGTTTTGCAGCTAAAAAGGAACGGGTACCTAAAGATGTAGCTTCAGATGTAGATCCCCTGCCTGCTCGAATCATTTCACCAAGCGCCACCGCCTTCCAGGTATGGTGGGGGTGGGAAGATCTTGGGGAGATGTATTGAAATTTGTTAGTTTGTTTAAAATTAATTTTAGATTCAATTGCGTTGTCTAGGATGCTGAGTTTAAGATCTAACATAATAATCTCTACCTTACTTGTTTCGTATGTGAATTTGACAGGGCAATTGGTTTGAATGGGTTCGTCGGTAATTTGTTTGATTCGTTCCTCAACAGTGACGGCGAAAAGGTCGTCAATGTATCTCTTTGCCAGAAGAGAGGAGGCGAAGAAAGTTGTAAGGTGATACCGTTCCATTCGAAACATAAAGATATTAGCGTAAGCGACAGCTGCGGGGCTGCCCATCGCTGTACCCTGGAGTTGGTGGTAAGTAGAGTCATTGAAAGTGAAGTAGTTATTCATAAGAATAATTCTCATGATTTTTATTACAGCCACTCTCCATGTACCTGGGACATCCTGCTGGCGGAGGTGCCACGCAAGTGCCTGGAGGCCATGGACGTGTTTAATAGATGTATAGAGGGAAACCACATCCATAGTCATGAGTACGGAGTTATGCGTTAGGGGCAGGTTCCGTGTACTTGTAAGGAGATCAGTAGAGTTGATGAGTGTGGATGGGTGTTTAAGTATTGTAGGCCAGAGGGTGAAGTGGATGAAGAGGGCCCAGTAATACGTATGTGATAGAATGGATGATACGATGGGGCGTATCTTAAGTGGATTTTTGTGAAGTTTCGGGAGTCCGTAAAAATTTGGAATACGCGGGTTCCGGGCGTCCGGAGTTGTTTGGTAAGGCGTTTATGTAAGTCGTCCTCAATAGGGAGTAAAGCTTCTTCAAAGGCTGGTTGGGCGTCAGGGATGGAAACAACGGTTTCGTACGTGTCTTTGTTTAGAAGGTGGTCTAGACAAAGGGATTTATACTTGGCCGTTGTCATGACGACAGTGGTGGAACCTTTGTCAGCTCTACATATTATGAGATCGGAGTTACGGAGAGTATCCAGGGCTTCAAGTTCAGCTGGTGTGAGGTTCTTTTTAGTGGGTTTTGGTTTAAATTGTTGTATGGTAGTACCGATATCCATACTAAACTCTATTAATTCGATAGGAATGGAGTTTAGAGGTGGTGTCCAGTTTGATCGGGCAAAAATTCTAGAATATTGGTTCCTGGTACTTGGCTGGCCCAAGAAGAATGCATGGACATGTAAGTTGCGCAGGAATCTGGGGACATTGTCGACCCAAGATGTGTGTGGGAGGGTGTTAGTTCTGGGAACGAATTTTAAACCGAGACTTAAGATGTCTTTGGCAGTATCAGAGATGTCTATGTCCCCGATCATCGTTACCAGTGTTGTGTTCTTAGATTCGTTAAATATAAGTTCAGCTGCTCGTTTTTTAAGTCTTTTCCTGTTCCGGCGGCGTTTCGATTTTTTAGCCGTATTCTTGGAGTCAGTTGGTTGTCACGAACGTGGCGGAGGAGGAAAATAGGTGGGCTGGCGCCTCTGTTGTGGGTATGGTGTTGGCCTAGTTACCTGTCTAGGTATGAAGTGTTGTGGTGGCAGCATAGGGCCGATGAATCGGGGCGGCCCTCGAGGTTTGTAAGGTTGGACACGAGGGGGTTGATAGTATCTAAGAGGTTGCGGCGGGCCCATTAGGTGAGGTGGTCCCCGGGCTCTCGAAGGGTTAACAACATGCTGGGGCCGAATTATTTGTGGCTGTTGTTGGTAGGGGGTTCTTTGTTGTGTTGTATTACGTTGGCCGGTGGCATGAGTTCTAGGTGGTTTATCAAACGTAGGCTGGATTTGTACAAAGTTTTGCCTAGGTCTGGAGACATGTTGATTTTGTCTTCGAGGTGGGGCCTGTGGAGGTGGTCGGGCAATTAGGGGCTGAGTTTGTTTACCCATTTGTTGCTGGGGTTTTAGTGGTTTTGCTTTATCAGAGAGTGCTAGAATGTGTTTAGCGAGGCTCGGGCGGTGAATGAGCGGTGTATCGCTCATTTTTTCGCAGATAACGGAATCTATGGCTCTAGGTAGGTCCGTGATAGCTGTAGATAGCGTTTTACGTGCTTCCTGGAAAAGGTCCTGGTGACGGGCAAGTTCGATTTCGAGCACTTTTAAGTTAGTGTCGGCAGCGATTTGCGCTAGTTTTTCATCTGAGGGGTCATGGCCAGTTTTACGTGGTTTGTATCTAAGGGCATTGTGAGGGGTTTTGGAGCTATGGCGTACCTGTTCATCAAGAAGGTTGGTGCCTGCTATCTGTAGGTTGGCCTTATGGTCACGTAGTTTCTTTAGAATTGGCCAGAAGAGATTTTGGTATTTTCTCCAGACTCTCCAGACTGTGTCAGTAGGGAGGAAGGTATCTGTGTCTTGTATCATACCAGGAGCGATTTCAAGTGGTGGGGGCTCGTCTGGGGCTAAATCGGGCTGCTAGCATTCATACACACATGTGGTGACGAGGCATGTGTGTATGAATGCTAGCAGCCCGATTTAGCCCCAGACGAGCCCCCACCACTTGAAATCGCTCCTGGTATGATACAAGACACAGATACCTTCCTCCCTACTGACACAGTCTGGAGAGTCTGGAGAAAATACCAAAATCTCTTCTGGCCAATTCTAAAGAAACTACGTGACCATAAGGCCAACCTACAGATAGCAGGCACCAACCTTCTTGATGAACAGGTACGCCATAGCTCCAAAACCCCTCACAATGCCCTTAGATACAAACCACGTAAAACTGGCCATGACCCCTCAGATGAAAAACTAGCGCAAATCGCTGCCGACACTAACTTAAAAGTGCTCGAAATCGAACTTGCCCGTCACCAGGACCTTTTCCAGGAGGCACGTAAAACGCTATCTACAGCTATCACGGACCTACCTAGAGCCATAGATTCCGTTATCTGCGAAAAAATGAGCGATACACCGCTCATTCACCGCCCGAGCCTCGCTAAACACATTCTAGCACTCTCTGATAAAGCAAAACCACTAAAACCCCAGCAACAAATGGGTAAACAAACTCAGCCCCTTATTGCCCGACCACCTCCACAGGCCCCACCTCGAAGACAAAATCAACATGTCTCCAGACCTAGGCAAAACTTTGTACAAATCCAGCCTACGTTTGATAAACCACCTAGAACTCATGCCACCGGCCAACGTAATACAACACAACAAAGAACCCCCTACCAACAACAGCCACAAATAATTCGGCCCCAGCATGTTGTTAACCCTCCGAGAGCCCGGGGACCACCTCACCTAATGGGCCCGCCGCAACCTCTTAGATACTATCAACCCCCTCGTGTCCAACCTTACAAACCTCGAGGGCCGCCCCGATTCATCGGCCCTATGCTGCCACCACAACACTTCATACCTAGACAGGTAACTAGGCCAACACCATACCCACAACAGAGGCGCCAGCCCACCTATTTTCCTCCTCCGCCACGTTCGTGACAACCAACTGACTCCAAGAATACGGCTAAAAAATCGAAACGCCGCCGGAACAGGAAAAGACTTAAAAAACGAGCAGCTGAACTTATATTTAACGAATCTAAGAACACAACACTGGTAACGATGATCGGGGACATAGACATCTCTGATACTGCCAAAGACATCTTAAGTCTCGGTTTAAAATTCGTTCCCAGAACTAACACCCTCCCACACACATCTTGGGTCGACAATGTCCCCAGATTCCTGCGCAACTTACATGTCCATGCATTCTTCTTGGGCCAGCCAAGTACCAGGAACCAATATTCTAGAATTTTTGCCCGATCAAACTGGACACCACCTCTAAACTCCATTCCTATCGAATTAATAGAGTTTAGTATGGATATCGGTACTACCATACAACAATTTAAACCAAAACCCACTAAAAAGAACCTCACACCAGCTGAACTCGAAGCCCTGGATACTCTCCGTAACTCCGATCTCATAATAATGTAGAGCTGACAAAGGTTCCACCACTGTCGTCATGACAGCGGCCAAGTATAAATCCCTTTGTCTAGACCACCTTCTAAACAAAGACACGTACGAAACCGTTGTTTCCATCCATGACACCCAACCAGCCTTTGAAGAAGCTTTACTCCCTATTGAGGACGACTTACATAAACGCCTTACCAAACAACTCCGGACGCCCGGAACCCGTATTCCAAATTTTTACGGACTCCCGAAACTTCACAAAAATCCACTTAAGATACGCCCCATCGTATCATCCATTCTATCACCTACGTATTACTGGGCCCTCTTCATCCACTTCACCCTCTGGCCTACAATACTTAAACACCCATCCACACTCATCAACTCTACTGATCTCCTTACAAGTACACGGAACCTGCCCCTAACGCATAACTCCGTACTCATGACTATGGATGTGGTTTCCCTCTATACATCTATTAAACACGTCCATGGCCTCCAGGCACTTGCGTGGCACCTCCGCCAGCAGGATGTCCCAGGTACATGGAGAGTGGCTGTAATAAAAATCATGAGAATTATTCTTATGAATAACTACTTCACTTTCAATGACTCTACTTACCACCAACTCCAGGGTACAGCGATGGGCAGCCCCGCAGCTGTCGCTTACGCTAATATCTTTATGTTTCGAATGGAACGGTATCACCTTACAACTTTCTTCGCCTCCTCTCTTCTGGCAAAGAGATACATTGACGACCTTTTCGCCGTCACTGTTGAGGAACGAATCAAACAAATTACCGACGAACCCATTCAAACCAATTGCCCTGTCAAATTCACATACGAAACAAGTAAGGTAGAGATTATTATGTTAGATCTTAAACTCAGCATCCTAGACAACGCAATTGAATCTAAAATTAATTTTAAACAAACTAACAAATTTCAATACATCTCCCCAAGATCTTCCCACCCCCACCATACCTGGAAGGCGGTGGCGCTTGGTGAAATGATTCGAGCAGGCAGGGGATCTACATCTGAAGCTACATCTTTAGGTACCCGTTCCTTTTTAGCTGCGAAACTAATCGAACGTGGCTACTCTAAATCTGTAGTCAGCGCTGCACTCTCCTCTACGCACCGTAGACGACCTGCTCACACCAAAACTAACACCACACCTCCACTTATACTACCATACCACCCTGGCCTCACTGATCTCAACAAGGTGCTAAGATCCCTATGGACCAAGCATAAACTTGACACAATTTTAGGCCAGGCGCCGTTTATCGCGTGGAAAAAGACAAAATGTCTGGCTAGCCATCTGAAACATAAACATGTTTGAATTCGCGCTTCCCAGCCGTCCTTTTTCCACACCTCCTATGGTTCTCACCCACACACCTTAATCCTATTGATAAGAAACTGTTCCTCTTCTTTTGACTCCATTGGTCTGATGAAGCACTCCTTTAATAGTGCAGAAATAAGCTTATCACCATCTCCCTTTGGACAGTTTCTTTTCTTCTTCACAATACACGACTCATCCACATACATCATTGCGTTTTTTAACTTTTACTATTGCGTTCAAATTTTCTCTTGCATTGCTTTGTGTTCCTATACTATCCACTACACTTTATTTATACATTGCTTTGCATTTTCCATACACTTTTCTGCGTTTTGCATCGAGGTCGGATCTTGCCGGACCAACCAAAATGGGGCTGCTACGGGCCTGCTATAACTATTACAAATGGCCTAGGCTAGGAGCCTCCTAGCCTAGGCCGTTCACATTTGTCATGTACTGCAGTCTATGCATAGTTGAGTCACCGTGTAAACATTCGTATGCTGTGCTTGGTGAAATTCTGGCCTGGTCGTTCTTCGGCGCTCTGTTCTTCAGCACCAGACGGTACTGTAGTACCATATTCATCACCAGTAATTTCACTACCATAGTATAAGCCCCACTGACTTGTTTTTTTAGAGAAGTAGTGGTGTTTAACGGGCGGCTTATGCTTCGGAGACTACGGTACTTATTTCCCAGGCCACTAGTTGTTTCTATATCAGCACTGTTCATGTGTATGTGCGGTCAATCAGCCGGTTGCAAGCTGTTTGAATGGCCTAATCCCAGCACAAGTTTCAGGGGCGTAGCGTAGCCCTTTTCAGCCTTCTTCGGAAGGTCATGTGACGCGACATAGTGGACACAATTCACCCTATTTCCATTTTTGCAGCCAAGGATACTGGCTCAGCCAGCATGCTTTACTAGTATTTGGAATTTTTGCGGTAAACTGCACGTGAGAAAATTCAACGAATCTGTTTCAGCAGTCTATACATCATTCTCCTTTGTTCTTGAATTACATGTCACAGTGCTGTCGGCTGCTTCTTACAAACTTTTCGCTGGAGGCTCCGACATCTGATCTTGCAAACAAACATGCTTCTATTCCTCGAATGGTAGGGATCAGCAAGTTGGACCAAAAACCGCACAGTCTAGCCATTTCACACGTTTCGCGGACATGGTACGGCAAACTCTAGCTGCTTTGTTTGCGAAATTTGCGATACAGCGCTATGTCTAGCATAGCTTGCTTGCTATCATCGCTTCAGCGGTGGACATGAGTATGTGTGTATGTGTGTTGCATGGCTCTCTTTATGCATCCAGCTAAGTGGGCCACACATCCGCTAACGCGCACCGGGTATGATGATATGCGCGGTGATGTCGCTGTACAAGCAAATGACTTTGACTCTTGCGCAGTGTCGAGCCATTCCTTCTCCGGGACAGGTGGTTGAATGCGGTTGAAATCGTCCACAACCACATCCCGCCAACGCTTGCATGGGTCGTACTGAGGTCGAGTTGCAGAGAGCGCCCCAAACAGGACACACTTGGGCGTCTGCCCATCGTCCATGCGGCCAATAGGGCCGAGCCATCGTAGCCGACGCTCGCGGATGATTAACGCCTATGTCCGAATCAATTCCGACACACACACACACACACACATACACACACAAACACGCACGCGCACACACACACACGCACACATACGCACACGTACACACACACACATACACACACATGCACACACCACACACAACACACACACACCACGCACACGCACACTCACACACCACACATGCACCGCACACGCCCCGCACACGCCCCGCACACACACCGCACACACACCGCACACACACTGCACACACCACACACGCACACACACACACGTACACATACGCACACGTACACACACACACACATACACACACATGCACACACCGCACACACATGCACACACCACACACAACACACACACACCACGCACACACCACACCACACACCACACGCACACACCACACATGCACCGCACACGCCCCACACACACCGCACACACACCGCACATACACCGCACAAACACTGCACACACCACACACGCACACCACATGCACACCACACACACACATACACACACGCACACACACCACACACACCACACCATACACACACCATACACACACCACACACACAGACACACACACACACACGCAAACCGCGCGCACACCACACCTCGCTCCACACACCACACACTGCACACACCACCACACACGCACACCGCACACACACCACACGCGCACACACACACCACGCGCGCACACACACACACCACACACACACCACGTACGCACACCACGCACGCACACACACCACACACACACACACCACACACACACACCACGCACGCACACCACGCACGCACGCACACCACGCACACCACGCACGCACACCACGCACGCACACACACCACGCACACACACCACGCACACCACCACACACACCACACACACCATACACACACCACACACACAGACACACACGCAAACCGCGCGCACACCACACCTCGGCGCGCACACCACACCTCGCTCCACACACCACGCACACACCACACACTGCACACACCACACACTGCACACACCACCACACACGCACACCGCACACACAACGCACACACACCGCACACACACGCCACATCCACTCTCGTCACACCACGTACGCCACACCACGCGCACACGCCACCGACCACGCGCACACGCCACACGACACACGCCACACCACCACACGCCACCGACCACGCGCACACGCCACACGCCACACCACACACATCCAGTCCCCTGGCATCCTGTCCATGCGTGCGTGTGTGTGTTTGTGTCGTACGTGCGTATTTGCTACATATATGTGCGCCATGGTTATGATTATAGTTCAGCACAATGTTGTAGCGTAAGTGCAGTTTGGCGACGGAATCTCATCTCTCCTTTTCTTTTTTTGTGTGATAGTCCCACCACTATTGACACCTTGTTTTCAGGCACATTGGTATTTTTGTGTGTTTTTAGTTACACGTGTTTGGGTGTGATTTGGAGTGTGAGCTTGTGTGAGTGAGTGTTGGTGCGAGTGTGAGTATAAGTGTGTGTCTCATACATGGGTATGTGTGTGTGCCTGTGCCGAAAGGATGGTGCAATTTTATCACGTATAGTGTAGTTTCGTTCCACTTTGTGTTGCCTGTTATGGGTCCACCTCACTTGTTTTTCTCCTCAATCCTGATGATGGCTCCTATGGTAAGGGTTAGAAGATTCTGCAAAGCAGAACGGTCGTAGGGCGGCACAAATGAAAACGCAATGCAAAGCTGTGTGGAAAAGGGTGCGGTGGATATGGAAGATAGAACACAAAGATCTACTGTATGGGTCCGTTGCGTTTAGCCCAGGTCTCACTCAGGCCCAGACCGACCGGCTCCAAGTAGCACAAAACCGTGGGGCAAGAGCAGTTTATGGCCGGCCGGGGTTCTCTCGTGCCAGTGATCTCCTGGAACGCATGCAGGTGTTCAGGATTGGAGAAATACATCAGCAGAAGGTCCTGGTCTTTGTCTGGAGGTGCATACACGCCAGTGCGAGTCCATCCCTCCAGGAGCTCTTCGTACGCTGCGCGGATCGTAGGACGCGCCTGGATCTCGCCCTGGGGCTCCGTCTACCAGCTACACGAACCCGCGCCGGACGATCTCGCCCTGCCTCCCGAGGTAGTGCCCTTTGGAACGTCCTACCGGATGCAGTCAGAGTACTGTCGTCTCTCAGCAGCTTCAAAGCTGCCGTCGTACCGTATACCCTCCGATCTTCCTGATGTTATGATTAGAAACTTGCCCTGAGACAGCTTCCTGTCTGTGATTGATTTTCACTGTTTACCATTACTATTTGCCATGGCGACCCCCGTAAGTCCGTAACTGGCAGGGCAGGGTTGGGCCTTTCATCCTCCCGATGTTAGTAGCAAGTACCGGTACTCTCGTTAGCAGTAACTGTTAGTACTTTGTTTGTTTGTTTTTTATTTTATTTTTATTTTATTTTCTCTATTTTATTCTCTTTACCAGGCGTGGGCCATCCCCTGGACAAACAAAATGGGTGCCTTATTATTATTTTTCTGTTTCTGTTTTAATGACAGTCCACTGCACGCCTGAAAAAAGTACTTAGTTTATTAGGCGGGTTACAGAACTATCGACTTATCGTTCGCTGGCTTACTTGTAGTTTGATAACGCTTCGCTCTTCATTGAGATATCTACCATTCTCTCTTTGTTCTCCTTATTTTCTCCCCAACCCTCCTTCCCTGTAACATAATAACATATTCGCTGCCTTGTCATTGAGCATTTGTGCTCGTTTGGATTTGCGAATTCAAATAAAGTATACATACATACATACATACATACATACATACATACATACAAGCAATGCAAAAGAACACAAGAGATGAAAAAGTGTGGGTGTAATGGTGAAAAGGTGGAGTAAGAGCGTCCAAAGGTAAAGTTGGTAACAAGCTTGTTTCACTATCATGAGGATAGATCATCAGACTAATGGAGGTTCTGTGTTGGAACGGACCCTTATCAGTAACAATTTAAAGTGAAAAAACGTCAACTGTAGAGGTATAATATTGCGCTTAGGGCGTGTAGGTCTAGCGTTGTGGGTAATGCGTGAGGCGGCTGAGACAACTGATTTTGAATAGCCACGCTCAACAAGTTTACTAGACAGAAATGATCTGGTACCGAGGGAGGCAGCTTCGGTTGTAGATCCTCAATCTGCTCGGATCATTTCACCGAGGGCCACTGCTTTCCATGTGTGGTTTGGGCGGGAGGACCTCGGTGAGTTGTATTGAACTTGTTTGTTGTTTTAACAGTGATCAGTTAGACTCTGTTTAACCATCTAGGATTTTAAGGTGTAGGTCCAGCATGATAGTCTCTGTTATGCTGTTTTCGTGTGTGAATTTAAATTTAAAATCCCCAATATCCAAATAGCTCTAACTACGGTATTAAATCCCATTGCCAAAGATCTACACAAGCGCCTGCTTAAACAACTACACACACCCGGCAATCGCACACCTAACTTTTACTGGCTTCCTAAGCTACACAAAAAACCCACTCACAATAAGACCCATCGTGTCTTCAATTCTCTCTCCCGCCTACTACTGGGCCCTGTTTATCCACTTCACCTTATGGCCTTCAATAGTAGAACACCCTCATCCACACTAATAAACTTCGCTGACCTACTCACCGCTAGCAGACACCTTCTTATTACAGAAGACACCACCTTAATGACTATGGATGTCGTCTCTCTATACACATCTATCCAACACACCCACGGCCTACAGGCACTCACGTGGCACCTCCGGAAGCTAACCATACCGGGTCCCTGGCGTGTTGCCATTATTAAAATCATGCATCTCTTACTCACCAATAATTACTTCACATTCAAAGGTTTGATATACCACCAGTTGCAAGGAATGGCTATGGGCAGCCCCACAGCGGTCGCCTACGCTAATATTTTCATGTTTCGCATCGAAAAGTTCCACCTATCCACCTTCTTTGCCTCCTCCCTACTGGCTAAACGCTGCATTGACGACCTGTTCGCAATCGTATCTGAAAAATATAGTAAACAAATCCTACACGACCCTATCATCTCCGATTGTCCATGCAGTTAAATTCACACACGAAAACAGTAAAACTGCGACTATCATGCTGTACCTCACCTTAAAATCCTAGATGGTCAAATAGTCTAATAAAATTAATTTTAAAACGACGAACAAGTTTCAATACCTTTCACCGAGGTCCTCCCACCCAAACCACACATGGAAAGCAGTGGCCTTCGGTGAAATGATCCGAGCAGATCGAGGATCTGCAACCGAAGCTGCCTCCCTCGGTACCAGATCATTTCTGTCTAGTAAACTTGTTGAGCGTGGCTATTCAAAATCAGTTGTCTCAGCCGCCTCACGCATTACCCACAACACTAGACCTACACGCCCTAAGCGTAATATTACACCTCCACCTATTATTCCCCACCACCCCAGCCTCAAAGGCGTAAAAAAGTTGGTAAAGAATATCTGGACCAAACATAGACTCGATACTAAACTTGGCCTCACACCTTTCATTCGTGGAAGAAGAACAAGTGTCTCTCGAACTACCTTACACATAAACATGTGTAAACTCACACCTCTACAGTTGACGGGTTTTTTTTCACTTTAAATTGTTACTGATAAGGGTCCGTTCCAACACAGAACCTCCATTAGTCTGATGATCTATCCTCATGATAGTGAAACAAGCTTGTTACCAACTTTACCTTTGGACGCTCTTACTCCACCTTTTTCATCATTACACCCACACTTCTTCATCTATTGTGTTCTTTTTGCATTGCTTTTTTTTGTTCTATCTTCCATATCCACCGCACCCATTTCCACACAGCTTTGCATTGCATTTTCAATTGTGCCGCCCTACGACCGTTCTGCTTTGCAGAATCTTCTAACCCTAACCCAAGCCGCATAGCTAGCGAACTGCTCTGGCCTGGGCCAACTGGGCCATAAAATGGGGCGCACACTTCGCATGGGAATGGGTTAGTGGACACACCTTGTAGTGGAATGATGGCAAAGCCCCTGTGACCCAACCCAAGCGGCCACACAACCAAGACGTTTTATTTAGCTTACATTTGTCACTACAAGGAAAAAAGAGAACTAACAAAAAGCCATGATCTCGGAACTACTAGTAGTAGTAGTACTTCACTTGACCTAAACCGGAACTAAATCGTACCCGCACGGTACGCAGCGCAGACTGCACGTACAGCAGAACATAACCATGATAACGCGACGCAGCTTGGAAAGCCAGCTAGCTAGCTATGTATGAAACAACGGACCGCAAGCATGACAGCGGGAAATGCAAAGGGCCAGTCGGCAACAGTACACAATGACGATTTATGCTATTGGGTATCATTCATGGCTAGACCTAACACTGTATGCACGTGACATGTCGCCAAGTTATTGTTCTAACCAGAGGAGTAATTGTCACCTTCAGCAGCATGGATCTAAGAGTAAGACTAAGACTGTATTCATCATCAACCTGAACTATGGTCGGAAAAATCAGGGGGTTTCATTCGAACCCCCTCTGGAGCCGCCCCTGCCCCATGATGACTTAGTCTTTCACCCTGGAGGTAGGCAAATATATAGTCAACAACTCTCTGCTTTCACCCGTTCTCCCTCCTCTGGCCGGTGCAGATCCACTAAAGCTTTACCAGATAACAATTGAATTCAATAGCGCATTTAAAACTGAGGTTTGTCCTCTTCCTTCCCTGCATTTCCAACGAGTTGTCGAAGCAAGAGGTGCAGAGCTTCGTGGTTGTGTGTCACAAGCATAGCTGCTTGGAGTCACGGCTAGCTGTTGCAGAAATCAAGTGTATCGTCGCTTTGAAGCAGGGAGTACTAAAAAACGAGTTTTAGTACTCCCTAATCCGAAGTACACACGCAGCAGCCGCATGTGCCACTCGGGGACGTACCAAAATCCAAGATGTCCTCCGACGTAATCGAGATTTGGCATCCCAACCGTGAGCCCTGATTACTTGAACATACATCGCCATTGCTGAGCCACCATGCTCACAGCATGCAGTGTGTCTGTTGAGAAAGTTGACTACTACAGAGACAAGGTTTTCCTCAGACTTTTATTGCATCAACTCCGACAAACTAATGGATAGCCTTCATTTTTACTGATTTTTGGTCGCCTTTCCCTGCAAAGATTGAGTTACATGTACTCTTACCAGTTCTGGAGGTCAACAAAAATGCAAGGAAACTTCCGTTTGATTTATTATAATAATTGTTATACACTTTTTCTAATTCCTAAATGTTCTGCTGGATATTCGTATTCTTTCCCACGTGGGGTAGGTCTACTTCGAAGTACATGACATAAATTATTATTATTATTATTATCAGTGAGGGCTGCGTCCCACCCGCCTGTGTGGATTCACAGGAAGTGTGAGTTACGAAGTCTGAAGAAAACGTTGAACAGTCTCTGCTGGGATGACGACTACACCATAGCTCAGTGGTTAGAGCATCGCTGGCTACAAGCGAGGGTCCCTGGTTCGAGTCCTGGTGGTGACAGTCGATTTTTTCTTCAGACTTTTCCCGTTTGTCTCTTTCCCTCAAACCAGTTAATATTTTATGACTTGGGGCTCCCCGCGTGCTAGTTTGTACGTGAAGTGTGTGGGTTACAGTGAGGGCTGCGTCCCACCCGCCTGTGTGGATTCACAGGAAGTGTGAGTTACGAAGTCTGAAGAAAACGTTGAACAGTCTCTGCTGGGATGACGACTACACCATAGCTCAGTGGTTAGAGCATCGCTGGCTACAAGCGAGGGTCCCTGGTTCGAGTCCTGGTGGTGACAGTCGATTTTTCTTCAGACTTTTCCCGTTTGTCTCTTTCCCTCAAACCAGTTAATATTTTATGACTTGGGGCTCCCCGCGTGCTAGTTTGTACGTGAAGTGTGTGGGTTACAGTGAGGGCTGCGTCCCACCCGCCTGTGTGGATTCACAGGAAGTGTGAGTTACGAAGTCTGAAGAAAACGTTGAACAGTCTCTGCTGGGATGACGACTACACCATAGCTCAGTGGTTAGAGCATCGCTGGCTACAAGCGAGGGTCCCTGGTTCGAGTCCTGGTGGTGACAGTCGATTTTTTCTTCAGACTTTTCCCGTTTGTCTCTTTCCCTCAAACCAGTTAATATTTTATGACTTGGGGCTCCCCGCGTGCTAGTTTGTACGTGAAGTGTGTGGGTTACAGTGAGGGCTGCGTCCCACCCGCCTGTGTGGATTCACAGGAAGTGTGAGTTACGAAGTCTGAAGAAAACGTTGAACAGTCTCTGCTGGGATGACGACTACACCATAGCTCAGTGGTTAGAGCATCGCTGGCTACAAGCGAGGGTCCCTGGTTCGAGTCCTGGTGGTGACAGTCGATTTTTTCTTCAGACTTTTCCCGTTTGTCTCTTTCCCTCAAACCAGTTAATATTTTATGACTTGGGGCTCCCCGCGTGCTAGTTTGTACGTGAAGTGTGTGGGTTACAGTGAGGGCTGCGTCCCACCCGCCTGTGTGGATTCACAGGAAGTGTGAGTTACGAAGTCTGAAGAAAACGTTGAACAGTCTCTGCTGGGATGACGACTACACCATAGCTCAGTGGTTAGAGCATCGCTGGCTACAAGCGAGGGTCCCTGGTTCGAGTCCTGGTGGTGACAGTCGATTTTTTCTTCAGACTTTTCCCGTTTGTCTCTTTCCCTCAAACCAGTTAATATTTTATGACTTGGGGCTCCCCGCGTGCTAGTTTGTACGTGAAGTGAGTGGGTTACAGTGAGGGCTGCGTCCCACCCGCCTGTGTGGATTCACAGGAAGTGTGAGTTACGAAGTCTGAAGAAAACGTTGAACAGTCTCTGCTGGGATGACGACTACACCATAGCTCAGTGGTTAGAGCATCGCTGGCTACAAGCGAGGGTCCCTGGTTCGAGTCCTGGTGGTGACAGTCGATTTTTTCTTCAGACTTTTCCCGTTTGTCTCTTTCCCTCAAACCAGTTAATATTTTATGACTTGGGGCTCCCCGCGTGCTAGTTTGTACGTGAAGTGTGTGGGTTACAGTGAGGGCTGCGTCCCACCCGCCTGTGTGGATTCACAGGAAGTGTGAGTTACGAAGTCTGAAGAAAACGTTGAACAGTCTCTGCTGGGATGACGACTACACCATAGCTCAGTGGTTAGAGCATCGCTGGCTACAAGCGAGGGTCCCTGGTTCGAGTCCTGGTGGTGACAGTCGATTTTTTCTTCAGACTTTTCCCGTTTGTCTCTTTCCCTCAAACCAGTTAATATTTTATGACTTGGGGCTCCCCGCGTGCTAGTTTGTACGTGAAGTGTGTGGGTTACAGTGAGGGCTGCGTCCCACCCGCCTGTGTGGATTCACAGGAAGTGTGAGTTACGAAGTCTGAAGAAAACGTTGAACAGTCTCTGCTGGGATGACGACTACACCATAGCTCAGTGGTTAGAGCATCGCTGGCTACAAGCGAGGGTCCCTGGTTCGAGTCCTGGTGGTGACAGTCGATTTTTTCTTCAGACTTTTCCCGTTTGTCTCTTTCCCTCAAACCAGTTAATATTTTATGACTTGGGGCTCCCCGCGTGCTAGTTTGTACGTGAAGTGTGTGGGTTACAGTGAGGGCTGCGTCCCACCCGCCTGTGTGGATTCACAGGAAGTGTGAGTTACGAAGTCTGAAGAAAACGTTGAACAGTCTCTGCTGGG
Source organism: Sycon ciliatum (assembly GCF_964019385.1). Lineage (NCBI taxonomy): Eukaryota > Metazoa > Porifera > Calcarea > Leucosolenida > Sycettidae > Sycon > Sycon ciliatum. The sequence continues at coordinate 16,813,359 of NC_088654.1, read as the reverse complement.
ATGACGACTACACCATAGCTCAGTGGTTAGAGCATCGCTGGCTACAAGCGAGGGTCCCTGGTTCGAGTCCTGGTGGTGACAGTCGATTTTTTCTTCAGACTTTTCCCGTTTGTCTCTTTCCCTCAAACCAGTTAATATTTTATGACTTGGGGCTCCCCGCGTGCTAGTTTGTACGTGAAGTGTGTGGGTTACAGTGAGGGCTGCGTCCCACCCGCCTGTGTGGATTCACAGGAAGTGTGAGTTACGAAGTCTGAAGAAAACGTTGAACAGTCTCTGCTGGGATGACGACTACACCATAGCTCAGTGGTTAGAGCATCGCTGGCTACAAGCGAGGGTCCCTGGTTCGAGTCCTGGTGGTGACAGTCGATTTTTTCTTCAGACTTTTCCCGTTTGTCTCTTTCCCTCAAACCAGTTAATATTTTATGACTTGGGGCTCCCCGCGTGCTAGTTTGTACGTGAAGTGTGTGGGTTACAGTGAGGGCTGCGTCCCACCCGCCTGTGTGGATTCACAGGAAGTGTGAGTTACGAAGTCTGAAGAAAACGTTGAACAGTCTCTGCTGGGATGACGACTACACCATAGCTCAGTGGTTAGAGCATCGCTGGCTACAAGCGAGGGTCCCTGGTTCGAGTCCTGGTGGTGACAGTCGATTTTTTCTTCAGACTTTTCCCGTTTGTCTCTTTCCCTCAAACCAGTTAATTAATATTATTATTATTATTATTATTATTATTATTATGCCTGTGTGGATTCACAGGAAGTGTGAGTTACGAAGTCTGAAGAAAACGTTGAACGGCCTCTGCTGGGATGACGACTACACCATAGCTCAGTGGTTAGAGCATCGCTGGCTACAAGCGAGGGTCCCTGGTTCGAGTCCTGGTGGTGACAGTCAATTTTTTCTTCAGACTTTTCCCGTTTGTCTCTTTCCCTCAAACCAGTTAATATTATTATTATTATTAAATTTTTGATAGGGCAATCCCCACAGGCCTAAGGCCTTCTTACAGGGTACCCTAAATGTGCCAATACATACCGCATTTTCCGGAGTATAGTGCGCACCTTTGTATAACGCGCACCCCCAATCTTCATCGGGGGTGCGCACTTCAATCTTCATCGAAGTACACTGTACATGCATTTCATATTCGGAGCACAGTGCGCACCTGCGATTTAGGGCCTAAAATAACACAATGTCATCTAAAGTGCGCACTATACTCCGGAAAATACGGTACATCACGATTAGCCTGGTTTCAAGTCTTTGTTTTGACTTTCCAAACCGGCTCCCCACAAGCCACATGAAGCGCATCACAAGAACCGCTCGGAACTCACCGTCTTCTAGAGATGCAATGTGTTCCTCGGTCTCATCGAGTCGCTTCAGTTGTCGGTCTCGTATCCTATACTATAGGCTGAGTATAGCTAGTCTTGATGCGACGGACTCGTCCGTCCACTGTCGGCTGGCGTGCCGATAGCGTTCTCCGCTCACACCGACACAGGCGACTCGAGGACGCCTGACTTGGGAGATGAACCACCTAACATAGTCATTCAGTGCGCTAGTGGACGCCCGCCAACTATTACTTGCGGCCCGGCAGCAGCGGAGAAGTGGCGGATACGACAATGCTAGCATATGACTGCTTGAGGTAGGCGATGAGTAGAATCCTGGTGTTGAGCGTTCTCTGTCCGTCTCTTCTCCTGTTTGGGGTTGGCTTCGAAGTTCGAGTAGAGAGCACGTTCGACCGTGGCGCAAGGCGGCTGTAGCACGTCGTCCTTTGCATTCCGGTCGGTCTTGCGTCTCCAGTGCCTTCATAGAATGAAGTAACAGTTGAAGACACCACTGCAGCTGTACTAATATGGTTGATAAAATGGTGGTAAAGACACACCTGGCAATATGGCGGTAAATACACGCCTGCCCACACACGCTCTCTAGGCTGCAGAGTTCTGGCACAGAGCTCTCCTTCTCACCACCACCACCATCAGTTCGCGCCTGGCGCCTAGTCGATGCATGGTTGGCGGTATCCGTTCATAGCAGGAAATATGAAGAAGAGAAACTTTTTAATTGGTGGCTGGTCCGACCTTTGTCAACGAACACCGGTCCGTGGTCATTCAGTTTCACTGAGGTTTTAACCAGGGAGTAGTACAATATGGTATTGTACTACTCTCTGGCTCTAACGTCGACCGAGCCGTGCCTGTGGCAGTGTGGGGCCGCCGAAACGCCAACATATCATTACCGGTAGTATCAAGCAGAGAGTAGTACAATAATATTATTGTATTTCGATTTTGACAGCATGTTACAAGGCGAGGACGCGTAGTGCTCCTGACTACAACCATAACCCGGTTGGCAGAGTCCCGGTCTTGGCAAGACCGGGACTCTGCCAACCGGGTTATGGTTGTAGTCAGGAGCACTACGCGTCCTCGCCTTGTAACATGCTGTCAAAATCGAAAAACATGTTAAACTACCAAGCAAGGCTTCTGTATATTGTATTACTCCCTGGTATCAAGAGTACATAACCCCCCGTACTCTTGGTAGTATCCTACAACAATAACAACAGTTGCACAGTGTTGTGCAGTTCTAAACAGTTGTAGAAACACTGGGGCAACACAAGTAACAGTTCTCAATGATGAGTCGGTGAAGAATACTTGTGCTGCCTCTGCGGCCGCCAAGAGTAACCCAGTACAGACTGTGAGTAGCGACCAGGTTGGCAGCATCCATCACCTGAAATCTCTCAACAACTGCTCACGTGACCACATAATCAGGGCGTCGTCAAAGCGAGCACTTCATGTTGTGAAACAGACCAACTAAACTCATACTCATAGTCTACAGTTTGCATGGTTTCCAAGGCCAACTACTTAGTATGTTACTTCCGCCAAGGCTATGCTGAAGTCAGAACGGGACTGACTCCGAAGAAGGTCCTGCATTGAAAGCTGAAGAGGAAAGCCACAGCTCACTGAAAATGCGATCGAGTCACTCAAGTCGCGCTGCCGGCGGCAGCGCCGCAAGGAGGGAGTCGACGAAAAGAACAAGGTTGTCGGCCAAAATGTCAGACGGCGAAAAAGGCTGCCGGCGAACGGGGTTGTCGTCGAACAGGTTTCGACGAACTGTCGTTCGTCCAACAGGTTGTCCGCTAACAGTCGTGACACCGCCGTAGTGCAGCGCAGCCTGCGAAAACTGGGCTGAGAAATGTTGTGCAAGGCGCAAACAACTAATTAGTTACATGTAGGTTACCAATCATATTTTCAAAACGAAATGTTTTCGTTTGGGGGTGCACCGGTGGGTGGGTTTGATGGAGTTTCGTTTTGAAAATAATTATTGAATGCAGATGGAGAATGTCCAGTTACTTCTGGGTGTCGAAAATTGACATCAATATTTTATTGGAATTCGTTTTACCTGCAGAAAAGATGGGTGGGTGGGTGGGGCTGAAAAATACTAAAACTTTTCATTTTAACTGGTTTGAGGGAAAGAGACAAACGTTTTCATTTTGTAAAAACAATCGGTAACCCCGGACGGCCCCTTATGCGCCGCGATACTTACTTGACTCACGACGTGACCATGATGAGCGGTGGTGGTGATCATGGTGACCGGTGGTGGTGGGGGTTCAACGGTGCCCGGTACGCGGTGGTGGTGAGCTGAGGGGAGCAGAAAAGTGTTCGTCTGGCAGTACCTCTTCTTTGATGTCTTTCAGTGTTAAAAAAAGTTTTAACACTCGCAACGCTGGACCCCAAGTTCCCAACGAAGCTCTAGCTCAATTACCGTACTAATAGCAAGAGTACATAACCCTCTTGCTATTGGTATTAGCAAGAGTGCATAAACAGTGTTTATGTACTCTTGGTATTAGCAAGAGTACACTTTTGGTTTATGTACTCTTGGTATCAGCAAGAGAACACTCCTGGTTCATGTACTCTTGGTACATTTTTGGTTTATGTACTCTTGGTGCTAGCGAGCAAGAACGCTTGAGGCTAGCGCTTGGACAAGTACCGATACGTTTCGCCGCACATGCTGCAGACTGATTTGCGAACATGATGACTATAAGATCAAGGAAAAACCTCATCGGTGTCAAGGAAACTGTTTACCTAAAACAGAAAATTGGCAAGTATGTTCTGTTCCTTGTGAAAAACAACTGAGCTGTGAAAATCGTCCCCAGCAAATCCAGCTGGTATGATCTGAGCACTTTTTGGAGTCACAGTGAGGACTGTGTTGCCATGATGTTGAGTGACCTAACAGTACATTACACCAAGAGTACATAACCAGGGAGTCGTAAAATACCGGTATTTTACGACTCCCTGTACATAACCAATGGTTACACAAGAGAGAGTTTGGAAGCTTTGTTACAACCAGGGAGTCGTAAAATACCGGTGTTTTACGACTCCCTGGTTACAACTGAGTTTCACGTATTACTACGATCATCAGGCAACCTATGGTTATGCACTCTTGATTACACCCTACTGCGTCCCGTTCGCTCTGCACGTGCACGTACGTGTGTGTGTGTGGTTTGTGCGTGCGTGCGTGTGTGTTTCACCGTTTTTCCGAGGCAATTTTTCACTATCATCCTGAGAGTGCTGATGTGGTGATGGAGTTCCACGGGAAGAAAGTGGACACGCAGTATGTCACTGTCGCCATCGGATGTCCACACAGATGGACGGCGGCACACACACACGCACACACACCACACATACACACACACAGCCATACACAGGTACTACTCCCCGCACGCACGCACAGACAAGACAAAGCGGAACAACAGTACCGTATTCGGTGTGATAACTGCGATGCGTTACCCGAGCAGATACGCAATCACAGATCATCCCAACTGTCATCCCAAGCTCCTGCAGTTCTGGGCAAGGAATGCTCCAGAGAAAATATACACATGGGAAGGCCAGCAGCTAGCCTACAGAGAATACAATACGGCCAAACCGAACGAAAATTACTAATCGATGTGAAGATCACTGCAACACGACTGTCAAGAAACATCACAGTGCTGGAATGACAATGCCAGCACAGCTGACACGCAGAAAGAAAGCCAAAGAATAATCATCACGCACAAACATTGCCTACCCCGAACAGTACACCGATCGGAGTAGGAAGAGAAGCGCACGCTGCCGAGACAGAGAGTAGGGAAACTAAATATCCAGAAACAAGAAGAAGAAAAAACCTAAAACGGGACACTGCAGGGAGCCTGGTGATAGTAGGCCAGGGAATAATATACACCAGCACAGAAACATGATAACTGCTTGGCCTACGGGGATACAAAGATGGCAACCAGTGGGCAATAGGCAAGCTGGGGCCAAAAAGAAAGAACGGGCGAAAATAGCCATGGGGGGGGGGGGGGACACCGACTTTAGCGTCAGTAGGCAGGGGACAGGGTTAGAGGTGCAGGCCATTGAAAGATAACATCTTCAGGTAGAAGTTCCCCGTGGGCGTCCGCGTGGAGGAAGGGGAAAAAATAGATAGGACGGGAAATCGGGTGCGTGAACGCTTCCGTGTGGAGAAAATACTGCAGAACCTTGTCCGGCAAATACCGGCGGAATTAATGTCCGGGCGAAAATAGGAGCAGGACGAGACATGGCGGGTAGGAAAACTATAGGATCTAGATTGAAATAATCGATTGAAATTGGAAAATAGTCCTAAGGGGGAAGAGGATGGATGAGATAGCGATAGAGACCGGTTAGTGACTGGAGACGGTAATACAGAACGGTAGAGGATGGTAGCAATGGGACTGAGGCCCGGGCGGGCCACGGCGCTGGGCAAAATAGCGCGCACAACAGTCGAGGAGGAACAACGATGCGAGGGGCAACTGCGACGAAACTAAAGGCACGCCTGAAGACTAGACGATAAATGACAGGCGCCGCGCCGCGAAGAGAGTAAGAGAGGCTGGTCTGTTCAGACTAGGCGTACACCACACACGCAGCGACGGCCGGCAAGAGCCCAGGTCGGTGTCACTACATGACGAAGACAGCGATTCAAGACACACCCACGGGAACTGGCAGACGGCCGATACATATGCTTGAATGCCAGCGGGCCAGTGTGGCGTCGGCAGAGGCTAGGTGAGCTACTGAGTGATGGCACAGTCACATACCACCCAGGCAAGCTAACTGCTGTAGCAGAGAGTAAGCCTCGATACGTCACACCATGGGACACGGCTGCTGAAGAGGCTGGTGACGTGGTGCACAGATACCCATCCAGCAGAGCTGACCGGACGGTTTTCACATCATCATCGGACTTGGAAATGTCGACAAACAACAGATGAAGTGAAATCAGCTGTCAACTATTCACCAGTCTGCAGTACACAAACCAAGGAACGAACAAACAGACACACACGCACGCACACACAGACACGCACATGCATGCACGCACATACAAACACATACACATACGAATATTACATCAAGTGTGTCAGCTCAGCTGGCCCGTCACTGCACATCCAGTCTGCGTGGCTTTGCTGGTGCTAATGAATCCATCCGCATTCACACACGTACTTGCTTCGAGGCTCACTTAATACAATAACATCTCTCTCTCTCTCTCTCTCTCTCTCTCTCTCTCTCTCTCTCTCTCTCTCTCTCTCTCTCTCTCTCTCTCTCTCTCACTGAACAGCAACATACCACGACTAGAGCGTTGCCTTCTTTCAGGATGCTAACCGGTGCACTGTACAACACATAGAAGTAATCAGCAAGAGAAATGAGCGAAGCTGAACACATAGAAACACATCACGAGGGAACTGATCCACTCCAGTGTGTATCTCTATCCAACAAAGCTGGTTAAAATAGTCCACATTGTGATATTCAACTATATATGATGTGTCAAATGTGAGCATAAGAAATAATTTGCAGGCCACTCGCTCGAGAGTCGGAGTTGGCGGTTCATGCGTGAAGCATGCTGCTACAACCGGGCTGAGACAACTGCGGCACTGACTCTACCAGTACCGCTACACAACTGCTCACACAACTTACCCACTCTTGACCCGTACTGTGCCCTGTTTGTTGGCTGGCAGCGAGTGGTTGAATCTGAACACACGTACACGCAGAAAAATACACACGCACACATCCACAGTAAGACGTGGCTCGGGAGGTAAACACGTGGACGATACACGCGCAAGTACATACGCATGCGCACACATACACAAACAAACACACGGACACACACACTCAGAAGGAAGACATACCGGAAAGGCACACGCACAACTCGGGAAAACTACTGAACCAAGCGAGAGCAGGACGCAACGAAGATGAACACAGTTGAAAAATAAATAAACAACCTACAGTCAACTTTGCATATAACTACACTCGGCGGGGCATCAGAAAAGTGTCCTTATACCCGAAGTCTCATTATAACAGTTATCTATTACAGTTAGATGGGGGACTTTGCTCTAGGCATGGACATTCTGTCGTTATTCGCGAATTGTAGATTATATTCGCAGTCGTTATTAGTGCAGTGGACTGTACGTGTAGAACCGAGGACTTACTCGTCGGATGCAAACGTCACTACATCCATGTTGTTGCAGGATGAAGAAGCGAGAAGCGTGGCAAGCTCAATGACATGCTCTGATGACAAAAGCAAGTCACCCTGAAGACAACACGGCAACAAGAAACAAAGCTAGGATGGCACACCGCATCCGAACCAGCAGTACAGCAAGCAGCTAGTTTAAGGTACACAAGCCCCACTGCAGCCACTTCATTTATATAACACATGAAAAACCCAACACTCACCACCCTCAAATCCTCAAATCAAGTGGTCTTTTCGCTGCAAATTACAGTAATCTCAATCAAATTTTCGGCCTGGAGCCATCATCAGGATTGAAGAAAAAACAAACAAGTGATGTGGACCTATATCATGGAAGTGGAACGAAACTACACCATACATGATAAAAAAATAAAAAAATACAGCATCCTGGAGTCACAGGTACACACACACAGACACACACACACACACACACACACGCCTACAGTGCATTTCAAAACTATAGACGCGTAGGGTTTTTGAAATATTTCAAATTTGGCTGGAACTTTTTGAGAATAGTTTTCGGAATATTGCTCAGGATCGCTCCACAATTACTCTCATATAGTTTCTAAACGATTGGATAACAGACGCCCAATTTGGAAAAAATTATGCACAAAGTGATCACAGCGTTTACGTGGTATAGATGCTGGCATAACGGTTTTTGCCTAGGTACGCGTCTATAGTTTTGAAATGGACTGTAAACACACAGACACACACTCACACTCAGAATCACACTCATAGAACTGGACATACTGTACAAGCAGAAATATTCGTCTGGAATTTAATTTCGTCTTTTTCGTCCAATAAGCTTTTTGGACTAAATTAAATGCCAGACTAAAGTCGGTTTGTCCAGCTTTTCAATGCACTCTTATGATCCATGGACGAAATTTACAACTGGACGAACTCCCTTTCTTTGGAGTGGGACGAAATAATTGACCGACGAAATGTTCTGCCTGTACAGTAGTTAGGAAAACTGCAAACACATGCCGAAGCTCTTGAGGGACAATTCCTATGCAATTCCCAACTTATTCTCCATACAAACATGCAGACATGCCCTCTTGTTCCCAGTAGAAAGGAAGTTAGGTGTTCTATAGCACTGACGTCATCGGGGCATATTAACCTGATAGTCCTATGAACAAGAGTACATGAAAACCAGAGTGTGCAGCTCGGATGGGTTGCTGTCACGGCGGAATTCCGTGACTACATCATTTTAGTGATGTAGTGCGTACAAGCAGGATTCAAGCAGGTCTCTTTCTGCACAACTGCAGCTCAGTTGTACGCACTACGCCATTTCCCGCCTCAAATCTGCACCAAATTCACGGAATTCCGCCGTGACAGACACCCATAGTAGAAAAATCCCCAAGCTGCACACTCGGTTTTCATGTACTCTTGCTATTAACCCGAACCCTATCACCATGACGATAACCCTAATATTCCTAGTAACCCTAACCCTAATATTCCTGGTAACCCTATAGAGTAGAACCCGGGTTAAGGGATCGGAGCCCGGGGGGGGGGGGGGGGGGGGGGGGGGGGGATCACTTGGCACGTACATTGTGCGGGTGATCCTTATACCGGGATTTAATTTCCGGCCCAAGAGGGGGTCCCCCGTCGGTTTCCGAGGAAGCCGTAACTTTTTTCGCTCCAAACTATTTTTCCGGGGTCCATCTACTCACAAAAAGTCGTTTTGCACACCTTTTTGCCCATCCCTGTACAACTGAGTCCAGCTATGTCCGCGCAGAGTTAGGTGGACCCTTAACCCGGGTTCTACTCTAGCCATGATGATAACCTTAACCCTAATAGCCCTCGTAAGAGTCGTAACCCTATCACCATGACAATCCTATTACCATAGCAACTCTCCTCTTTTTATGTGTGCAGGGACTACAGCAGAAAAAATCCTCCTACGATTGCGTTTTAGTGTACAGATCACCATGACAACTCAGGTAACTCTAATAATCCTACTGTCAACTATCCTCTTTATGTGTACAGGTCCTATCGCTATGGTAACCCTATTAGTGTTTTATGAGCCCCGTACACACTCCCGTAAGATTGTCTTGCTAGATCTGCTCCTACAGTGAACAATTCTGTATATATCCCTAAATGTCATCTTAAATCTTCCAAAGACCCTCCTCTTGCTCTACCTGGCATTGAAAGCAACCTGTTAGAGTTTCGCCATAAGTTGTTCTCTAGCATTTCAGTTGCTCATAACGGAAAATGTGATTCATCTCCTACAGAATTGTCTGCTTACAATGATCTTAGAGATCGCACAGATATTAAAATCTGCCAAGCTGATAAAAACTTAGGTACAGTTATTTTGAATTCAGAAAATTACTCTGCTGAGTGTTATAGACAACTTTCCGATAAGAAGTTCCATCGCCAAGCCGACGTACAAGCGCAGCATCGTGTACGATGACGAGCTGGTTGCGGTGGAGTTTTTCAAGTGCAAAGTAGTCTTGAACAAACCTATCTCCGTGGGTTTCTCCATCCTGGAGTTGTCGAAGGTGCTGATGTACAGCTTCTTCTATGACACTCTCAAGCCGCGCTATGGCGAGAACGTGCGGCTGTGTTACACGGACACCGATTCGTTCATCCTACAGTACTCCACGGATGACCTGTATGCGGACATGAGTGACATGATGGATCAGTACGACACGTCCAACTATCCGGCTGATCATCCTCTACACTCCGTCGCAAACAAGAAAGTCGTCGGAAAATTCAAGGATGAGCTAGGTGGGTGCATCATGAGCGAGTTTGTAGGACTTCGCTCCAAGATGTACGCCTACACCGGTGAAGAGTCCGCGAAGCGTGCAACGGGTGTCAAGAAGTCAGTCGTAAACGACATCCTGCAGTTCTCCACGTACAAGGATCGCCTTCTGCGTGATCGGGAGAGCATCCAGAGAGAGAAGAACGTCCTACGCAGCCGGAACCATCACATCTACGGCGAAACCTTCCGCAAAGTGGCGCTATCACCGTTCGACAGCAAGAGGTGCATCCTCCACGACGGTGTGAGCACGCTTGCGCACGGACATTACAAGATGCCAGCATAAAACATTATTGCGTAGAGGCAGACCCTTCGCTCATTTCCTGAAATACATAGTTTTCTCATAATATGTTATTCAAAATGTGTTGTTCTTGCGCAACCGATTCACTGCCGATTTTCTTAGCCATTCATCAAACTTGGCCGGATAGCCCATGAAAGATACCAGAGACGTATCACGCTTCGTTTTTAATCCCTTTGTTCAGACTCAGACCAGTTTCTTTGGCTTGCTGCAATTCATTTTCATAGAAACCGCCTGTAAGTTCTTTATAGGGTTATCAGAATATTAGGGGCTATCGTCATGGTGATAGGGTTAATAGAACTATTAGGGTTAATATGCCCGGATTTTTAGGGTTAAATCGTAAAAATTCAGGGTATTAAAACCTGAAAATTTTAGGGTTAAACACCCAGATTTTTACGGTTAAACGCTAGTTTTAGTGTTAAATCGCATGACGTCATCGATGACGTCAGTGATAGGGAACACCTAACTTACTTTCTACTGTTCCCTCTCACCCTCAATCCTCAACCCACACTGCCTTTATGAACTGGAAAGAGCATGTCTTTCCTCTCGACACCCGTCCATACCTTGTCTCCTTTTCCCAGTGCATTGAACCCAATCATGACAAAGCCATCGGATAGCGACGTGACGGTGAGAGACTTGATGTTGCTCGGGCTGTGCTGTTCCTTGACGGCCATGTTCTTCGGGTCCATCAGCAGCACAGACTGCAAAACGGCAGCAGCCGTAAAACGACAACGACGCCACGAACAAGAACAACAACAGCATCAGCAGCGGCAGCAGCACAGACACAAATTACTACCAATAGTAAGGGTCTGTAAAGGAAAGAATTTTCATCTAAAGAGTGAATAGCAACTAAATAGAGCGGTTGTCAGTTGACAAACCCCCTTTTATTCTGTAAAGAATATGTTGCAGCTATTGTTTGGAGCGGACCAAACGTCAAGAACACTACTTTGGAGCTGACAATAAAAAAAATTCACGGTTCGCGTGAGACTCGGCCAAAGGCCCAGTTTTCCGCATCTGCAGGAACGCCACCACCCTCTTGGATCAAGGCGCAGATGCAGCTCCTAAGCGGTGGGAGGTGAGTAGATCAGACCCACCACAAAGTGGTCAAAGACCGAAATCCCATTCACTGCATCCATGGAGCTGACAAAGATACAAATAAATATTCTCATTATCCTCTCCTCCTTAGCTTCCGTCTCATGCCTCGGGCAGGAGAATACTAGCTGACTGACACGCAAGAAAGGTCTTAAGCAACCAATCTGTCGTCCGAGGATGTGTAGCTAATAGAGGCCAAACCAGCTTAGGAAGTTTTGCAAACGCCATGCTCACATCGTCGTGCCTGATTATCATTTTTTAAAAGATCCTATAAAGGAAAAACTACATGCTCTAGTTTTCAAACACTGTTGATGACAAGGTACCCAGGCTTACCGATGCAGTAGCGGCCAGGATACGCGGTCGAGGTTTGTAACCGTGACGATCGTACTTCACCACATGTGTAGCATACTGTTGTCGCATGCAACAATGACACACACAAACGCAATCACAACCACAACCGCAACACCACCATCACTAATAACAACAACAGCAGCAACAGCAACAACAGCAACAACACAACATGCAAATCTATTCTGAGCCGATTTAGACTTAATTTTGCACACAGGAAGCCATCGTCATGCATACGCGGCAGATGGGGCAAAGGAATTTGAACTCAAGTCAACTTTTTTTTTGCAGCTGCGGTCGTTGTTGCGCCCATTTCTCATACGCAAGATGAAGTATAAACCGAGTAAGAGTAAGTTCGTTAGCATCATATCACCGCAGGCATCCATCCGCTGTCAAGTCATCCTCTCGGCTAGGCATAGCAAGTTTCCCTGGGATTACTGCATTCTACAGGTTTCAAGGCTGCACGAGAAACACCAAACGTACGATCAAAGACTGTATTGTACTTGCTGATCCTCCCAACATCCAGGGAGTTCATCCAGTGAAAAGTCAGGTGTGAGATCAGGGTCACTATCAACAAAGAGAGGCCAGAGACACTCTGCACACACTACAAACAAATGTGTAACAAACTCACGACGATATCGGAAGGACCGTCGGTTGCTGTCTTTCCAACGACATCGTGCACGCGCTGTGTAAGTGCATCCTCTGCAGATACACGTACATGTGGCATTTCGGAGAGAGAGAGAGAGAGAGAGAGAGAGAGAGAGAGAGAGAGAGAGAGAGAGACCGACACACAAAGAGACACGTACACACCCGTACACACACAAAGAGAAACAAAGAGAGGATAAACACTCACCTCCTGGCACAGTCATATACAGTACATTGTATTGGGCAGCCTAGATTTCATCAAGCGCAGCATGCCAATGCATACACGGTGACTCAACTGTGCATAGACTGTAATACATGAAAATAAGAACGGTCTAGGCTAGGAGGTTGAACCCCCAGTTCTTCGGCGATTGACAGTGCTGTAGTTAAACACTGCTGTATTTCACCAGAAGAGATGACACGCACAATGTAGTCTTGATCTCACCTATCCTGCTCTGGCTGAACGGAGTCGGCACGGTGCTGCTATACACGGACTTCTTGTCCTTGAACGTGTCGCGGCAGGTCAGCTTCCACGTCAGCTGCTGCTTGCGCTCCGCGGTCAGCGAACGCACGTAGTGACGCACCAGCTTGCGCTGGTGCAGCGCGCGTAGCTGTGCGGACGCCTCCTGACAGACCAGCGGACACTCTGGCCAGGACTTGTCCAGGACGTCCTTGGGCAGTGCCGGCTTGAGACAGTGGACTAGCCACTGATGGCGAACTATGCGCACAAACTGCAGGACAAGAACAGCAGGAGCAGTAGCAGCAGCAGCAAAGGAGGAGAGGAAAACACACGTACACACATGCACACACATACGCACGCGCAAACACACACACACACGCACCAAGTTAGAACTTGTGACATAGCTGCCTCGGCATTTGGACAAAACACAGCAGTCAACAGAATGTGTTGAGTACGGACACTAGAAACAATAGCAGACCCGTCAGAGCACAACTGCACACACACACACACACACGTGCATACACACACGCACCTGCTTGTTGAATTCGTTGGGAGGCTGGTTTCGCATGATGAAACCTTTGATAAACCTACACAGTGCACAGAAAGAAACAGAAAACACACAAACAAATAAACGTCACCCCGAAAAACTGATAACTACACACTGCAAAAGGCAACCGTAGCTGACATTTGGTGCCCATGCTACCATTAGAAAGATCAACGAACAACAGATTCGGCTAAACAATGTCCCCCAGCCATAGAGACACGTGACTGCAGTCCAGGTGCTAATGCAAAGCTGATCTACGGCCGCAGAAGTTATTCACGAACAGCCAGAGTTCATAACCGGCGAAGACAGGCAAGAGTTCGCCACTCCTGGATAGTTCAAGTGCAGAGGCCTGCTCAGCGGATTTCGTCGTTCATTGATTGTGATGTGGCAGTATGGAGGATTTTCGCCGAGCACTGGGTCAATGCCAGTTGCAGACCTCGGGCGGGGAGAGAAGAGTGGATTCCTGGTGCATGACGTCAGCCACACACACATTACATCATTGATTGGACCCAAACACACACACACACAGCCATGCACAACACGGAACAGGACTCACTTGATAATCTCGTCGGCAGCGTTGCGACGGCGCTGGCGCAGACGACGAGCTACAAGTCGTTTCCAGTTCTTACTGAAAATGGTGACTGAACGGCAGGACAACAGCCACAGTGGACACAAACACACACAGATACATAGACACACACGCGCACGAGCATACATACACACATACACACACACACACACACACACACACACACACACACACACACACAAGCATACACACAGCAGAAGAAGATCACGGCGAGTTCCAAACTGCTGAAGTTGAGCAACAAAAACATGCCCTAAACACACACACACACACAAGGACATTCATCTTCAGACACATACACATACACACACACAACATCTCAAGCAGCACCTACCCGCAGCACGCACTCGCATGAAATGCTTTCTGGCAAGCACCTTGCGCGTCTGCGCTTGCAGCAGAGTTGCCAGCTCCACCTTGCGGTGGGCCAGCTTGTCTTCGATCTCGTACAGCTGTTTCGGGTTGCGAATGAACACCTTCGTCCTAGAAAGAAATGAACAAAGACAAATTATCTTGTCCAGGACAATCCACGCTGCAATAGCAAAGGGCATTACTCATTCTCCACACGTTAGGTACAATCTGGTTTGTGGACTCTTGATACCACCACCGCACCGCGCACATGCCACGTTGCCAGCGGAGAAAGTCTGGCATGATGGAAAGAGGTTGCCTACATTCCAGATGCGCTGGTATGGTGTCCACGAGCACCAAGTACAACAGCACTAACTTCTACGGAAACATGTCCAACATTTCAAAAATCAAGACCTAAAACCAAAGTGACTATCGGCTTGTACCTGCAAAATATGAAAACATTTGCCTAGCAAAAAGGTGACGGCCATCTTCGATACATACCTCCCACTGACAGGTTGATCAAAGTCATAAAGTTTTTGTTTCCGGGGCAAGAAAAGGCACAACAGTGGAGCAGGACCAACTAGCAGGGAGACGACACGCTGCACATCACTCACTTTCCGACTTTGAAGTCGGTGCTATTCCAGCCCATCTTGTCGGCAATGATCTGGCATGCCTGGGCCGGTGTTCCAGCCTTGTATGACGGCCACGTTTCCGTGCACAAACACTTGTACCTGAGCAGAGGCGAGAAAAGGAGAAAAAAAGAAAATAGCACCAACACGTTTAATAATTGCACGCACAGCCTGAAACACACTCCACTATGGAATTACAATGTGGCAGTGAAGGATTGTAGGCAAAAAGCGCACCAGCCACGCTCTCTGTACGCGTGCCAAGAAGATGTGGCAACACCGCTGCTCAAGAAACATGTGACATTCACTATGCCGTTCCTAATTCGGACCTGGCACAACCAGGCATCACCGCACTGACCCTTCCCAGCTTACCCACACAGCCAATCAATTGCTACTAACGATAGCAAGAGTACATAACCAACCCAAGAGTGTGCAACTCACACATACCTTGCTGTCCCGACAGATTTTCAAGTTGACGTCATTATTTATGACGCAATGCTCCTTGCACCAGTGATTTACAACATGTGACAGGTGTCAACGCATCACACGTTTTTCTTTGCAATAATTTGTACAGGATCATATGGGCTTTGGTCAACCACAGAATACGGATTCGTCTGATAATCCGTGTACAGCATTGCATCATAAAAATGACGTCAACTTGAAATTCTGTCGGGACAGCACCCATTGTCGAGTTGCACACTCTTGGGGGTATGTACTCTTGACGATAGCCAAAAAAAAGAATGCTTGACCAAAGCTCCGTGAGAACTCAGAGACGCAGACACACACACACACACACACACACACACACACACACACACAAGCACGCACAGGCACAGTACTGTCTTTTGTCGACGGCCGACGCCCCCGGAAATCCCCGAACTCTGGGTGGACTTGGAAACGACCCCCCCCCCCCCCCCCCCAAACACACACCTACACACACACACATAGCACAACGCATTAACCACTCACCGCTGGTAGAAGTAGTTGTAATCTCGGCGATACGCAAAGCCAGCGCGGCGAACACGCAAGTTCTCCATCAAACCCAGATACTTGACCTGATGGTGTACGAGCTCGTCATCAAAGATCACTGCAACAATGAAACACATATTCCAAGATGATAAGCACGATGCTGATATGAGCAAGAAGACAAATACTAGAAAACAACAATAGCTGGAGAAGTGTGTGTGTGTGTGTGTGTGTGTGTGTGTGTGTGTGTGTGTGTGTGTGTGTGTGTGTGTGTGTGTGTGTGTATGTGTGTGCGTGTGAGTGTGCGTTTGCAGAGCGACACAAAGCGATGCCGAAGTGTCCGAACTATCATCTAACAGGCATGCTGCCTTTCGAGGCATTGCCGAACAGCTGTGTGCGCAAAGACGTGTGCGTATGTGTTGGAGTTGGTGTGTGTGTGTTTTTGTGCGAATAAATACGAGCAGGCACGCACACACATATACAGCTCCGCAAAAGGTAACCGTGTCCAGTTGCCAGTGCGCGTGCACACACACACACACACACACGCACGCACACACACGCACATCCCTGGAGCAATGACGCAGACCGCAGCAGTATAGCAGAGCTTGCAGCACCCTACTCACCGGGAGATTTCTTGTTGTTTGGCTTGACACAGCGTACATAGGACGGTACCTTGGACTTGAGGATGTCTGCCAGCTTGTTCAAGCTGTTCTTGAACTGAGTACCAGCCTAATGCAGCAGGAGCAGTGGAACAACAACAAAGAACACTATTGCTGAGAACACTATTGCTGATGGCTACATTGTACACAGGTGCAAGTGCATAAGCATCTGATCATACATGGGTGCAGGCAGCCACTGACTCACACACCCACCACCCACCAATACACTAACACACCCACTCTCTACTACCACCACCCACATACTAACACATCCACTAATACCCCTCCCCCCATCCACCACGATCACGACTGGGGTGCTACTTACAATCGGGGAAATGCAGTACGCATACACATCACCAACATCACCACCAGCATTACCACTGCCAGCAGCACCACCGCCGCCGCCAGCACCATCACGACCACCAGCAGCACCAGCACCATCACGACCAAGACATGCAGGCGCGAGCGAAATCAACACAACAGCCGAGCATGCCCCCCCCCCCCCCCCCCTTACCAACACCCCATGACCTGTTACAGGACTAAAACCTTACAGTGAGCGGTCGCTTCTTGTCCAGAACCTCGGCTTTGGGGAAGATCTCACAGAGAATGGAGTTGGACGAGGACTGCATTGCTTCCTTGATGTCGCGGAACAGCAGGTCGTTGTTCTTCTCGATAAATCCCTTCACATTGTACGTCACGTCGCCGGCGTAATGAACCAGACGGAACTCCTGCAGGCAATAGGCGGCGTACAAACAGCAACAACGCAACAGCGCGGATAAGCCAGGAGGCGCAATGTATTCTCACCCTCGAGAGTCCCGTGATAGGCTTCTATATGCCTTTGGAAAATCCATAAAATAAAATGAAATGAATGATGAAGTGTGGATAATATGTGTACAAACTGGTCAGACAAAATGGCCGCTGCACAATGTATAGATCTGAAAAGCACCAAAACTACTCATGAAAGCAGCCGTTTGCTCCAGAAAAGTACACGGATGACACCGAGATGCCATCACGATGACACAAGTCATATGCTCCATACAGACTATTCGGGGGGAAGCGGCCTGCTCAGGGAACATAGTGTGGCACATAACAGTGTGAACGTTCCATTGGTGATGATCGCAGGACTCGGCGGAACGAGCTGGCCAACAAGATGTACAGTAGAGTGGTTGAGGAGAATGCGATGGGAAAGGAAAGACAGCTGATGGCATGCCCGGTGTGCTCTTGCAGGTAGTGATCATAGAGAGAGAGACACACACACTTACGTCACGTTCAATGGTCTTCTTGGCCTCACGATCTGCCAATTCAAAACTGCAGAACCGAAGGGAGGACAAGAAGATCACAAACAAGACGCTAGTCAAGTACAGCGTTTACTCCACGCAAGCACACACACGATGCACACATAAACATACCCCCCCCCCCCCCCCAGAGATCAGGACTCACTTTCAGAACTCCCGAGGCCAAACGGGGGTAAAAGGCCACAGGTGATAACTCAACACTAACAACACGATCGATGACATAGGTACGTATCAAAGCACACAGCAACCAAGCACACACATACAGGGCTCTACCGCCATGCCACTCACCAGACAAAATGGTCGTGTGCGCCAATGCCTGAGACCATCTTGTCCAGGAAGGAGGCATCGGTGACGGTTCCAGGTCGCGTGCATTCCTCATCCTGGAGTAATGGAGAAAGAACAGAAAAGAGTGGAAGTGAATGCGTGGACGATATGAACAAATACAAACACTTGGCTCTAATGGGGTAACCCAATAGCAAACTTACACACGTGTACACAGGCCGAAGACGAGAGAGGGGGAGAGGAGAGAGAGAGAGAGAGAGAGAGAGAGAGAGAGAGAGAGAGAGAGAGAGAGAGAGAGAGAGAGAGAGAGAGAGAGAGAGAGAAAGAGAGAGAGAGAGAGAGAGAGAGGGAGAGAGAGAGCACACATACCAGGAAAGAGACAATGCCCTTGCTCTTGTCCTCGATCAGATCAAGAATGATCTTGTTGTTGAAGTAGTCAATCTGCTCCCACTGTACATTGGAGGAAAGTAAAATCAGGAGAAGCAACAGAACGCTGATGAGAAACTGCAATCTGCAATGTTAAGTACACTACAACCAGAGCTCGTAAGTATGATAAGATGGCAGTGGACAAGCTTTTTTATTTTTATTTAAAGCTTGGTAATAAAGAATACAGCCTGTAAAAATGTAAAGAGTATAATCATCCAGTATCCATGTCCAGTATTTATAACAAGAATAATCTGCGGCAATTGAGTTCTCCTATGCGAGCAACCCAGTCGGAGTCCTCGGCAATAACCAGCTCAGCAGACTCTGGATACCACTTGTTATGCTCAGCACAGCACAGCATACTAGTTGCTGCATAGCAAGACACTACAAGGAAACAGAAGCATACCTCAATGCCCTCCTTGCTGTACTCTTCCTGCTCAAGCTTCAGTGTCAGCTCAATGAAGATCTGCTGGAGTTTCTCATTGCAGTAGTTGATGCAGAACTGCTCAAAACTGGAAATACACAAGCACGCACGGCACACACACACACACACGCATACGGCCAGGTACGCGCGCGCGCATATGACCAGGCATGCACAAACACAACAAAGAAACATCAGAATCAATGCACAGCAACATTACACAGACAGTTGTATTGAAATGAACAAAAGGTAATTTCAAACAACTACACGGAAATCACTCACCAATAACAACCCTTAGCAAGATGTTCGACTTTACAAGGAGGGTGTCATGTGACATGTGCATCTAGGACAGGGAAATTCCATATCGACAGGGTTGTTGTTGTTGTTGTTGTTGTTTTTTATTTGAATTCGCAATACCAAACGGGCAATAAGCCCAATTATATGGAAGCGAATAAAAGAATGCTAAGAATGAGGCATTGGGGTGGATGTTATTTCAAGTGGAAAATACTGATCCCGGGAGGTACTACAAATAGGTACAATGAAAATCTGAAAAGGCCATGGTACTGTCGTTTACCATGCTGGAAGCAGCTACATGGAGAAGGAAAAACAACAAGAAAGACGTTATATCTCATGTATTGGACAAACAGAGCTAACAGGAAAAGACCGTTCGTTAGGGTAACGTGTCAGTCCACTCAATCGTTGACTTGGACTCAAAGACACTGTAACGTGTCAGACAACTCACTCAAACATTGACTTGGAACACCTCAAAGACACTAACATATTATACAACTCACTCATCCGTTGACTTGGAACAACTCTAATACAGATTGACGTGTGACTGTCACCAAGAGTACATGAAAACCAGAGTGTGCAGCTCCGATGGGTTGTTGTCACGGCGAAATTCCGTGATTACATCATTTTTAGAGAATGCAGTGCGTACAAGCAGGATTCAAGCAGGTCTCTTTCTGCACGACTGCAGCTCAGCTGTACGCACTACGCCACTTCCCGCCTCAGAGCTGTACCAACTACAGTAAAACATGGGTTTAGCGACCACCTGCTCTTAACGACCGTCTTTCCATGCACAGACAATTCTACACAGACACTGTGGGACCTGGTTCTAAAGACCACCTGGCTTTAACGACCGCTTTTGCTTGCACCGTGGGGTGGTCGCTTAAACCAGGTCTTACTGTATGATGTAATCGGGGAATTTCGCCGTGACAGACACCCATGCAGAAAAAGTCAGAAGTTGCACATTCTGGGTTTCATGCACTCGTTGTATCAGACAACTCACTCACCCGTTGACTTGGAACACCTCAAAGCCGTAGATGTCGAGCAGGCCAATGACGGCGGTGTCGGAGCGCTTCACCTCCAGCGTGCGGTTGACGTGGCACACCAGCCAGCTGAACAGACGCTCGTAGATGGCCTTGCTCATGGCGTCGCGGCTGTACACCGCCTCCTCCAGGTTGAGCGGCGACGCCACCTTGTCGCCGCTCACCAGAATCGTCTTGTTCAGCATGGCGCTCTTGAACTGCGCACCGGATGAGCCAAGCAGCTGTGACAATGCAACAAGAACACGAAGAAACAGTTAGAAAAGGACAGGAGTCTTTGAAGTAAGGATGAGGCTTCTTGCAGTTTTAAGACAAGAGTCTTGGGGAATACAATTACAACATGAAACACACTACAGGCAAACCTGTGATACAGCAACGAAGGGCTACTTGTTGGCAGGGAGGGATCTTTCTCTTTATCTCATAGGCAAGACTGATGATTCATTCTAATTCAATGCGACTGACGTGTGCAGTTCAAACTGGCTGCCGGGTGAAGTGCGTGCTCAAGAATATAACTGCGGTGGATTGCATGAAATAAGTATGCGGGTGCATGCATGAGCACACATCCACCCACACACACACGAGTGCACGCGCACACACACATACCGTGATACGCACCCACCACAACGCAAATCAAAAATTGTAAGAGGTGCACGAACCTTGCCCACGAGCTCCGCCTTGTCGGCGTTGTCAATGACGACGCCACTCTCGGAGCCGCTCAGGTCCACGTTGCCAAGGTGCAAGATGGCGCCCACAATGTTGAAGATCTCCTCGATGTGCTTTGTGGAAAAGGCGAGCACTCGGAGTGCGTCCATGGTTTCCTTGTATTGCTCCTTATCTTTGATGGTGAAGACTGTCTCGGAACGCTCCTGTGCAAGGGATCACACACATGCACGAAAAAACAGGCTCGTCAGGAACGCACTTTCCGATCAAATCTCGTAAGCCTGGCACTCGCCGACTGCAGCTGGACAGCAACTGCACTAGGCCAATAAACCCATTGTGCATTGTCAAATATGGATTGCATGGGTAACGCATGCGAGTACGCTGGGATCGGGGATGCACTGTTCAACACGCCACACGACCATGCCCAAGTGGCTGTGTGGGGTGGTGTGTGAGTACGCTGGGATCAGGGATGCACTGTTCAACACGCCACACGACCATGCCCAAGTGGCTGTGTGGGGTGTTCGCGGCACAAAGTACGTCAGTGCGCTATGGGCTTATAGCTAGTGCTAAAGATCAATAGCTCCTCAGGGAACATCAAACACCCTTTTCTAAAGGCTACACTCGACCACAGCTAGTATGATATCGAACACATGACTGTATAACATTTCCAAAAGGGAGGAAGTCTGCTGGCAAAAAAAAACAGTGTAATGCCCAAATTTGGAATAGTCAGGGGATGAATACCAGAAGATTTCAACGGCAATGCTGGCAAAAAAAACAGTGTAACGCCCAAATTTGGAACAGTCAGGCGGTGAATATCAGTGGATTTCAAAGGCAATGACGAAGAATGCAAAGTGGCGTGTGTACAGTAAAACCTGTCAAGGTGACCACTCAATAAGGCGACCACCTGTCCCAGAAGACCACTGCAACCAGGAGTAAGGGATGCTACTAGTATTTCCAGTCAAATGACCCTGGATACGGAGACCACCTGGTAACAGAGACCACGTTTTGATGGTCCCTTGAGCGGTGGTCGTCTTAGACAGGGTTTGCTGTATGCCTATGAGTAGGGCAGACATGCAAGTGATGAGGGAATACCTTGTGGTTGGCAGTCTGTCGTGGCAACAGCGACAACACATCATCGACGCGGCAGTGAATGACCGGGCGGTGATGGCAGCAATGGCGGTGGAATGGCGGGACACCGGCGGATGACACAGGGCAAGACAGGGCAAGAGACAGGACAGGCAACAGTGAAACCGTTATGGTCAGAGAGCTAACGAACAGATGATGAATAATCTGATGTCACACACGTGTGCACACTTATGTTGCCACACACACACACACACACCAGCGCGCGCGCGCGCATACACACGTGCAGCCCCCACCCCACATACAGTACATGATAATCGCAGTATCATATGTATGCCATAACGGCTATACATCTTCAGTATTCTTCACACAACAGACCAACGGTTGTTCAATGGCCTCGGCTAAAGCAACCGAACAGCCCAGCGTAGACTGCTGGCAACGCACTCTCCTAGCCACTTACACTGGCCACGTAGCGGTAGTCGTCTACCTTTCCCGTCAGGCTGAGTCGCTGCAACAGCGCCGCGTCACCACTGTCAAGTACCTGGTAGAAGATGTGGAAGTTACGCTCGCCGAGCGACTGCTGCACTACACGCGACTTTTCTAGGAGGTAGTTGAGAATGTGACCGCCGACTGGTGCACCCTGTCCATCAGCAGCAGCAACAGCAACAGCAACAGCAACAACAACGATAACAACGGAAAACAGAACACGTTAGCCGAGTACGCATGATGCCTTTAGCCAGTTCACAACGTGCACACACATAATGCACACTCGGCAATGCACTGTTCAACACCCTACACCATCATTCCCAAGTGGCTGTGTGGGGTGTTATGTGAGTGCACTGGTATCAGCAATGCACTGTTCAACACCCTACACCATCATGCCCGAGTGGCTGTGTGGGGTGTTTATGGTATAATTTACGTCACTACGCAACGCACTTAATCAGCAGAAGTTTTTTTAAACAAGATAGCCACAAACCAGCATGGTGCTGGGCAAAAACGCACACAGAGATACACATAGCGATGACAGCAAAAACAGTGGAGGCAGGGCAAGTACACCCGGTCTTACGTGGAAGTCGAACTGCACGTCCATGTACTTGCCGAACCGGCTGGAGTTGTCGTTTCGCGTGGTGGTGGCGTTTCCGAACGCCTCAAGCAGCGGGTTGCTCTGCAGCAGCTGGTCCTTGATCTTGCCGACCTCGCGAGAGTTCTCGCTGACGACAGCCAGGTACTTGAGGATCTGCTTGGTGGCCTCCGTTTTGCCCGCACCGGACTCTCCCGACACCAGGATGCACTGGTCGCGGCGGTCCGAGCGCATGGCAAAGTAGGCGGTGTCTGCAATGGCGAACCTGCACCGGCGGGGGGCAAACACAGCGTGAAAGCGGACGTTCAAATCAATGTCAGGGGAGACATGCTTGCGCGAGCATGTACTCGAGTGTATAAATAAAAGTTAAAGTCGGGCACTTTCTGACTGCTTATCATCTTGTTACAGTCGTGGGTAGTTGCTGCATAACTCGTTCTCATGTGTTTCTTCTCATTTTTCATATATAAATAAAAACATTTTTTTAACCGAATACGACTGACAACAATCAGGATGGGTTAGCAAATGCCTATACACTAACCCATCCTGATTGTTGTCAGTCGTATTTGGATTCTTGTTTTATTGTACTATGCCATGCTTGTCATGGCTATGTAACGCAGCTCAACGTGTTATAGGCTATACCCGGTATACACAAAGAGTAAATTGTCACGTCCGTTCCCAACGGAGTTCACGACACCCGCTAACACCCAGTAAATCAAGTGGCATATGCAGCGCCTAACGGTGGGGCGAGGGGATAAAGGGGATAAGTCTCACAACCACCTGCACACGCGGGTGTGCATGCGCAAGAGAAAAATGTGGTCAGTTACAGAGATCAAAAAACCAACAGGCTCATCTGCTGCATGCCAAGAAGCTTCTGGCTGGAGATGTAAGGAAGAGAATGTGCAGACAATCAAGCTCTTCACAGGACAAGGCAAAGAGGAGAGAGATCTACTGCTTACACATGAGGTGGGAGCTTGAAGAACTCCACAGCGCGGTACTCGGAGCATAGCTCTGTTGTGTAGAGTTTCAGGTCACGGTACGGGTTGACGGACACCAGCACTGGTCCAATGTAGGTCTGTATATGACACATACACACAAACACACACACACACACATACACAGGAAAAATAAATAAAATTAAAGATCCACTCCATAATAATAATAACAAAGAAACCATTTAGGTCTCAAGCAACAAATTTCACTCTAAATCTCTACACGTCGGCTTTATTCAACATGCATGAAGAATACAAGATAGCGACGCCAAGGCCGGCGGAAAAAAAACCCGAAGGCAGGACGGCGGAGAGGATAATTTTTAAGGAGTTCAAAGAACTGTGCAGTGGGAGTTTGATAAGGTGTCAATGTCAGGCTAGAGCCATGGTCAAATTCACCAGTATCAAACACCTCGCAACAGCAGATTATGCAAGGTGCTGAGGCTTGAGACTGTACACTCCTCTATGGCAGTTTGGAGAGAGACTGACTAAGGTGTAGACTATGTGTCGTTGCCTGCCTCTCTATAAATCCCTAACCCTATCTCCTCCTCCCCCCCCCCCCCCCCCCCCCTCTCTCTCATACACACACACACACACACACACACACACACACGCTGACATACGCTGTCACACACACACACACACGCGCGTGCACACATACACACACGCGCGCGTGCACACATACACACACGCGTGCACACACACACACACACACACACAGAGCACATACACGACTTTGAAAACGTAGGATCAGAAAGTAAGAATATGGTAAGCAGGAGAAGTCCACCACCGACAGCTGGGATCCAGCCTGCGCAGGACACCTGATCTCTAATTGCTGCCAAGTACGGACTTCAACAGGTCATTACAAATACCACATCCTACAATAGCATGTAGACAGGAACCCTGGCGACACAGGCTGACATCACCAACTCAGCAAATGAGACACACGCGCATAAAAATAGTACTCAGCAGCATGCTGGCATCCTGAAGTGCTTTTGGAACGCACAGTGCAGCCACTACTAGTACTACATGTACATCCCCCCACAACAGCTGTTTAGGAGCATGGTGGTCCCCAGCATGGCAGCCCATTGCTACCATTGACCATGTTTGGGGAACAGTAAGAACCGGGAGCTGGTGCCCCAATCAATCCCTATGTAATGAATCAGGTAATGAGTCAAACAATTTCAAGCCAATCAGCTGAGCTCAGCCAGCTGGTGGCTATATACAGTGTGACATGGACGAGACCATAATTCAGATTCCGTGTAAAATTAAAAAATGTAATTCTCGTGTGATTTTCACTATTCTGCCAATCTCTGGTAGAAACAAAGGCGTTTGCTGTACACACACTCCTTCTGTCCCTCTCACACCATACATGTACACTGTACATGGATACAGCATGCGACATTACAGCTCTGTGGAGGCAGGTCTCTCAGCTCAGGCGTGGACGATTGAACAGGTCCTTGGATTAAAATCTGGAATGCACTGTGCATGGAGATTGTGGGTTTCCTGCACAGGCCCGCTGCATTCCACGCGATCCAGCAGTGCAGGAGGCACAGAAGCTGTCAAAAACGGACTGCAACAGAATCAGTGCTACTGAACTATGCCTGCCACACACGCACAAGATGCTCAAATATTCAACTTTTCAAATAATCATTTTCTGTAAATGCAAACGCATAGCGTGGACGTGGGGTGAGCAAGAGCGGAGTTCATTTCGAAACACCACGTGTGATAACAAAACTAATTGGGACTTGTTTGTCCTGCAGGCCTGGGTGAAAATCGTGGCGATATTGCAGTACAGGTAGGGGCAACCATGCGACGGACACTATGAGTAACAGAACCGCTTGATTGGACCCAGAGCTACAAGTACGGCACAAACAATCAACAGATCGCACTTTCTACGCACGATCCAGATACTACAACCTGAACTTCTGCTAGTTCTAGGAAAGGAGTGAAGAAGCTACATTAATGCATTGTAGATCTACAAAATTAATGTTCAGCAACCAGTAACACTCAGAATGACCCAGTCGTTTAGAGCAGTACTCAAGCGTCAAACGAACCAAGCAAATCGAAATGTTTGGGCCTACAGAACAGGAGACAACGCGCACCCGTCCTGGTTCGCATGGCATGCTTTGACAGCACACATCAGAACTCGCAGGCTACGACCGCAGCTGGACAACAATCGACCCACCACATGCACGAGTACGTCTTTGGATCCAGTCAGGGTTCACAACGCAACCAGGTAAAAAAATGACACCCACTCACGATCACACAAATACCACATTAGGAACGCCGCGCGCTGTAAACTGAACAGCCCAGGAGGATCACAGACACAGGACGGAAACACGAAGCCGAAGGGGAAGCAGTACGCAACGAAAGGTAAAGTTGACAACCTGTCCTCCATCGGCCACAACTTCAGCCAATAACTCACACAAACATAGACAAAAATTACAAACGATCAACACACAAATACGCCCCACAGCACGAGGACGCAGCAGAACGTGGATAACTACTTACGTAGATGAGCTTTTCATTGAATCTTTTCTTCAGGTTCTCGCCGAAAGCATCCAGTGATCTGAAATCCTCCAGCAGGACAAAGTCCTGGACACCAATCTTATCCCGAGCAGCTAAAGCTTCAGCAGCCATTTCGAACAGACGCAGCGAGTGTCACACACACACAATGCAGTTTGATCTGACAGCTGAACTACAAACTGAGCAAACAGCCCTCGGTGGAAGATGGCCGACTAGCTCCACACTCTA
Organism: Sycon ciliatum; assembly: GCF_964019385.1. Classification (NCBI taxonomy): domain Eukaryota; kingdom Metazoa; phylum Porifera; class Calcarea; order Leucosolenida; family Sycettidae; genus Sycon; species Sycon ciliatum. Next base: position 16,786,247 of record NC_088654.1, on the reverse strand, counting down.
CTGAGGCCCTGGCGGCAGCAGATCGGAATAATATGCAGCCACTTGCGCCAGTACTGCCGTGGAGGTGACGATGGGAGCCTGGCCAGCTCGCCGACACCTCTACTCTCGGCTCTGAAGAGTGTGCCACCGGCGACGGATGCGAGCTGTGACAGCACTTGAGCGATGGTGCTTTACGTGAAACGGCTCTCGAACACCGGCGTACTAAGCTGTCAGGTCGGCGAGGGAAGTCTTCACACAGCAACAGCGGAACTGGGCCAGGGCAGGGAAGAGAACACAGTTGCCCACTGTCAAAAACGACTATTTTCAGGAGAAAAGCTACTATGCGATTGATCTCAAATTTCAGATAGGGTGAGGGATGAGCTACACTGCGCCACAATTATTTATTTACGAGACAGGAACGAAATTGATACACACGTAACGTCGTTACTCTGCATCTGTCACACTTGATCAGTACTACTAGACTCAACGAGGAACCGAATTATTCACAAGAAGACGACGATAGCTGCAGTGAATGAAACACCTTGCCAAACAAATCCGTTTTGTCGTTCAACGACTGGAAGTAGTCCGGAAAAATTGTGGATCTTTGAAACTTGAAATGAAAAACAAACTGTGTTTGTCCACGATCTTTGTGCAATGAAATCCGAAATGAGGCCGCATACCAGCCCAAATATGGAACGACACCACTTAGAACCTCGGCACCGGATGCACCAAAACTGGAGTTGGCATGGGGTTTTAGCTGTACTCGTAGATCTACATGAAAACTTTTTTTCTTTGCTACTGCTTCTGTACTGTCCTGACCTTCCGCCATCATAAGGGTAGTTCACACGGCAGTAGATGTAGATCTACAGTGTGACTTGCAGCTTTTGTTAGTTGTTGAGAACTGCGGTACTGGTAGCTGTTAGTTGAGTTTTTAGTCAAGGAGGAAAGGCCAAACTTCTGCTATCGGACTGCAGACAGAGATCATGCGGAGCCGCCAGCGTGAATCAACTGGGAGTGAAGGCAATAATTGTAAAAATTAATAAGTCTCTGGTCTGTATAGTTTTTAAATAATTGGTGTGGATATGATTTCACCTCAGGCTCTTTGCAATTTGGTCAAAAGACGTACACTTCTTCCGGAAAAGGAAATTAGCCGAAGTGCAACTCAGATGTTCGTTTCATCCACATGACCAGAGTCCGGATCTCTTGTGGTACAAGGTAGCAGATGTACTCAATTGGCCAACCCCGGACATGCAGTTGTATGGGTTCAAACACATCCCCCCCCCCCCCCCCCCTCCATGTTCCATGGCTTATTATATTGCCCGTTTGGTATTGCGAATTCAAATAAAAAGAACAACAACAACAACAGTACAGGGACATGGACAAGGGTTCGCTTACTTCGCTATATACGAGTTCGTTATAAGTGGAGTCGACTGTAGTAGATCACACGGCAGTGAATCGGAGTGATGTGCAGTGCTGCATATTTTTCCACACCTACAGCCTACAGGGTGCCCGTGTGTTATTATCTAATTATTTATCTTCCTATCATACCCTGGTTTCTCATCATTGTGTTGCTTTATGCCTATTGCCCGTAAAAGAGGCTGTTGGATGTACAGTGCTGCTCGATGCGCGACACCCAGCGGGTACTGTAGTGACATGACTGGATGTCACAGAGCAGCACCGTACATGTACATGCCGTCATGCAGATGGAGATAGATGCCCCCCCCCCCCCCCCCCCACACACACACACCGTCACCATGCATACGCCCGTCGCAAGAGCACGCAAATCTGCAAATGCACTGGCTGGACGTGCACCAACAGATCCACGCACGGCACAGTCATACAATGATACACCAGAACAGAAGACAGAAGTGAACATCCCCTATACGCTGCCATCATCATGCAGACTGCATGTTGCTGTGTGTATGAAGCTGATCAACACCCCTACTGCAGTGGACCCCACCTACAGTCCATTTCAAAACTATAGACGCGTAGGGTTTTTGAAATATTTCAAATTTGGCTGGACCTTTTTGAGAATAGTTTTCGGAATATTGCCCAGGACCGCTCCACAATTACTCTCATATAGTTTCTAAACGATTGGATAACAGACGCCCAATTTGGAAAAAAATATGCACAAAGTGATCACAGATTGTATGTGGTATAGATTCTGGCATAACGGTTTTTGCCTAGGTACGCGTCTATAGTTTTGAAATGGACTGTACATCAACACTGGACACTGCTGTCATCGTCAGGGAGCCTACACATATGTGTAGGCTCGTGTGTAGGCTCCCTGGTCATCGTTTTAGACAAGCTGGCAACGGATAAGTCACAAGACGGCCGCAACAGCAAACAAAATCGCACTTTTAATTTTTTTACAGATATTAAACTTAGATAGGCACATTCTTGCGGACGGTGTTTAATACATGAGATCTGTGAACAGCATTAGTTGAGAAAGCGGTTAGACATAAGAATCGGTCGGTCAGCACATTAGTGGCACGGAGATGGTGTCCAGGAACTGGCAGCAGTCGGGCAAGATTGAAGAGAACAAGCATTCGGCACAGCAGTAAACGGACAGCGACGTCACCGTACACTCTTACAGCCGTAAAAGAAAGAAAAAAAACTTCTTCGTTGAACCTGAGCAGTACAATAGTTAGGTCAACGAAATATAAAATTAAAGGTGGGGGGGGGGGAGAGAGAACCAAAATATAACACATACAGAAGCTCAGCAAACAGCATGCACGGGGGTGCCTAAGATTACCAGCAAGCACAGCTGTTCAAACACAGGGCACGCTCTCCAAGGTCAACCGCGGAGAGTCAAGCCATACAGCTGATGCGTTTAATATCAGCAGAAAGGAGAACACATGGTTACATAGTATACATACGACTCTCACAGGCTCCGCCAAGTGACTAATACTTGCATGCAGACATTCGAGTCGTAAATACTCAAAGAAACTGAAATAATTCTCTCAATATGTACAAAATGTCTAGGTCGCTGGAAAGCTCGCGCGTAGCGATAACGGCAGCCGGGAATAAGAGTAGCTAGGGGTGCGTGCGACAGAGCCACTGATGTCGACAGTCAGTCAACGTTCAAGTATCGAACAACTTACAGCGTCCCGATACGGAACTCGCGGGCACAATCGGGCGCATGGCGTGGCGCCGGCCTAGCCGCCACAGCAAGTTGTCGGCCCATCTGTCTATCTGTCGCCTTCTTGCGAAAGGAACGAGGAATCTGATCTGTCCGGAGAGGAGAGCGGCGAGTGGAGCATTGCAGACTGTACGGACAAAAAGAGAATAGCGAAAACACGAGAAACGAAGAAAATAGTTGTACTTTGCTGGATGTGTTGAGACAATAGAGAGGTTAAGATGCACGTTATTTCCGACGTGACGCGCAATTTAACGTCAAATTTGGCGTAAAACTCCAAATTTCAACATTAGCTGCAGGTCACTCGCGTTATTCTTCGACGTGCGAGCCAAATAACACGAGCTGAACTTTCACGTCAGAAATAACGTGCATCTTAACCTCTCTAATAAACACTAACATGTTGCATTAGCCTGGAGGAAACAATGTTTACAGCACGGGACTTCCCTTGCTCGTCCTAAATCACGAGATTCGGGGGAAAAAACAGTAGATGTGCGGGATAATTTCGCGGAGTGCCTCAGTTCACAAGTGCGAGTGAGTTGTCAAGCTAACCTGGGGCACAGTGGATAATGAGTCATCAAAGTAACTGATACAACACACAGCAGAAATCAGAGAGACCGACGTCCAAACTGCTATCGGCAAGTCGACTAGTACTTGGCAGGTCCAGCCCGTTCTAGTACATTTATGAGTATGACCTTAGAAGGTCCACGACCTTTGACCTTACAAGGTTCATGACCTTTTATGCAGCGCTGGCATCAAGGTGTGTACGATTGTACTGGACTTGCCCCGCAAAAACTAATGGCGGGAACTTGATGCATACATCCCATTTGTCGTCAAACTATACTTACACCGAAACGCGCTGGATAGCATCGACGTCATGTTCACATTTCCAGATCAAGCAAACAAATGCCCCAAAGCCTGATTCATACTTCATTTCGCATATGGGAAACGTGTCGCATCGGGAAAAAGTTGACTTGAGCTCAACTTCTTTGGCCCATCGCGCGACGATTTTCCCATGCGTGAAATGAAGTATGAATCGGCCTTAAAAGTGCGACCTGCAACTGGCCGCCAAACATTACAATCAAGAACACGCACAACACCAAACTTGTCGCCAAGCTTTACTTACACCGAAGCGCCGCTGGAGCGCGATGGATAGCATCGGCGTCATGTCCACGTTCTCCTTGGCAGCACAGTGCTCGGCGGCAAGTGACACCGGCGTGCCGCCGGGACTTCTCCTGATGTCCAGGCGACGCAGGCGCTTTGCAAAGGAGCTGGGCGCTCTACCTCCAGTGATACCGTTGGTTGACTCGCTGAAGCAACGTGGGGAAAATACAGGGAGGCAGAGGAAGAGAGAAAGTTACTTGGAGAGAACATACATCAGCTGTCCTTGTGTATGTAGAAGAAATATTTCCGCTTGGTTCGAGCAGGTTCAGCAGTTAGGTCACACGCAATGGACATACAAATTTGGAGATTTACAGGTATCTGTCAGGGAGGGAAAAGAAAGAAAGAGAGAGGGAGAGAGAGACAAACACACACACGCGCACACACACACGCTAGCAAACACTGTCGGATACACACATACACACACACACACACACATACCAGCAGGTGGCAAGCACAAGAGGTGGAAATGTTGACTATGATGCTGGCTGCCACAGATAGCCATCAACTTACCGTAACGTCTTCACGTCCACTGTGTTGGCCCGCTTTAAACGCACAGACTTCAGCTGTTGCAGAGATACTAGGGGACCTGATGGATCGGCTTTCTGCATAACGGAAACAACACAAACCGGCATATAGGCAACAAGATAGTCTTAGAGCTTGCAGGGAGAAAATGAAAGACATGGGGCAAAGCAGAGGAGAACATAAGAGAGAATCTGCATTTTTGGTGGATCAGAAATACAGCAAACCATCCACAATCCAATCGTAAACTTATGAACTGGAGGTCAACGGAACCACCCTGCAAGGAGAGAGAGAGAGAGAGAGAGAGAGAGAGAGAGAGAGAGAGAGAGAGAGAGAGAGAGAGAGAGAGAGAAAGAGTAGTGAGGTTGGTCAAAGGAACCACCCTGCACGGGAGACAGAGAGAGAGAGAGAGAGAGAGAGAGAGAGAGAGTAGTGAGGTGTGCCTGACAATACAGCTACATACCTTTGACTGAGAGCGAGTGACCATTCTAACTGCAGGTTTCAGCTTGATCTTCATCAGGTCGTCGATGGTCACAAGAGGCCGTGAGGAGTCTTGACTCTTTGACAAAGCATCTGCAGATTTCTATACAAGAAGACAACAAAGTACACGGTCATACGGTTTCTTTACAGTTACAGTTTGCAGGGTTTTTTTCTCACACATAGGGTCCTGGGAGCATGAGTAAAACATGGATGTGGCAAATGGGATTTAGGCCTTTGGCCTCTGGTTGGCGGATCTGATCTATCCTCCCCCTCCGTTTAGGAGCCGCATCTGACGCCTGATCACGGGGTGGTGGCGTCCCACGGAAGCGGAAAGGTGGTTCTTGACCAGGGAGTTGTACGACTCCTTGTTCTTGACCTGCCCGGTACGCGAACCCGTCGAATTTTTTATATATATATATATTTTACATAGGGAGCATGTTAGAGGCAGAAATTTCGTCGGTCAATAGTTTCCTCCAGCTCCAAAGAAAGGGAGTTCGTCCAGTTGTAAATTTCATCCATGGATCACAAGAGTGTATTGAAAAGCTGGACAAATCGACATTTGTCCGGCATTTAATGTAGGCCAAAAGCTCCTCGGACGAAAAGGACGAAATTAAATTCCAGACGAAAATTTCTGTTTATTCAGTATCTGCTTTGAATCACAATGCATGTATGGAAGTGCTTTGCACTATTGCACCATTTGCAGCACACTTGAATCCTACTGTATCACAGTACCCTTGCACTTGTGTAACCCCTCGGCACTGCTGGGTTTGTTTCTATCTGGTAGATGGGGGCCGTTTCCGTCGCGCCGTGTTTGTTTGGCACTCGGTGTAATAGTTCCCCTGCATCATAACATCCATGCAGGTCAGTTGTTTACTGTGCATGTACTCTGGCATCACATCTACTGTACAAGCAGAAAGTGTCGGTGGTGTAATATCTTCGGTATTCCCCAAAATCGGCGGTTTGGTGGAGGGAAATTTTCGGTAAACCCGTTTCGCAGGTAAGTGTACTGGTACTAGCACCGAAATTTTCGGTGCGTTTTACTTTCGGCACCGACGTTACCGAAAATAAAACACCACCGAACCTTCTGCGTTTACAGTATGCTGGTCGTGTGTGTACTGTGTATGTATGCGCGTACAGTCAGACCTCGCTTACCCGGTCCTCTTTTGTCCGGATCCCTCGCCATCCGGAAAAAAGTCGTCGGTCACCGATTTACTGGAGATGCCATGCATTCATACAGGATGTGTGTTCGACTATCCGGTTCCCTCGCCTATCCGGATATTTGTTGTGGAAAACGGATGCGTGCGGTTATGCGAGGTCTGACTGTATTCGCTACTTCTTTCGGGATGTTGTTCTTTGCCATTGGAGTACCGTAAAGTCTTGTATAAAAGCCGCACTTGAATAGAAGCCGCCCTCGAATAGAAGCCGCAATGTTGGGCCCATCAAATCACACATAAGCCTGGTTTTAGCGTTGATATACATAGAAATACCTGTCTTGTATAGAAGCCTGTCTCATATAGAAGCCTGCAAAATTTCACCAAGAAAGTCATAGAAGCCGCGGCTTTTATACAAGACTTTACGGTATGTTAGGTTTTCTCTATGCCTTGTGTGAGTGCATCTCCCACCGCTTTAGGAGCTGCATCTGCACCTTGATCCAGAGAGGGTGGTGGCGCTCCTGCGGATGTCGTAAAATCGGCCTCCAGCCAAGTCTCCAGTGAATTGTGATTGTGTGTGTGTGTGTGAGTGTGTGTGTGTGCGTGTGTGTGTGTGTGAGAGAGGAGAGAGAGAGAGAGAGAGAGAGAGAGAGAGAGAGAGAGAGAGAGAGAGAGAGAGAGAGAGAGAGAGAGAGAGGAGAGAGAGAGAGAGGAGAGAGAGGAGAGAGAGAGAGAGAGAGAGAGAGAGAGAGAGAGAGAGAGAGAGAGAGAGAGAGAGAGAGAGGAGAGAGAGAGAGAGAGAGAGAGAGAGAGAGAGAGAGAGAGAGAGAGAGAGAGAGAGAGAGAGAGAGAGAGAGAGAGAGAGAGAGAGAGAGAGAGAGAGAGAGAGAGGTAGTTTGAGCAGTCTAATGTGTCCAGGGATGTTTAGGAGCTACAGTCCATTCAAAAATAATTGATCTATGACCAATTTCAAATAGAATTTTGGCCGTACTACAGTCCATTCATAAAAAAATGGGTCCTGGCTCTGGCGAGCTCCCGTATTTGGCGATTTTTCGTGATTTCATCGTACACAGTGCAGTGCTGCGAACTTTGAAATTTGAAAAAGGGTCCAAAAAGGGTGCCTGAACTGGGGTTCGAACCGCAGAATGCACTGTTGCAGGCGGGGTCAAACGGCCTGGATTTTGATGGTTTTTCCCAATTCAGTGCTTTTGGGGCAAAACCTGGCCGAAATCCTATTCTTGCTTTGGCTTGCTTTTTGGACAAAAAAACTTCAGAAACATAATTGGAAGAGGATTCCATATGGGATTGCAGAAAAAAATTCTAAAAAAACTCAACGTTTGACCCATTTATGGCCAAAAGCTAGAAGTTCATTTTTTTCTGAATGGACTGTAGGCTAAACACCCCACTTCTAATTTCGGCCCAAAATGGGATTCAGAGTATGTTAGGTCAGCATGTCTGCACAACTATGCATGCCAAATCCGGTCGAAATGCAGAGGTCAGAGGAAACCTACACGGAATACCTGTGAAGTCCACAGGTAAAGTGGCTACCCAGGTATCCCGTGCACAGTCGAACTGCGGACAGTTTCAACGAATGAAGGATACAACGGGGGTATTGACTATTGAGCATGCGTATGCGTGTAACCGGATCACTCCTTACCAGCACACGGAGCACAGAAGCCATATTATTATTATTATTATTAAATTTTTGATAGGGCAATCCCCACAGGCCTAAGGATATACAGTAAAACCTGTAACTAAAGACCACCGTGACTAGCGGCCAGCCTGGACCTACAGACCACTTCGCCAGGCACGGACGGACGGTCTCACATTCATATAACTACAGTGCGTTTCAAAAATATAGACGAGTGATTTCAAAAAATGGTTTGAGCAGCATCTGTACCACATAAAATATGTGATCACTTTGTACAGAAATATTTCCAAATTGGGCGTTTGTTATCCGATTGCTTAAAATCGATATGAGAGAATTGTGGGAAGGACCCGAGCAATATTCCGAAAACCATTCTCCAAAAGCTCGAGCCAAATTTGAAATATTTCAAAAATACCACGCACCGTCTATATTTTCGAAATGGACTGTAAGGACCACCTGCCACTAAAGACCGCTGTCTCTGGCCCCAAGGGGTGGTCATTAATCACAGGTTTTACTGTAGTTTTAACTAGTAGGTCTTTCGTCGTACCATTACTTTTACTTTTCAAATCGAATACAGAGGTGATCAAAGCCACTATACTCGACTTGAAAAGCATTCTTCTGTGCTTCGTGTGCCGATTTGTTTCCCTCCAAACAAGAATCTAAAAAAATAAAAAATAATAAAAACTCGACGGGTTCGCGTACCGGGCAGGTCAAGAATAAGGAGTCGTACAACTACCTGGTCAAGAACCACCTTTCCGCTTCCGTGGGACGCCACCACCCCATGATCAGGCGTCAGATGCGCCTCCTAAACGGTGGGGGAGGATAGATCAGATCCACCAACCATAGGCCAAAGGCCTAAATCCCATTTGCCACATCCATGTTTTACTCATGCCAGGCCAAGAATCCACTAGTACCCAATCACCCCCCTTACCTTGCCACGCTTTATGACGAGGGGCTTGGGGAGAAGTGTGGCCATCGGTGGTGGAGGCGGCGGCGGTGGTGCGGGTGCAGGTGGTACTTGCGTCATCGGCGACGAGGAGCGCGACGGCGACACGGCAAACGACACGCCCTGGCTGACGGAGCGACGTGCTTTTTTCTGCAGGGTAAGCAAAAATGGAGCACGTACACGCATGCAAACACACACGCACACACACACACACACACACACACACAAGCACATCACATTATCCGCATTGAGGGGAAATTGATTGCAAGCTGGCATGCTGAGTTAGAGACAAAGGTGCTCCGGGGAAAATCTGTGACGCAGTTTGAGGACTGCATGCCAACCAGTCAGATGTAGCATCTATACATGCAGGGTGACGACAAGAGAGCAATGCACCCGAAACGATGTGCATTTGACCCCTACTCGATAGGTCTAAGCGATCCATTTGTAATAATAGTTCACGAACCATAGAACACATTCCGAAGTACATACGAAAACGACAAGACGAAGAGCAATACTTGTGATAGTTGAGCAAACACCAGATTACAGCCCACGGGGAAAGTGGGAGGAAATAGTCAACCTTTGCCAGGTGACTAAACAAGTGCAGAAAGTGATCATGGCATGTGGAGTGTGCTGTGTGGAGCGTGGAAGCAACATGGCTCACATCATGTGACCCATAGGCTGACTGGAGTTTGAACTTTGAACTAACATGGCTGTCCCGGATCCCCGTATGGTCACGTGATGGATGATGCTAAACCACTCCAAACTGCTCACCGGGCCATATTTAGGCGTGCACGTCCAAAGGTCAAACGCAGCAGGATGCACAGTCGGACACGGGCACCAAACATGTCACGCGTGTGTGCGTACGGGAAACCGTAAACATCACACCAGGGTCTGTACAAACTACCGTGAAGTACTGTTGATCAGCCCCCTCTCTAATTGCTGCCCCCTCTCTAATTGCTGCCCCCTGTCGACTTTCTGCCTGTGAAGCGACTTCGGCGTATACAACGAAATACGATGTTGAACCGACGCATGCACTGCTGTACACAATACGATCCAGTGCAGGATGAAAATATTAAATGTGCACAATTCAGCTCATCGAGTCTGATCTTCCACTTTGTTGTACATCGTACTGCAGCCTTGATCTAATTCCCGTCCCCTGCCGAAAACCCAGCTGGGAAGTGACATGGCGTGGGGGGGGGGGGGGGGCAGATCAACGGTACTTCACGGTACAATCATTCTCTTGCCTACTGTCACGAACATCAGTCGTGATCATTTATGTGCCCCCTTTTTGGCACCAAGCGACTCCTTTTTTGTATGCACCCAGCCATTTCTGGCTGTCCTGCAGCTCGCAGTGTGCTCTCCGGAGCTCCGTTGTATGCATGTACCCATTTCTGGCTGCCGTGCATGTCGCAGTTTGCTCCCCTTTCTGTGCATGTATCGATTTCTGGCTGCCGTGCATGTCGCGGTGTGCCCCCCTTTTTGCGCATATATCCGTTTCTGGCTGCCGTGCATGTCGCGGTGTGCTCCCCTTTCTGCGCATGTATCCGTTTCTGGCTGCTACAGCTCGCGTTGCGCTTCCTTTGCTCTCCTATGTGTACACATGTCCGTTTCTGGCTGTACCCGCATGCCTATTTCTGCCTTCGCGCTGATCCCTGAGGAATCGCTTGAGCCTAGTACGGATTCAGTGATCTGAATGTAGCGCCGTTCCCAGCAAGAACTTGCCGACTTTATATTTTGTTGCTCTACAACTAGTACAGGCCCCTTTTCTCTAGTCTTCTTCATGTCTCTTCTTAGAGTAGAGACCAGTTTTTTCCTGCTCTAATCAGTAGCTCAGAGCTACTTCAATAGCAATAATAAAACCTTATGAAAGACAAAAAAAACTCTTGTGGATGCGATGACAACGACGACACCTACAACTGCCAGTACATAGGCATTGCACGACCACCAGTATATGTATTGGCTCAAAACACTGCCCAGACCATAATCAGCGATAGCAAACACGTGCATATTTAAAAACCCGCGTCGCCCAAAGGTGACTGGAACAGTCGGTCCGGTCCGGGAGGCAAAACTATCGTTTTACGTTCCATCCGCCCGGGCCGTCTCCCTAGGTGCTGCCATCTTTTTTTAGTTTCACGTCGACTACAAGCTAATTCTGCGCTTACTCGCTGCGGCTGTGCATCAGAGCATCAGGGGATGAGTTTGCAGAGTAAAGCTCTCCTGGTGGAGCATGTACTCGTGTTGGTGCAAATCCATTCCAAGCAATTCAGTGTGTGGTGTTCGCCCGGCCATCTCGTGACCTCCCCTGTCCCCAAGAAAAGTCATAACTATGTTCCAGCCACTCGTACGTGTGCGGAGTACACACACACTTGCGCACGTGCGAGCGTACGCCCACATACACGCGCGTCGGCGCGCACACACACACACACGCACACACACACGCGCACACACACACACACACACACACACACACACACACACACACACACACACACTTTGACATCTACTCACCTTCTCTTTTTTCAGCTGATCCTCGGCAGCCTTGAGCCGCTCCTTGGTTTCTTCTAGCTCTCGTACTAGTTTTCTAGATGGTATGACGTAGTCCAGACCGTACGAAAACCATGAGACGGCCGACGTGAACAGGCCCGAATTTGGTCCATCCATCTCGCCCTCTGGGCAGCTGTCCGCTCCGTCACTGCTCGAGCTGTCGCTGCGTATGCGTGTCGAGCATCCCATGGACATCCGCCGCCGCCCGCCGCCGTCCTTGCAGCCCTGCAGCATGGCCGGGTTCATGGAGCACGTTGACATCCTGCGCTCCACGTTGACCTGCTTACTCTCCTTGCGCTGTTTCTCCGCGAGCCGCTTCTTCCTCGCTCGTGAATTGGGCATGATTCCGGCAGCGTCAAGACAACAACAAAAATCCTGAAACCGTTCAGTCCGGCTCTCACCGCCGATTCAGTCCCAACAAAGACCGACTACGCTCTCTCTCTCTCTCTCTCTCTCTTGGACAATCTACTCAGTCGCTGTGGCGTGTTCCAGGAAAATCCAAACGCGCAGAAACGAAGTCAAATCCACGGCATTCGTCAAGTATAGGCCATTACACCTTCAGAATCAGCAATGTCCTCTTGCTAAGCCAGGCTAAAACACAGTTACTCGGCCGATCGGGCCTAAAACACCAAATCCAGAAGGCCACCACACAATGGCGAAAGAAACACAAACAAAACTGACTGCAAAATAATCGAACGCTGCCTTCAAGCTTTTCAAATTTCGCGGACTTGTCATCTTGACAACCACGCGGGCAACGGAACGGGCGCAGACCTGCTCGATACGACACTGACTGCCGTGCGTCAATACGGCGCGACAACAATGCGAATCTGGCTGAATGCCAGTACAGTCAGCCGTAGGCACAGTGGCTGCACTACCACCCGTAGTATTTCCCAGGGAGCCCTCCCTACACATACATTATAGCAATAAAAACTGCTTTATGGCAGTTTTCTAAAAAAAAGTTATTGTGTTCTAGTCCATGGACCCCGGCTAAAAAGTAAGAAATTAACGAAATGTGATAGCCGAAAATTCAAATTTCACACAAAACCTCACAATAATCACAACACTTGATATGCTGCTTTCAACACTAAACTTGTACTGCACCAACAATTGGCAACATGCATGTCATGCATGCATAGGAAAGAGGATCACGAGGGGAAAAGGTCTTCTACGAGTACATGTAGCTTTTCATTCTGTGTGTGATTATTGTGAGGTTTTGTGTAAAATTTTAATTTTCGGCTATCACATTTCGTTAATTTCTTACTTTTTAGCCGGGGTCCATGGACTAGAACACAATAACTTTTTTTTAGAAAACTGCCATAAAGCAGTTTTTATTGCTATAATTTCTTTTGTTTTTTCTGTCACCAATCAATGGAATGCCCTACTAGTATATCAATATGTAAATTTAAACTAAATGATGGCCTTCACATCATATCAAGAGATCAATACCGTATTATCTTCTACTCGTACCAATTCCTGCACTCGCTCCCAGGTATCTTCGTCTGTCACTCTACCAAAAGCTAAAACTCGTTTCGGTCTCTTTTCAGTTTCTTTCATCGGTTCCGACCGTTGGAATGCACTCCCCGCTGCAGTCCGCTTATGCTCTTCACTGCACCTATTCCGTAATTCAGTACTTTCATTTCTAGGGTACCCTGTAAGAAGGCCTTAGGCCTGTGGGGATTGCCCTATCAAAAATTTGATAATAATAATAATAATAATAATATTATACGCATTGATGTGCAAGCCTTTTCTTGCAGAAAATGGCAAAATGCATGTTCTTCTGCGGGGAAACATGTGAGTACGTAGTGGTGGACCGTGGTGATACGTTTTTTATACGGAGGTCATTCTGTGCATGTTGCTGTAGCAGAATTTCATGACTCTGCCATAAAATTGTCTTGCCTTTCAGATATTTCAGATCTCCCAACCCTCGATCAGATTTATTTGAGAAATGTAACCAAGTGCGTGTCGCAGATGTTTTTGTTGATTCTGTGTTTATAATGGTTTATAATCATGGGTTTTCGTGATAAGGTCATCCTGCATCATATTGCACTGAAATCGTAATCCTGTTGATGTCGATACAACTTTTGGAAGTAGTTCAATGACTTCAATCTGTTAGTCCACGATTTTCTAAAACAACACAGCAAAAGAGGAACAATAAACATGTATTAAAATGTAAACAAATACATTGCTGAGTCCGACACCTCCTTCCGACAACGACACTGATCCTGAGGATTAAAGGGGCAAGGCTATGGTTGGAGGTACTGAGAGATAAACAAGGCACTCCATAATAATAATATCTTACACATCTTTTGGTGAGTATGAATGATATCCAGTCGAACCTCTTTAGGACGAACACCAAGGGACCGATGGTATTTATTCTATAACCAGTGAATACAATTATTTCTCCAATAGACATACGAATAGATTTCTTCTACAGCGAAAGATGATTCTAAGCCACACCAACTCATTGACTCGTCTCATATGAAACAAATGAGTCACTACAATAGAGAGGTTCTGCAAAACGAAAATGCGTACAAACTTTCGTTCTACGTTATGAAGTGCGAAACTTCGATAGAACTTTCGCAACTTTGGACGCGAAACTTGTAGGGAACGCGAAATGAACTGTCGTAGGAAAATTCGTGAGATCGGGTCATGGCGTACGTGCACTTGGCCCGTGCAAACTACGAGAATGTGCAGAACGCGCAATTCGTGCAAAAATTCGTACACACTTTCGCAAGGACTGTCGCGAAACTTCGTTCGAATTTTCGTTTTGCAGAACCTCTCTACTGAACCTTTCTTTAGAAACATGACGGCAACTGAAGCAGCAACAGAGAAAGTACGATACATGTACAGCACATTCTTGCAGGTACATGTACTACAAACAGATTGCAGATCGTAATTCTTGCTTTGGCGGCACGAAACTTTATTTGGGGCAGTGCAATCTCGGCGGTACTCACAAATAATTGAATCAAACAGCCCAGACTCGAGTAAACAAATCCAATCATACAAGTACAAGATCTTCACGAGACGAGACTGCACCCGTTGGCTTGTTTCGTATGAAGCAAACAAGTTACTGATCCTCTCCACAATAGAGATTTTCCCTGATATGCGAATATATTTTGCAAACTCGGTCAATGGGTCCTTGAACCTTTCCCTCCAGATTGGGAACTGCCAACGATAGTATGCCACTGACTAGTGCCTTACTAGTAACGTACCAATATTTGCAATGTACAATGAATATGAGTATTTCGACAATACATCTAACATAAGCCTTACCGTCCAGAAGGTGAACTCGCGTTCTTCGCACACTGTAGACAAGGGCAAAGAGATAAGAATGGATCTAAATCCGAATAAAATCAGCACACGTTTCCGTAAATGAAAGGGTGAGCATAAGCAAATGAATCGAAGGAAACAAAGAGATCCTGTCAGCTTTCCTTTATTTATTTTATTGCATTCCGCCCAAAATCAGCACACTTTTCGTAAATGAAAGAGTCAACACAAGCAAATGAATCAAAGGGAACTGGTCAACTCACCTGTCATTGAGTAATATTCCGCGAAAGGAGGTCTCAGCAGCGCCGAAACGAAATAAGCCAGGCCAGGAGACGAAATATCCGAAACAGCTCATACAAGAAGCAGTTCCAAAGAAGGAAGTTCCTCGCGCATGCACATCCGAACGTTCGAACACGGACTGCACTGCAACACAATGTCTGCCGTGCACGTGCACCGCACGCGGCTACCACCCGTTGGTAGATCTAATACCGAGCACCTTACGTAGAGACTTACGTAGCCTAACTGAAATACCGAGCACCTTACGTAGAAACTTACGTAGCATAGCGGTGTCGTTTTTCTTGCCATGTGAACACAATAATAGAAAAGCTGACAGGATCGCTTTTCTAAATGTACGTGTCATGTACCCTGGTATCTCCTCTGTCCAAAGCAGCCCTTGCTAGCTTCAAAAAGTTGGTGGACAGTAATGCTCGAGATTCTGCTCGAAAAGCAATGAAATTGGCGCAGAATCATACAAACATTATGGCATGCAGGTACTTCATTGAATTCTGGCTGCTCCATTTACATGTACATGTATTCATCCACATACTAAATGCATGTAACATACCAGAAAAATGGTACCACATTCTGCCGATTTTTCTGCCCGCATTATCCGCCAAAGGATACCGTACTGGCAATATAATATATATGGTCGCAGTGAGGCCATGAAGCGTTACATTGGCACATGTTTACCGCACGCAGGGCGTTACATGCAAAGTCGCACAGGAGCCGTTACACAGGTTTCTATATTGCCGCATCATTTTTTTGCCGCATCATTTTTTGCAAACTGCATGCAATGAAAAGATCGCCGCACCCCGCCGGACGCATGTTACGAACGCAACGAAAATTTGTCGCACTAGCCTGGTCGCGCGTTACGCCGCACCCCCTGCGTTACGCGTTACGCGGCAACATAATTGCCCTCTGTGATCTAATGTCGCCGATTATCGCATCTTCCTGGCCAGCATCTACATGTACATTGTACATGTGCATGACATTGTACTGAATCATTTAGAACATAGAGAACAATAAACAAATAAAGTTTCCTCGGTGCAATGCTATTCCATCCGGAGTCATGGGTCTCATGGCCAAAGTCGTGCGAGCTACTCAAAAATGAGTTTGGACTTTTCAGCGCTAACTTCTTTCCTTCTCTCCGATTGCAGCTCCCTGCTGCATCCTGTCATTGAGGATGCCGATACCGTTTCAACATTGGCAGGCTGAGCTGAAATAGCAGCTAAGCTGCAGAATTTGAAGACTGGGAGCAATGAAATCAGTCAGTCACGATGGAGCGCTGAACCGCACCACTCAGTTTCCTCCCACGTAGACTCTACTCGTACCCTGCGTGTTTTAGAATAACGAAATGCGATCTATGATGTTGTATGAATGTCGATGGAATGACTACACAACAAATTCAGGAAGTGCTGTAGAACTTTGACTCCGGACAAATTCTGCCCAACCAACGTCAATTTTAAATGTTATTCACATGACTCACAGTAATCCCAGTACCGGTACTGTAGTAGCCCATTTTCTTTTCCACACTTTTCCGGACATCGAATATTGCGCGGCTACTGTTGCCTGATGCAGTTACAAACTATGACTTCTTCTGGCTTGTTGGATACTAGGTAGGCATTGGCGGATAATGCTCGAAAAGGTGGCAGATTCTGCTCGAAAAGCAGTGAAATTGGCAGAACCATACAAACCTTATGGCGGGCAATTCCTCGACTTCTGCTCCATTATTTTCTTTATCCACATTCCAAGCATGCATGAAACTTACCAGAAAAAGTACCGAATTCTGCCAATTTTTCTGCCAGCATTATCCGCATATGCCTAATACATGTACTTGGAACTGCATGTGATAGATCGTGCAATGACTTCAAAAAGTCCAAAAAATCCAATCCGATCGCATGATACCACCAATGGCAACGGTTTTCGGCATGCCTTTACGTTAGTTCATTGTCTTGAACATTGGCACCCTACCTACACCTATCCCGACAACAATAAAACAGAACCAGAGGGGTACTCCTCCTCCAACACCACTCATGCTCCTGCAGAATCGTCCAGGCCCAAGTACGTGCAAAGTCTCTTGCCCTTGGTGGGTTAATATTTACTTGTCCCATGTGCGCGATGATAACCAGCTGAGCTCATTATGGCCCTTTAACGGCTGACAGACTGCACATGCACTGATCCATTTTATTCTGAAATTAGTCTTGTAATAAGGACTTGCTTTATTTCATTTTTCGTAACTTTTCTGCTCAACAATGGGGCAAAGTTTTTCGGACTACTGCACTACGAGTGTCTAGGGACACGATCATACGCTAAGTGAAACATGAGGGAGAGAGAGAGAGAGAGAGAGAGAGAGAGAGAGATAGAGAGAGAGAGAGAGAGAGAGAGAGAGAGAGAGAGAGAGAGACATAAAGAGAGAGAGAGAGAGAGAGAGAGAGAAAGAGAGAGAGACAGAGAGAGAGAGAGAGAGAGAGAGACACTCGGAGAGAGAATTCCGGACTCCGAAAGGTGGACTGGATAAGTTCTGGGCTGCGTGATCCACACTAGTACAATGTGGGAACAGTAAACAGGGGACTGTTCAGGGAGAGATTGCTAATCTTGTTATGGATTACAATCACCCAAAAAACTGTGTGTTGCAATGTTATTATTGGAAGAGTACACTGTGACGAATGTTGGTGTTCCATTGGGGTGTACTCGTTCCAGTTTAGGTGGACTCTTGAGCGAGCGTGCATTTAGAAGCACTTGCGGTGGACGATGCTGGGGCCGGACTCATCGTACTCCTGCTTGGAGATCCACATCTGCTGGAAAGTGGAGAGGGATGACAGGATGGATCCTCCGATCCATACGGAGTACTTGCGCTCTGGCGGAGCAATGATCTTGATCTTCATGGTTGGTGGGGCAAGGTTGGTGATCTCCTTCTGCATACGGTCGGCGATACCTGGGTACATGGTGGTACCACCGGACAGGACAACGTTAGCGTACAGGTCCTTACGGATGTCGACGTCGCACTTCATGATCGAGTTGTAGGTGGTCTCATGGATTCCAGATTGCTCCATTCCGAGGAAGGATGGCTGGAGGAGAGCCTCCGGAGCACGGAAACGCTCGTTGCCAATGGTGATGACCTGGCCGTCGGGAAGCTCGTAGCTCTTCTCCAGGGAACTGCTCTGAGAGGCAGTGGCCATTTCCGCCTCAAAGTCGAGGGCAACATAGCAGAGCTTCTCCTTGATATCACGGACAATTTCACGCTCAGCAGTGGTGGTGAAAGAGTAACCACGCTCGGTGAGGATCTTCATGAGGTAGTTGGTCAAATCACGGCCAGCCAAGTCGAGACGGAGGATGGCGTGGGGCAGGGCGTATCCCTCGTAGATGGGGACGGTGTGGGACACACCGTCTCCAGAGTCCATGACAATACCAGTGGTACGGCCGGAGGCGTACAGGGAGAGCACGGCTTGAATACCGACGTACATTGCTGGAGTGTTGAACGTCTCGAACATGATCTGCAGAAAATACACCAGTGTGGAGTTTTTAACTCGGATGTTGAGCCAATAATTAATGTAGAAAGGAAAAGAACATTATCAATACGAGTTAAGAGTAACTGTCCAATGTAACTAGATACTATAATTATACTTGTACAGTCAGAAAGTGCAACAACTGGAGGCACAAAACTGACAGAGTACTGAGACATTCGACGTCCTGACACCTAGCTTCAACACATCTCCGTACACATATCACACATAATTATGTCCTTTTCCTTTCTGCTTTTATTATTGGCTCAATAACCGAGTTTCAAATAATAGTAAATAGTATCTAGTTACAGTGGTGGACAGTTACTCCTAACTTATATCCATAATGTCCTTTTCCTTTCCACATTTATGGAATTTTCAACAGAATCATAGTCACGCTTGTAAAGTGGCCATCTAAGCTACAAGCAGCATTTATAACTGTACATGTTCCAGTCACCCAGTATGTCTAATGGCCTAGCCAACTGGAAGACACGTGAGTTTCCACTGATCCACGGACATTTCAACAGTACCAATGCCACGAGTTACTTCATGAGGACTACTGGTACCTGACATGTCGACTGCAGTCTACACATCTTGCATTCTGCCTATTTTTGATTACTGCTGCATAATTTGGGCTGGCATTTCTAAAACACTGATTGCTCGACTCGAAGTTATGCATAGGCGTCTTTTGAAAATATTATTTCGGCTTCCTCGCCTGACTCCAAGCGCAGACTTATACCGCCTTGCTTCTGCTGTGCCGCTCTCGGTCCGCGTGCGTTTTTTGGCATGCCAGACAATTCATAAAATTAAGCTGGGCATTGCTCCTCTTCATGCTCTCTCCTGCCTAAGCTGGTTTGCTCAATCTCAAGACATGCGCACCAGAAACTCTCTCCGCTTCCCTATTGCGCGGTCTGCCTCTATGCAAACATCTCCTCTCTTCCTTGCTTACCGCCATTGGTCTCTCCTCCCACAACATCTAAAATCCTGCCAATGTTACAATACATTCACACAGCTACTGCAGAATGCAACATACTAGTTGATATCCAGCCCTGCCCTAGCTTCTCCTGCTTTTCAGTTCCCCTTTCATTCTTTTTCTTTCTCCCCTCTAGCTCTATTACCGCCATGGCTGGCTATCGCCCACATCACCATTTCATTGGCTAGTGCCACGTGATTGTGAATAAATAAATAAAATAAAGTCACTTCAATACAGTAAAACTTGTCAAGGCGACCACTCGGATAAGGCGACCACTCTGATAAGGCGACCACCGGCCCCAGAAGACCACTGTAACCAGGGCCAAGGGATGCCATTTGCAGTCAAATGACCCTGGATAAGGACACCACCTGGCAACAGAGACCACATTTTGAAGGTCCCTTGAGCAGTCGTCTTAGACAGGTTTCACTATAATTATAACCAAGAGTACAGAGTTTAACTCTGATAGCAAGGGTACATATTAAACTCAGTTATATACCCTTGCTATATCGAATAGCATCTCCAAGGGCAGGACCAGCAGCACATTATAACCAACTACCCCATGCTAGTATACTGTAGCTGTTTCGGCCATCTAGGCCTCGTCACTGAGTCATCAGTACAGCTACTACGAGCTGTCCTGTCCCTGTCAGTTACCATGGTTACAACAAAGAAGCATGACGAAAACACCCAATTGTCACAGTGGACACGCACCCATGGCATGGGCATCGCTCACCTGGGTCATCTTCTCACGGTTGGCCTTGGGGTTGAGCGGGGCTTCAGTAAGCAGGACAGGGTGCTCCTCGGGTGCAACGCGAAGCTCGTTGTAGAACGTATGATGCCAGATCTAAGCAAATCGCAGCAGACACAACAACAAACGATTTGATCTCTAGAAAGACAAAAGCACCAGAAAACTGAAATCCAATTGGGCATGTTTTAGAGAGCTGAAACCGAAGAGGTGCTGCACTTTCCTACGTCTGTTCGAGCTAGAGCATCTGGAAACAACTGCACAAGAAGAGCCGCTACACAGAGCATTTACGGAATGTCGAGCAGGCCTCATGTGTTCCAGCATTGAGCGAAAGAAGTCAGTCGTGCCTTCGGTACTTTGAATTTAATAGGATTTGCAAAATTAATACATGTACATACACAGATAGACGAAAATAGTTGTGGCGATAATTGTATAAGGAAGTGTGTTACTCCCCACCCTGCAACTCAGTGCCAAGTGTCAAGTCAAAGTCGTCAGGAAAAGTGCGAGGTCCAGTGCGGTGAGCAGCCGCCTTTCTATACGTGCCACGTAGACAAATGAGCAAATGTTCCTCGATATGGTTATCCTTTCAACGTCCAATCTTCCTAGATAATCTCAGTGCGTTGTCGATCGCTGGCCTTGGGTCTTACCTTCTCCATGTCGTCCCAGTTGGTGACGATACCGTGCTCGATGGGGTACTTGAGTGTCAGGATACCTCTCTTGGACTGGGCCTCGTCTCCCACGTAGCTGTCCTTCTGGCCCATGCCGACCATCACACCCTGATGGCGGGGACGACCGACGATGGAGGGGAAGACGGCACGGGGCGCGTCGTCACCGGCGAAACCGGCTTTGCACATACCGGAGCCATTGTCTACGACAAGAGCAGCAACGTCTTCGTCACACATTTTGGCAGTAGATTAAGAGTAAGACAACGAGTCCTGAAGGTTGAAAAAAGCGAGAAAACTGTCAAGTACTTCGAAGTAAGAGACCACGATAGCTACACAGCCTACTAAGTACTCGCGGCGTCTTTTATACAAACTCGACGGATGCGCGTATGCGAGGTTCCTGCTGACTACATACTAGCACACGCATTTATGGTATTTTCGGTAGTTCCGAAGACTCGAGCAGGCGTGCGAGATTTCGCAGTTCGCGCATGTACGGAGCGCGATTTAACGACGCCATATTCCTCTCAGCTAGAACGCTGATTGGCCAGACGGGACGGGTTGCACAAGCGCGGGTGGTGATGGATTCTGAGAAGAGCGTCTGCTAGTCTTCGTTAGCTGTCGTTGCGCTGCAGTGTTTCTGCCGAAGCTCGATTCGCAGCTGTTTGTACCGGCAGCTACCAGCGATATACGACCTGCCGTATTAGCACCAGCTGTTCTTGATCCTCATTGTCGCACTACAGTCGACTCCACTTACAATGTATATCTAACTCCGCCGCGGCATGGAGGAAATTTCGCGATATGGCAGTTCATTGCACATGTGTCCCCTGCTTGAGCTCATACGGAATTGACCGGTAGGGCGTAGGGTCCGGCGGATTCTGCCGGCAGAAAAATTGGCAGAATTCGGTACTTTTCTGGTAAGTTTCATTCATGTTTGGTATGTGGATAAAGACATGGAGCAATTCGAGGAATTGCCCGCCATAAGGTGCTTTTCGAGCAGAATCTGCAACCTTTTCGAGCATTATCCGCCGGTCCCTGCGGTAGGGGTCTACATTGTGACATGCACATACAGCATGCCATGTCTGCGTCTAAAGCAAAGCTAAAAAGCTAACCAATTCTTCTGTAAAGACGTAGCGAAAAAGGCAAGGTGGTTGTCATGGTGTTGAGTCCTACCTGACCCGCAGGCTGTTCAGCTGAATGGTATTTTTATTCCACCCGTACAACGTGAGGTTCTCGATCTATGCTTTTGCTTTAGCTCCATAAATTGCTGTTGACATTTGTTCCATTATTCCCTGTACTCACCCATGATGAGAAGGGAACGGAAACGTTCGGTTACTAAATCGGCTTTACTTGATTGTGTGGATTGCGTCGGTGCTGACACTTCTTTCGAAATTGGATACGCCTCCAATGTTTTCCATGAACGATCACAAAAATCAATTCCTCTAAAGGCAACGTTTGTTTTATCAGTGTTCGTCTTAGCGAGGTCATCGTTTACTGCACGCGGGGTACAGGATCACTGGGGCTGTGGAATCAGACACTGGGACCGGCGGATTCTGCTCGAAAAGCAGTGAAATTAGCAGAACCATACAAACCTTATGGCGGGCAATTCCTCGAATTCTGCTCCATTTTTTTTATCCACATACCAAACATGCATGAAACTTACCAGAAAAAGTACCGAATTCTACTAATTTTTCGGCCGGCAGAAACCGCCGGACCCTAAATCAGACGCTGGGAAAAGCATACTATGGCAGATTGATCATGCAATAACTTGCTGCTTCGAATAGAAAAAGGCACTCTCCAATGGAAAGCGTGGAAACCGTGAAGCACACGTTATGCGTTAGCGTCCACCAGCTGGACTAGATTTTTTGAACAGACGTGCACAATTTAGCACCAGACTGACTAGGAGTACGGAGACATTCCATTAGGGTCCGGTGGATTCTGCCGGCAGAACAATTGGCAGAATTCGGTACTTTTTCTGGTACGTTTCATGCATGTTTGGTATGTGGATAAAAAAATGGAGCAGAATTCGAGGAATTGCCCGCCATAAGGTTTGTATGGTTCTGCCAATTTCACTGCTTTTCGAGCAGAATCCGCCGGTACCTACATTCCATGGCATAAACGTGAGTTTGAGCACTGCTCAATGGCGCTAACCAACGGCCTTCCAACGTGTTCTTACCGTGGCCTCCAATCGTATCACTTAATCTCCCTTCATTTTTGATATGCTATTACCAAGAGTACATCTAATCTTGGGAGGATATGTATTCTTGCTATAAACCTGAGTATTATTTATTCATAATTAATTATGTACTTCTTTCTTCTGTTCCTTTTCTTTTTGACTTCCTCTTCTTTTCCTTGTTAGCCGTGGTTGGCTATAAAAACCCTGCAATCGCCACGCAAAGTGGTCATTGGCTACCCCAGCCATGTATTGCTTGGAATAAAATAAATAAATAAAGACTTTTCCCGTTTATGTCTTTCCCTCAAACTAGTCAAAAAAATGTACTCTTACTATTGCCGCTACTTTAGATCTTTGCCTTGAACTAGGGAGCACTGATGTACTACATGTACTTCGGACCAGGGGCGTAGCAGCCGGTCCGGCTTTGGCCGGATCACTTTTTTCTAACACCGGCAATGCCAAAAAGTGCCCGGAATGCAGGATTTTTGCACGCTAATGTCAAACATTTCCCGGGGGACAACTAGGGTCCAGCGGATAATGCCGGCATTATATTCGGCATTATACGACTATCCGAGCATCAGAGCATTATGGAGCATTAGAAAGGAACAAATCGAGCATTATGTGAGGTTTGAGCGGCATAACGAGTTTCATAGTGGATAATATCGGGAAATCCAAGGTTTTTGGCAACAATCGGCTACAATCACGAT
Organism: Sycon ciliatum; assembly: GCF_964019385.1. Classification (NCBI taxonomy): domain Eukaryota; kingdom Metazoa; phylum Porifera; class Calcarea; order Leucosolenida; family Sycettidae; genus Sycon; species Sycon ciliatum. The sequence continues at coordinate 16,762,380 of NC_088654.1, read as the reverse complement.
CATGAGATGTTGTCTGATGATTGGTTTTTGCCATGAAACTCTGAGTAACAACGAAACAGCCCTATTTTACTCCTTTTGTGTACCTCTTGCGTACTGCGCTCAGCCCATTCCGGGCATTTGAGCACTATGCATTGTACCGGCGCATGACTTTGTGATTGTGATTAGCACTAACGCTACATAACTATTGCTACATAAAAACGTTATGATTGTAGCGATGTAGTCGGGTAAATGTATACAAGCCATTTTGTGAGGCATGCCCAACCGAGGCCGAGGCAGTTCAAGTGACACAAATCCGGAGGAATTATTTACGAGGTTTCTTTTACTTTTAGAACAATGGAGAGCTATGGAGGAGACATACGCGAAGTGAATATCAAACAGACGAAGAAGAGTTTTCTAGTTGTGCCAGAGGCTCTGGCGATAGCATCTCTAGCGATACTGAAGTAGACACTGATGCATTGCTAAATTTGGACCAGAATGAAGGAGCGGCTATAAACAGAAAGAGCTCGTTTCAAAAGAACTGCCTTTGCCGAGTCCAGCTCAGGAGGCTCGAAAAGAACTAGAATTTCTCATGGACTCAGTACCAAGTCGATTGCTCAGCAGCGCCTGTCTTACTTTCCTGATGAAGCGCGTACAGTTAGTTGTGGACGGTTGTAATGCCAGGCCTACAGTCAAATGCTATCAGAAGGGAAGAGTATTGTGGCAAGCCATACGTCTACACACCATCTCAAGGGGAAGATGAGAGCACAAGCAAAGGATGTAGAGTGGCAAAATAACTTCTGACCACGTGTTTTCAGGATTTCCGCAAATGGGAGGGCTCTCCAGCATCTGAGATCGGATCTCAGGAGCTGGCCTCACGTCTCGTGTTTCAGATGAAGACATTATTCACAGGGTGGATGCTGTGACAGCTTGTCTGCAGGCAGGAATACTATTTGCCAAGATTAACTTCATCCCAACAATGAATGACTACCTGCAATAATGGTTTCATCTCTCACTATATGGATAATTAAGGGAGGGATTTGATACTGATAGTACCGACTATTCTACCACAACCCTGCATCAAAGTTGGAATGGAGAGCAATCAATGGAGAAGCGATCATGTCTTATAGTGCTAAGAAGTAGTGGAGCTCGTCAGAGATAAGGTGGCAACTTCAGATGCAGATCGACGATATGCATAATTTCCTGGAAGTTTGACAATGTGCAGACTTTCTTCCATTTTTGCCCCAAACCAAGAGCATTATATCCCTTGTTGAAGCATTATAATCAGCATTATAAGGCAGTTTTTGGAGCATTATGGTTAGCATTATACGAACATTTTCGGAGCATTATCCGCTGGACCCTAGGGACAACCGGCCCTCCGGCCGGACCACCTCCATGCTCCAACGGCGGTGCTACGCGCCTGCTTCCTGGTTTGAACATTTACACCCATGGCTACTAGCACCCCTATACTAGCGTAAACAGCACTAAACCAGTGTCTGGTGGATCCCCCTCACCAGGGGCGTACATAGGGCGGTTCCCGGGATGCCCGGGAACCAGTAAAATAATTTCGATGTGGGTAGATCTACGGAGAATGTTTTGATCAAGGCCCAGCGTGCATGCAGTGCATGCATGCCTAGGCCGCGTAGTCGCCTGCAGTCCGCCTGACCGGCCGAGGACGGTGACAAGGCAAGGTGTAAAAGTGCTGCTGAGGCATTTTTGTGACACAGCGTAGATCTACTGAACTGGGTGCAACGAAGTCTCTACATACGAGTTACAGCGATTCCTCGATCTCAGAGTCATTTCCTTTGCAGTTTGTTTCGACAAAGTTGATTACATTTTTGACGACGCTTTCGCTTTGTGGAAAAGAAAAATGAAGAATCGACATCCAGAGAGCCAGCGCTCTATTCAGAGCTATTTTGAGCAGGAGGCAAAGCGTGTAGCCAGTGACGAAAGTCAAGCGATAGATGAGATTGCGGACGCACCTGACTTCCAAGTGGAGTCTGCAACGAGCAGCACAGAGGACGGAATCGTCGGCGAAGCTGTAGAGCGACCGTTGTTGGAAGCTGCTGGATCATCCAAGACTTACTTCAGTGACATTGGAGTGTGCTGGAAAGGATATTCTGAAAGTGTACCTCCACGGTGGAATCCCTGATTCCTCCGAAATTTGCCATACATGGAAAAGACTTCCGTCATTGACAATCATTGTGCGCCACTAGCTGCACTGAAGGCGAAGGATTTCGTTTCCTGTGCGTGTCCAGACGGGTGGCAAACAGCGCCGCTTTCAACTATCCTGGTTGGAGGAGTTTCCCTGGGTAGTCTTTTGACCGGCGTGCCATGGTGGCTTCTGCTTGCCCTGTGTAATGTTTGCTCCAGGTGATTCGAAGTTTGGGCAGCTTTACCGCAGTCCTCCCGAGAATATAACCCGACTCAAGACTGAGCGTGTGGATGTGCTTCAGCGACTCGTTTCACGGCATAACATGAAATCGTCCTGCTGAACAAAACATCCATAAAAAATGCCTTGGCAAAGTTCAGTCTTTTTGAATCAAATATGCGTAGCAGTGACATTATCCAGCAGTTTATGCAGAAACTCCATCGGATACGTATAAGAGCACTAGCCGTGTGGAATTATGTTGGTTGATCAGTTTGCATGGGAACCACTCCTAGAGGCGAGCGGTGTACGCCCCTGCTCACCCTCACCCTCCTAACACCACTCATATACGTAGCTTATAATATTATGAAGGGTACAATCATACAGTAAAACCTGTAACTAACGACCACCTCTTAGGGCCAGAGAAGGCGGTCTTTAGTGGCAGGTGGTTCTTAGTTAGAGGTTTGCACCGCACAACCATAATTATAATTATTATGAATGTGAGACCGTCGACGAAGTGGTCTGTAGTACTAGGCTGGTCGCTAGTCACGGTGGTCTTTAGTTACAGGTTTTACTGGACTCATACTCATGCATTATCGTCAAGGGGCGTAACAGTTACAGAGCCTTCCCCTTGGTAGGATGACTTCTCTCTGGGTCATCCCAAATACCCCTAATGTGCATGTACGACCTCCAGGCACATCACATACCAGCACTGATAACTAGCCTTTGGTGGATGAATGCCAGCAGAAACATCGGCAGAATTATGTACTTTCTATGCTATGTTCCATGGAGGTTTGGTATCGTGTATGGACCGGAGGATGTACCCAGTGTGCTGACAGTGCTCAACACTTCGCAGGCAGAGCGTAATACAGAACAACAATGGCAATCAAGGCTTGTTTGCTGCTGCTTATAGTTTCATGCCAATTTTTCTGCTTTTCGATAAGTTTCTTTCAAATGTGGAGCATTATCCGCCAAGACCTACCTAGCAGTGAGAAGTACAATACATGCAGGCACCTGACAAACATAAACCGGCTGACAGACTATGCATGCACTCAACACGATGATTCTCAAAAGATTCTTGTGATAAGGACTTGCTTTATTTCTTTCATTTTTTTGGTAAATTTTCTGTTCAACATTGCAAAGTTTTTCAGACTACTGTACTACTGGAGGTTGGGAACACGATCATCAGCTAAGAGTCAGATGGGGAGAGAGAGAGAGAGAGAGAGAGAGAGAGAGAGAGAGAGAGAGAGAGAGAGAGAGAGAGAGAGAGAGAGAGAGAGAGAGAGAGAGAGAGAGAGAGTAGCCGTGAGGTTGACTGGCTAAGAACCGGGCTGTGTGATCCACACGGGCACAATGGGACAACGGATAACAGGGGTCTACTCGGGAAGAGTTGCTACGGAGACTAATCACCTAAAATAGTTGTGCTGCAATGCTGTATTTGGAAAAGTACACTCGGACGACTGTTGACGTTCGATTGGGGATGTACACTCATTCCAATTCAGGTGGACCCTTCCTTGAGCGTGCATTTAGAAGCACTTGCGATGAACGATGCTGGGGCCGGACTCATCGTACTCCTGCTTGGAAATCCACATCTGCTGGAAAGTGGAGAGGGATGACAGGATGGATCCTCCGATCCATACGGAGTACTTGCGCTCTGGCGGGGCAATGATCTTGATCTTCATGGTTGGTGGGGCAAGGTTGGTGATCTCCTTCTGCATACGGTCGGCGATACCTGGGTACATGGTGGTACCACCGGACAGGACAACGTTAGCGTACAGGTCCTTACGGATGTCGACGTCGCACTTCATGATGGAGTTGTAGGTGGTCTCATGGATTCCAGATTGCTCCATTCCGAGGAAGGATGGCTGGAGGAGAGCCTCCGGAGCACGGAAACGCTCGTTGCCAATGGTGATGACCTGGCCGTCAGGAAGCTCGTAGCTCTTCTCCAGGGAACTGCTCTGAGAGGCAGTGGCCATTTCCGCCTCAAAGTCGAGGGCAACATAGCAGAGCTTCTCCTTGATATCACGGACAATTTCACGTTCAGCAGTGGTGGTGAAAGAGTAACCACGCTCGGTGAGGATCTTCATGAGGTAGTCGGTCAAGTCACGACCGGCCAAGTCGAGACGGAGGATGGCATGGGGCAGAGCGTATCCCTCATAGATTGGGACGGTGTGGGACACACCGTCTCCAGAGTCCATGACAATACCGGTGGTACGGCCGGAGGCGTACAGGGAGAGCACGGCTTGAATACCGACGTACATTGCTGGGGTGTTGAACGTCTCGAACATGATCTGCAGAAAATACAACAGTATGGAGTTGTTAACTCGGATGTTGAGCCAATAATAAATGTAGAAAGGAAAAGGACAGTATGGATACAAGTTAAGAGTAACTGTCCACCACTGTAACTAGATACTATATACAGTCAGAAAGTGCAACAGCGAGGCACTAGGTGTTGCACTTTCTGACTGTACATGTATACTAATAACAATAGCATCTAGTTGCAGTGGTGGACAGTTACTCTTAGCTCGTATACATCCATAATGTCCTTTTCCTCTCCACATTGTATGGAATTTTCAACAGAATTATGGTCACGCTTGGAAAGTGGCCATCTAAGCTACAAGCAGCATTTATAACTGTGCATGTTCCAGTCACCCAGTATGTATAATGGCCTAGCTAACTGGAAGACACATGAGTCTCCACTGATCCACGGACATTTCAACAGTACCAATGCCACGCGTTACTTCATGCGGACTACTGGTACCTGACATGTCGACTGCAGTCAAACTTCAATACAGTAAAACTTGTCAAGGCGACCACTCTGATAAGGCGACCACCTGCCCCAGAAGACCACTGAAGCCAGGACCCATGGATGCCATTTGCAGTCAAATGACCCTGGATAAGGACACCACCTGGCAACAGAGACCACATTTTGAAGGTCCCTTGAGCGGTCGTCTTAGACAGGTTTCACTATAATTATAACCAAGAGTACAGAGTTTAACTCTGATAGCAAGGGTACATAACTCAGTTATGTACCCTTGCTAGATCGAATAGCATGTCCAAGGGCAGGACCAGCAGCACATTATATCCAACTACGCCATACTGTAGCTGTTTCGGCCATCTAGGCCTCATCAGTAGGCATTGGCGGATAATGCTCGAAAAGGTTGCAGATTCTGCTCGAAAAGCAGTGAAATTGGCAGAACCGTACAAACCTTATGGCGGGCAATTCCTCGAATTCTGCTCCATTTCTTTATCCACATGCCAAACATGCATGAAACGTACCAGAAAAAGTACCGAATTCTGCCAATTTTTCTGCCGGCATTATCCGCAAAGGCCTACTCATCAGTACAGCTACTACGAGCTGTCCTGTCCTTGTCAGTTACCATGGTTACAAGAAAGAAATGTGACGAAAACACCCGATAGCCACAGTGGACAGTGGACATGCCGCCCATGGTATGGGCATCGCTCACCTGGGTCATCTTCTCACGGTTGGCCTTGGGGTTGAGCGGGGCTTCAGTAAGCAGGACGGGGTGCTCCTCGGGTGCAACGCGAAGCTCGTTGTAGAACGTATGATGCCAGATCTAAGCAAATTGTAGCAGACAGAACAACAAACGGTTTGACCTCTAGAAAGCAAAAGCACCGGAAAACTGAAATCCAATTGGGCATGTTTTAGCGAGCTGAACCCGAAGAGGTGCTGCACTTTCCTACGTCTGTTCGCGTTAGAGCATCTGGAAACAACTGCACAAGAAGAGCCGCTACACAGAGCATTTACGGAATGTCGAGCAGGCCTCATGTGTTCCAGCATTGAGCGAGAGAAGTCAGTCGTGCCTTCGGTACTTTGAACTAGGATTTGCAAAATTAGTACAAGTACATGTACATACACAGGTAGACGAAAATAGCTTTGGCGATAATTGTACATGTATAAGGAAGCTTGTTACTCCCCACCCTGCAACTCAGTGCCAAGTGTCAAGTCAAAGTCGTCAGGGAAAGTGCGAGGCCCAGTGCGGCGAGTAACCGACTTCCCATACGTGACACGTAGACAAGCGAGCAAAATTTAATGTTCCTCAATATGGTTATGTTTTCAACGTCCAGTCTTCCTAGATAATCTCAGTGCGTTGTCGATCGCTGGCCTTGGGTCTTACCTTCTCCATGTCGTCCCAGTTGGTGACGATACCGTGCTCGATGGGGTACTTGAGCGTCAGGATACCTCTCTTGGACTGGGCTTCGTCTCCAACGTAGCTGTCCTTCTGGCCCATACCGACCATCACACCCTGATGGCGGGGACGGCCGACGATGGAGGGGAAGACGGCACGGGGCGCGTCGTCACCGGCGAAGCCGGCTTTGCACATACCGGAGCCATTGTCTACGACAAGAGCAGCAACGTCGTCGTCACACATTTTGGCTGTAGATTAGGAGTAAGACAACGGGTCCTGAAGGTTGATAAAGCGAGGAAACTGTCAAGTACTTCGAGGTAAGAGACCACGATAGCTACACAGCCTACTAATGACTCGCGGCGTCTTTTATACAAACTCGACGGATGCGCGTATGCGTGGTTCCTGCTGACTACATACATGTACTAGCACACGCATTATGGCATTTTCGGTAGTTCCGAAGACTCGAGCAGGCGTGCGAGATTTCGCAGTTCACGCATGTACGGAGCGCGATTTAACGACGCCATATTCCTCTCAGCTAGAACGCTGATTGGCCAGACGGGACTCAGCTAGAACGCTGATTGGCCAGACGGGACGAGTTGTACAAGCGCGTGTGGTGAAGGATTCTGAGAAGAGCGTCTGCTAGTCTTCGTTAGCTGTCGTTGCGCTGCAGTGTTTGTGCAGAAGCTCGATTCGCAGCTGTTTGTACCGGCAGCTACCAGCGATATACGACCTACCGTAATTACTAATAGCACCAGCTGTTCTTGATCCTCATTGTCGCACTACAGTCGACTCCACTTACAATGTATATCGAACTCCGCCGCGGCATGGAGGAAATTTCGCGATATGGCAGTTCATTGTATATGTCCCCCCTGTTTGAGCTCATACGGAATTGACCGGTAGGGGTCTACATTGTAACATGCACATAATTATAGTATACCATGTCTGCGTCTAAAGCAAAGCTAAAAAGCTAACCAATTCTTCTGTAAAGACGTAGCGCAAACGGCAAGGTGGTTGTCATGGTGTTGAGTCCTACCTAACCCGCAGGCTGTTCAGCTGATGAATTGTATTTTTATTCCACCCGTACAACGTGAGGTTCTCGATCTATGCTTTTGCTTTAGCTCCATAAGTTGCTGTATTTTGACATTTGTTCCATTATTCCCTGTACTCACCCATGATGAGAAGGGAACGAAAACGTTCGGTTACTAAATCGGCTTTACTTGATTGTGTGGATTGCGTCGGTGCTGACACTTCTTTCGAAATTGGATACGCCTCCAATGTTTTCCATGAACTATCACAAAAATCAATTCCTCTAAAGGCAACGTTTGTTTTATCAGTGTTCGTCTTAGCGAGGTCATTGTTTACTGCACGTGGGGTACAGGATCACTGGGGCTGTGGAATCAGACACTGGGACCAACGGATTCTGCTCGAAAAGCAGTGAAATTGGCAGAAAATGAACAAATAATATGGCGGGCAATTCCTCGAATTCTGTTCCATTTTTTCCACATACCAAACATGCATGGAACTAAGTTACTTACCTGAAAAAGTACCGAATTTTGCCGGCAAAATCCGCCGGACCCTAAATCTGACACTGGGAAATGCATACTTTGGTAGATTGATCATGCAATAACTTGCTGCTTCGAATAGAAAAAGGCACCCTCCAATGGAAACCGTGGAAACCGTGAAGCACACGTCATGCGTTACTTAGCGTCCACCAGCTGGACTAGATTGTTTGAACAGACGTGCACAATTAGTTAGCACCAGACTGACTAGGAGTATGGAGACATTCCATTAGGGTCCGGCGGATTCTGCCGGCAGAACAATTGGCAGAATTCGGTACTTTTTCTGGTACGTTTCATGCATGTTTGGTATGTGGATAAAAAAATGGAGCAGAATTCGAGGAATTGCCCGCCATAAGGTTTGTACCGAATTCAAATAAATCAATACCAATACCAATATGGTTCTGCCAATTTCACTGCTTTTCGAGCAGAATCTGCCGGTACCTACATTCCATGGCATAACCGTGAGCTTGAGCACTGCTCAATGGCGCTAACCAACGGCCTTCCAACTTGTTCTTACCGTGGCCTCCAATCGTATCACTTATCTCCCTTCATTTTTGATATGCTATTACCAAGAGTACATCTACTCTTTGGAGGATATGATTGTATTCTTGCTATAAACCTGAGTATTTTATTCATAATTAATAATTTTATTATGTACTTCTTTCTTCTTTTCCTTTTCTTTTTGACTTCCTACTCTTTCCCTTGTTAGCCGTGGTTGGCTATAAAAACCCTGCAATCGCCACGCAAAGTGGTCATTGGCTACCCCAGCCATGTATTGCTTGGAATAAAATAAATAAATAAATGTACTCTTGCTATTGCCGCTACTTTAGTTCTTTGCCTTGAACTAGGGAGTACTGATGTACTACAATCATGTACTTCGGACCAGGGGCGTAGCAGCGGCTTTGGCCGGACCGCTTTTTTTTAACACCGCCAATGCCAACAAAAAGCCCAGAATGCAGGATTTTGCACCCTATTTTCATACATTTCCCGGCGGACGACCCCTCCGGCCGGACCACTGGTCCACCTCCATGCTCCAACGGCGGTGCTACATGCCTGCTTCCTGGTTTGAACATTTACACTCATGGCTACTAGCACCCCTATACTAGCGTAAACAGCACTAAACCAGTGTCTGGTGGATCCCCCTCACCCTCACCCTCCTAACACCACCCATATACGTAGCTCATAATTATGAAGTGTATAATTATACAGTAAAACCTGTGACTAACGACCACCTCTTGGGGCCAGAGAAAGCGGTCTTTAGTGGCAGGTGGTTCTTAGTTAGAGGTTTGCACCGCACAACCATAATTATAATTATTATGAATGTGAGACCGTCGACGAAGTGGTCTGTAGTACTAGGCTGGTCGCTAGTCACGGTGGTCTTTAGTTACAGGTTTTACTGGACTCATACTCATGCATTATCGTCAAGGGGCCTAACAGTTACGGAGCCTACCCCTTGGTAGGGTGACTTCTCTCTAGGTCATCCCAAATACCCCTAATGTACATGTACGATCCCCAGGCACATCACATACTAGCACTGATAACTAGCCTTTGGTGGATGAGCGCCAGCAGAAACATCGGCAGAATTATGTACTTTCTATGCTATGTTCCATGGATGTTTGGTATCGTGTATGGACCGAAGTATGCACCCAGTGTGCTGACAGTGCTCAACACTTCGCAGGCAGAGCGTAATACAGAACAACAATGGCAATCAAGGCTTGTTTGCTGCTGCTTATAGTTTCATGCCAATTTTTCTGCTTTTCGATAAGTTTCTTTCAAATGTGGAGCATTATCCGCCAAGACCTACCTAGCAGTGAGAAGTACAATACATGCAGCAGGCACCTGACAAACATAAACCGGCTGACAGACTATGCATGCACTCAACACGATGATTCTCAAAAGATTCTTGTGATAAGGACTTGCTTTATTTCTTTCATTTTTTTTGGTAAATTTTCTGTTCAACATTGCAAAGTTTTTCAGACTACTGTACTACTGGAGGTTGGGAACACGATCATCAGCTAAGACTCAGTTGGAGAGAGAGAGAGAGAGAGAGAGAGAGAGAGAGAGAGAGAGAGAGAGAGAGAGAGAGAGAGAGAGAGAGAGAGAGAGAGAGAGAGAGAGAGAGAGAGAGAGAGAGAGAGAGAGAGAGAGAGAGATGAGAGATGAGAGAGAGAGAGAGAACGAGAGAGAGTAGCTGAATCCGTGAGGTTGACTGGCTAAGAACCGGGCTGTGTGATCCACACGGGCACAATGGGACAACGGATAACAGGGTCTACTCGGGAAGAGTTGCTACTGAGACTAATCACCTAAAATAGTTGTGCTGCAATGCTGTATTTGGAAGAGTACACTGTGACGACTGTTGACGTTCGATTGGGGATGTACACTCATTCCAGTTCAGGTGGACCCTTCATTGAGCGTGCATTTAGAAGCACTTGCGATGGACGATGCTGGGGCCGGACTCGTCGTACTCCTGCTTGGAGATCCACATCTGCTGGAAGGTGGAGAGAGACGCCAGGATGGAGCCTCCGATCCATACGGAGTACTTGCGTTCCGGTGGGGCAATGATCTTGATCTTCATTGTTGGCGGGGCAAGGTTCATGATCTCCTTCTGCATACGGTCGGCAATACCTGGGTACATGGTGGTACCACCGGACAGGACAACGTTAGCATACAGGTCCTTACGGATGTCGACGTCGCACTTCATGATGGAATTATACGAGGTCTCGTGAATGCCAGCCTGCTCCATTCCGAGGAAGGATGGCTGGAAGAGAGCCTCCGGAGCACGGAAACGCTCGTTGCCAATGGTGATGACCTGGCCGTCAGGAAGCTCGTAGCTCTTCTCCAGGGAACTGCTCTGTGAGGCAGTGGCCATTTCCTCCTCAAAGTCCAGGGCAACATAGCAGAGCTTCTCCTTGATATCACGGACGATTTCACGCTCGGCAGTGGTGGTGAAAGAGTAACCGCGCTCTGTGAGGATCTTCATGAGGTAGTCGGTCAAGTCACGACCGGCCAAGTCGAGACGGAGGATGGCGTGGGGCAGAGCGTATCCCTCATAGATGGGGACGGTGTGGGACACACCATCACCAGAGTCCATGACGATACCAGTGGTACGGCCGGAGGCGTACAGGGAGAGCACAGCCTGGATGGCCACGTACATGGCGGGGGTGTTGAACGTCTCGAACATGATCTGCAGAAAATTACAACAGCACAGGGTAAACAGCAAAATGAGTCATGCTCCCAGAATGGCTATCAAAGGTGTTACCACCCTGAAAGATTCCCAGGAAAATAGATAAATATCGGTATGCCTAGTGAGAAAGCTTCCAGAAACGACAACGCCCTCTCTAATCGTAAAGACAACGCAGACATGGATACGACCTAAGAGTAATAATAACAATTAAGTAAAATACAGGACCCAAATGTCACATGTTATCCGTAGTTTGTGCGTAACACTAACGGCAGTTATAAGCAAGATGTTGTAAGATGTTGTGTAGTCAGAAGGTGCAACAGCTAGCACAATACTGACTTCACTCTCTAGCTCCTCTCTTGTTACCTTCTTGCTATTATTCACTTAAATGCGGGGCTTTGAATAAAACAAGTTGACTACAATACTCACTGATGTGATGCTGACATTCAATGACCTGATGATAAGCTCTATCACTTCTGTCACAAATTATCACTATTTGGTCATTCCTTTAAAATTTAATCCTTGGCTCTCTATCTGAGTCCTACTTGCACACCTGATAATTACTATTGTTCTCCATCGTAACTAGAATACTGTTCCGGAGTACTGATACATGACTGGACTGTGGTTTCACACATCTTCTCGAATCCACAAACATTTTAGGGAGTTTTGAGCAGAAGCCTCGCTTACCTGAGTCATCTTCTCACGGTTGGCTTTGGGATTGAGCGGGGCCTCGGTGAGAAGGACGGGGTGCTCCTCGGGTGCAACGCGGAGCTCGTTGTAGAACGTATGATGCCAGATCTAAGCAAATCGCAGCAGACACAACAGCAAACGATTTGTGCTCCGGAGGCATGAAAGCAAACGAAGACAGGACCAGTTGGGTTCACAAGTAGTTGAGAGGGTTGACATCCCACAAACCGCTGCATTTACTGCTCGTTCTTATGATGCTAGAAACAAAGACACTGAATTCCATGGTAAACCTGGACGATTTAAAATCGGTTGCCACAGAATTGACGAATACAATACATTGGTCCTCGTGGTAATGCTTCCAAAGTGGAGCTTCCTCAAATGATCATAGTGTGTTGTCGATCTTGGGTCTTACCTTCTCCATGTCGTCCCAGTTGGTGACGATACCGTGCTCGATGGGGTACTTGAGGGTCAGGATACCTCTCTTGGACTGGGCTTCGTCTCCCACGTAGCTGTCCTTCTGGCCCATACCGACCATCACACCCTGATGGCGGGGACGGCCGACGATGGAGGGGAAGACGGCACGGGGCGCGTCGTCACCGGCGAAGCCAGCTTTGCACATACCGGAGCCATTGTCTACGACAAGAGCAGCAACGTCGTCGTCACACATTTTGGCTGTAGATTAGGAAAATAACTACGGGTCCTAGGAATTGGTAAGGCGACAAAATAGTCAAGTGCGAAAACACAAGAGCGACAAAGTCATCTAATGACTCGCGGCGTCTTTTATACCGGAGCTAGAGAAATACATGAGGTTCTAGAGGACAGCAGGCTGCCATACGCGTTGTGTATATTTTCGGGAGTTCCGAGAATTCGTCACCAGTCGGCGTGCCACGATTGGCAGTTTGCTCATGAGCAAAGCGTGATATGTCACGGCGCCATCTTCCCCAGCTCGGTCGCTGATTGGTCAGGCTGGACGAGTTGTACGCGTGTGAGTGGCGAAGAATTCTGAGAAGAGCGTCTGCTTCCCGTTGCTCACTGTCAATGCGCGCCAGCAGTCTTCCTGTAAAAGCAGCTGGATTCACTGGTGTTTGTCCCCGGAGCCACCAGCGACGGGTATGCATACAAGCTACGGACACAGCCTAATGTATCCTGATGTTTCGTGCACTATTCCTGAGAACTGGTGTCGCCCAAATCGTAACCTGCACTGTCCTATGAACACAGGAGTAGCGACGATGGACAGACTGGTGGACTTTCTGTGTTGGCATCGGATCTAATGAAGCTGCGGAATGGGTGCGAGAAGCACTCAACAATTACACAGGCCGGTCAGCATAAGCAGTTCCGTTCGTTTGCCAAACACGTTTGTTTCGTGTAGCCACGCTGCATAGATTGTGTCATGGTCGCTTCATTATTCATGCATGCACGGTAGACGTGCGCTTTAATTAACTCCTTGTCTCCAATGGCCAGGACCGGTAGCGTAACTATTGTGGCTGGTGACGTGTCGGTTAACGATCCGGGCAGCTAGCAGACGTTCTCGTCTTGCTTGTAATAATTCTCCGAAGCAAGTGCTGAAAAGCTGCGAAAGCATAATTTGTGGCTTGCTTGGATTCTACGCGAATGGTAGACACTTTTACTCCACGCATGCAGTTACCAAAACCTCCAAAAGATGCCACGTGTGGTGCGACTTGTTTGTGCCTGAATCGGGAAGCTAACACTAACAGACGCTCTCATCCTGCGTGTAGTTCTCCGAAGTGGTTGCACACAAGTGTCCGCAAGCTGTGCGTCCTCCGACGCATTCGAAGCCCAGCTCACGATTTGATGCAGAGCAAGGATCAAAGGAGAAGCAGCTTCCGGATTGTCTTCCTAATCTTCGACCGGTCCCCGGGTTCGTCACGCGGTGTGCCAACCAGAGAGTAGGTATTTTACTACTCCCTGGAGCCGACCACATCGAGCGGGAGTTGCATTCTAAATACGTAGAGTCTGCGCCGTCTTGCGAGGCGACGGTGTGTGCATGGTCAAATATGGCATGACTGCGGTCCGCCAGTGGAGTCCAGACGCGCACGGATGCGTCCCACGGAAACTTCGGGAAAGGCGCTGTTCTCTGTATCCCTCCACGCTCTTCCATCAAGCGACTGGCTAGGCTCTCAGTGCTTCCCGGCGAAATAGAGTTTTCGAACACGGTTTGAACCGTTGTCTGGCCTGCTGGGGATTGTTGCTGATGTGCACTCTCTCTCTCTCTTTCTCTTGCACCACTGACACACACAGAGCCATCTGCTACGAGCGTTAGAGTGCGGAGTTCAGCAGAGTACTCGTTCTGCGCTCGGCCACACTCTTCAACAGGAAGGAGAAAACAATGCCCATTCGGCCCTTGTCCTGTGGTGCGTGGCCAATATCGTGCGCGTGCCTTCCTGCGGAACAGAGTTCTGACTGACCGCATGAGAATTCATCGGAACGACTGCTAGTATTAGTGGTTGCACTGGTTACTGTCTGCCACAGTATAGACTGCTGCGAACGCAGCGGGGATTGAATTATCTGAGCCCATTCTCGGCCTTTATATCTGTATTAATTAATCGACTGAAAATCGCACATCAACAGCCGTCCAACTTACTTGGCAGGTTCTAAGTTATGAAAATACAAATGTAAGACTGACGGGGAAAGTGAGCGCACTCAAGACAAAACAGCTGCGAACGTGTACACTCTTTGTCCTCTCTTTTTTTTAATGTTTTAATCCTTGGCTCTCCAACTGAGTCTAACATAGTAGAAGAGTAGGTGTTCGAGGTCTTGCTATGTTCTACTGCTCGCACTGATTGCAGAAATCGGATCATAGTATTGGGCAGCCCTGCCCGTGTGCTTGGGATCACTGACTTTGTGCTTTCAATGAAACACGTTTCAGTGGTCCCCGTAGTCATGTAGTGGATGCAATCGTGCAGGGCCTTTCAAACTGAGAAACGATATTGTCAGCAAAGGAAATCTTCGGACGACCACGCTTTCTCTTGCCATCCACGACACCAACAAAATAAAAATGCACACACACACATAAAAAAGAGAAGAAACACATGAGAACGAGTTATGCAGCAACTATCCACGACTAACAAGATGATAAACAGCCAGAAAGTACGATAGTAGAATGTCTCAGTAGCCTGTCAGTTTTGTGCCCTAGTATTATCGCACTTTCTGACTGTTTATCATCGTGTTACAGTCGTGGATAGTTGTTGCATAACTCGTTCTCATGGGTTTCTTCTCTTTTTTACATTTATTACTGGCTCAGTATCTGAGTTTAAATACACAAACAAAACAAAAAAACACGTTGAACAGGTGAAACCGGCCACCGAGATCATTGAGTGAAGCGAAATAGGAAAAACAAGGGTTTGGGGTTGGTGCTCTTTGGGAATTTGTTCTGATCCAGTTGCCTGATGATCGTAGAGATACGTGAAACTCGGAGTTGTGACAAAGCTTCCAAACTCTCTCTTGTGTAATATTATAATATTATTCTTTTATTCCACGATGGCGTGACGCCAATAAGGACGATTGATAAGTGTGATAGACCTGGTACTAGCCAGAAACAGCTAGATGGAAATTAACCGGGGAGGCAAGAAGCAATGGATCATGAAAAACAAGCGGGGACAATAACGCTAGCAGGGGGGATCGAGATAGTTAAGTACACGTTCGAGATATCAGAAACCAGGGGGATGCGCGGAGCAGGAACAGGTACTGCTCAAAAGAAGACTGGATGTATTGTTTTGGAAAGAATTTCTACGAGGTTGGGTTGTGATGTCGATAGGGAGTGAGTTGCAGAGGGTGAGGGCACTTTTGATGGGGGAATCTCGGTACCTGTTTGTGT
The DNA here is from genome assembly GCF_964019385.1 of Sycon ciliatum. Taxonomy (NCBI): domain Eukaryota; kingdom Metazoa; phylum Porifera; class Calcarea; order Leucosolenida; family Sycettidae; genus Sycon; species Sycon ciliatum. Next base: position 16,746,623 of record NC_088654.1, on the reverse strand, counting down.
GTGCGTGTCCGATGGAGTAGGTCCTTGTCTGTCGAAGGGTGTATGGTTGGTGTTGACGTTGTGGTGCAAGATGTGGTTGTTGTAGGTGTGGTGGGAAGGTTTAGTGGTGGATGTCCCATGCTAGTAGGTTATGACAGGTGAACAGATACTTCCAGGCGAGAAATCATTAGAACTTGACATTTTGTGGAAAGTTTGGTCTACAGCATTGGGATTCTTTAAAAAAAATCCGTATTGATAAAAAACGAGCAACACTTCCAGGCTTCTCGCCATGTTGTTCGCATGGTTCTGCTCATATGAAAATGCTTCTCAAACAGAACACTGAGCATGCCAATTTGTTCCAGGGTTATGCGTTTACTCCACTAGTAAATTGGACAAGTGGATTCTGTGAAGGGTTATAAAATGGTTAGGTGCAGGTCTTGAGGGGTCCCTGGGAGCTTCAATGGCTGTGCCGTCCACCTACAAGAACAACACACAACACAAACAGAATTTAAACTCGGACTGTGTTGAGCCAAAGTAATCATGGATAAAAAGAAATGACATGTTATGAGTCATGACTAACTGTCCACCAACGTAACCAGATCATGATACATGAACAGTCACGCGGCGATTGCCACAAACTGTATAGGATCTGGTTATACGTTGGTGGACAGTTAGTCATAACTCGTAATATTTTGTCCTTTCCTTTTAGCCACGAATAGAACTGTGTAGAAAGAACACCTGATACATACCATGCGCTATCCATTATCCATTTGGTTCACTTTTGGTATTACTAGTAGATTTCCGCTTTCAACCCGCTAGTCAACGAAACTCTTTAGTGACGACATTTCCACTGATGAATGTCAACGAGAACGTTTGTTATGGAAATAAAACTTGACCCTGATACAACTTATTACTGTGATGTAGCGTGTCCTGGGTACCCGGAGATCATATTACGTATTTCAATGGTACATACTGTTCATAGTTGACCGGGAGAAAGATAATTCCTCAAAGAGCGTACAAACAATCTTCGAGGAGACAATACTTTTAGTAGACCTATGAATTAATATTATTGTTATAGGATACAAATGCATGTATATGTACATGTAGATCAAGTAACTAAGTTGCGT
>NC_088654.1:16708017-16743017 GCF_964019385.1 Sycon ciliatum | reverse complement strand
TCCCTGATGTATAGAGACTTTCCGGAAAGAAATAGGGAGACGAGGAGGAAATGAAATTAGAATGGATGTTAGTTGCCGAATAGGTGATAGGATGCGTCAGCAAAAACATACTTTGGAAGAGAGATCCCGTTGTCTCCAAAATAGGCGTGAACGGGCGAGTCAGCGCCGGTCACAGGAAACGTCGGCAGAGTGATCCCGTCGACTCCAGAATGCGCGTGCTCGGCAGAGTCAGCGCCTTCCCAGGAAACATTTCCATCAGTTCCCACAACATGCACGATGAGCTAAGTAACAAAGCGTAGCGTAGGGCCCTGAGCTTCCAAGCTCTCTCGTTATTCTTATCTTTTTACATCTTTCCCTCGAGTGGGGCTATTGGTATTAGGCAATTGTCTGTTATAGTCACCACTAAGGTGAAACTTCGAGTCGCAGCAAACAAGCCTTGATTGTCCTTGTTGTTCTGTTCTGTAGTCACCACTATAAATAAAATCCAATCCAAAGACGACGCGACTACATGTACACTAGCCATACTGGCCGAAGTGAGAAAAAAGGTTAAACCAAATGTTTGAAAGGATTGGGAGAATTTCAAATTCAAAGGATTAGTCGGGGAAGTGAACTGCCTGAAAAGAAATGGTTCCGAGGGTCAGAGCATTGTTAGAGCATTGCTTGTGACAAGAAAGGTCCCGCGTTCGAGTTCTGGTAGGGTTGGCGTTACTTCTCCTTTCGGGAAGTCCACTTCCCGATTGATCCTTTAAACCAAGTTGTAACTTTGAACATGCCTACTCCCATCGAGCCCATATGATCGATGCTTGTATGTACCGGTACGGCAACAGAGATTTTCAAATTAAAGATAGGAATCCTGAACTCTCTCTCTCTCTCTCTCTCTCTCTCTCTCTCTCTCTCTCTCTCTCTCTCTCTCTCTCTCTCTCTCTCTCTCTCTCTCTCTCTCTCTCTCTCTCTCTCTCTCTCTCTCTCTCTCTCTCTCTCTCTCTCTCTCTCTCTCTCTCTCTCTCTCTCTCTCTCTCTCTCTCTCTCTCTCTCTCTCTCTCTCACACACACACACACATACACTTGTCTTTTAGTTTACCTGCAAATAACTTCACAGTAGTCGCCGCCGCAAGGGGCTGATCACCATAGGAAATCCGGCGCTCGGCCGACTGGTAATACTGGGGAGATCTGGCGCGATCGCCAGCCTCCAGATATCCACTGAGCATGTAGCAGCTGGCCAGGCCCGGTGCGTTGTCCTACCCTGGCAAGTGGAATACTGTGCTGACCACGGCCACAACGCTCAGGTCCAGCAGCTGCTCCTTGTTCGCGTGTGAGCCTGATAGTGTGATAGGAGAAGGGCAGAGTAACATGTAGAATGTGAACAACCATCCGAGGTAAATATCCATTGTAAATATGAAGAAAAAAGTTATTATGCCATGCCAGCCGGCTATTATTAAGTCATGTATGAACCCACAAAGGTGCAGGAAAATATTGTTTTGTATACCCACTGAGTAACATGTACATACCGGTAGTCACAATGGTTTTATTTTTTTTAAAGAGAAAGGACCAAGGAACTACAAGTTACGCTATAATGTCCACTAACACCACCAGTTACTTGACAATCATGGTTTTGGCAACACAATATTGTGGATAATACACAACAGCGTGAGCCAAGAGGAAAGCTTAGTAATAATACACAACAGCGTGAGCCAAGAGGAAAGCTTAGTAATAATACACAACAGCGTGAGCCAAGAGGAAAGCTTAGTAATAATACACAACAGCGTGAGCCAAGAGGAAAGCTTAGTAATAATAATCAAATACTGATGCTTACAGTGAAACCTGTCTAAGACGACCGCTCAAGAGACCTTCAAAACACGGTCTCTGTTACCAGGTGGTCTCCTTATCCAGGGTCATTTGACTGGAAATAGCATCCTTGTGTCCTGGCTGCGCTGGTTTTTTGGGACAGGTGGTCGCCGTATCCGAGTGGTCGCCTTTACAGGTTTTACTGCACTTTCTTGCACTGAAGCCGAGGCCCTATGTATTATGGTCGGCAGAGCTACACCTGCCTCCTCCTCCTACCCCCCCCCCCCCCCCCAATCCGTGGTTTTAAATTTTGTGCGAGCTGCAACTCCCGGTGCCGAAAGGCGGGCTCACGCCCCGACATGGCTACGTCCCCTTGTCTAGCCCCCAAGACGAAAATGATAGTAGCCGACTGGCCGAAATTGAAAAAAATTTTTTGTAAAAAGATGGTGGTGAAAAGTATCACCAGTAGATTCTATCAACACCCAACTACAAGGTCATGTAAGTGTTATGCTTAGTACTACGGTGGCGCTGGTCGCAAAAGACCGGCTATTCAGCCATGGTCGCAGTAGCAGTGTCAGTCCAGTGATCCCAGCGATGACAGCTCGTTCTGCAATGATTGGTTGCCACAAACTGAAAGGCTTGTTGCAGTCCCTGCAGCAGTTACAACAGACAGTACGTGTTCCGCGTAGCCGTAGATGCCCCAGGTCCTATTCAGATAATTCTCGCTTTTGGTCGTTGAACACCGGAACAAGTGGTCGTAAAGTGGAGGTGATCGGAGAGTGAGGGTACTAGGTTACGACTCCCTGCATCTTGTGACAAAAAACGTGACTGACGGGCCAGTTAAATGGTTTGGAAATGACAAGCCTTTTGTAGATCATTGCTCACCTGTTCCTGTGCCGGTTGGCGTCAGCCTGTACCGGATTGCCAGCGATGTGTTGCCATAGGTGAGGTCTCTGGCAATGCGGAACGCGCCCAGGACTCGCTTATCCGACGGAGCCGTGCTGCGACGGCACGCGGTCGGCTCATGGCATACCGCTGACTCTACAGCTAGCACATCACATGGCGAAAAAACTCAGCAGCCGTAAGAAAAATAATAATAATGAAGTAGAGGTTCTACGCCATCAATTGAAATGACTTTTTATAATGGTAGTGCAGAGGCGCAGTGCAGGCGCAACTGAGTGGTCTGCCACTGAACACTATCACTGTCTGTAAGTGTAAGGCCAACCGCTCCACGCAAATATTTGTCATCAAATTCTCAATACAAAGTAGCACTGCTTTCTCACAAAGTACGGTCTGACACCAGTTGCAATTCACTACACAAACTAGCGGTCGTGTCCACTCAATACACTCCACAATACAGAACAAATGCGATGCCCGCGTTCGCACAACGTCAATCGTCCTCCAACACAAGTGAGACGAGCCAGCAGAAAGGCCGGTTAAACGCATCTTCGCAAAACTGCACGGACAACCCTACGCCATCACCAAAACAAGTGATCTCTTCATATTATCATTGCAAATTTCTATTATCTAAATCAAATTTTCGGCCATGAGCCATGGTGAGTTTCTTGCAGAGCTGAATTAGAATACTTCAAGTACTGATAATATAAATCATACACGTAGTCGGCCACACGCAATAAAGGCAAGAGATCAGTTTGGAGTACCATGTACCAGTCCACATTACTGACAGATGTGCTACTGACATTCAATGACGTAATGACGTGGCGTTTAGCAACATCACGTCGTGAATTCGCCAGCCGTCCAACTAACACCCCGTTACTTGGAAGGTGCTAAGTGTTGGGGAATAACGCAGGCAGAGAGGGGGAAGGGGAGTGCATGCAATCAACTTTGTCAGCACGAAAACAAGCTATTAAAACGTCACAGTAAGCGAAGAAAGTTCGCTCCAATCGTATTTTTATATAGCACACGCATACGCGCACACAAACATACACACACACACGCACACACACACACACGCACACACAGAAACACACACAGAAGCATACACATACACACAGGTACACGCACAAACGCACACACACACACACACACACACACAGATACACACGTACATGTCTATACACGCACACGCACACACACACACACACACACACACACACACACACACACACACACACACACACACACACACACACACACATGCACGCGCGTAGATACACGACTGGTGTCCAGGATTATACTGCATAGGGGTGTTTCAGAGGAGTCGCCTGGTGAAGCCAGGAGATGTCTTGACCAGGTTTTACCCACACTAGGATGCACAGACCCACAAAGAAAATATTCACGGATCGCGTCAGGCTCGGCTACAGGCCGAGTTTTCCGCATCCGTAGGAACGCCACCACCCTTCAAGGATCAAGGCCCAGATGCAGCTCCTAAAGCGGTGGGAGGGAAGTAGATCAGCTCACCAGCAAGTGGTCAAAGACCGAAAATCCTATTCACTGCATCCAGACCCACATACATGTACATATAGCAAGAGGCCAATTAACCCACAGAGATGCCGCGCCGTCACAGGCAACAGTGATGGGAGGCCTGGGGGAGGGGTAAGGTGCAGCACGATCAATAATAAATTAACACTGGGTCGGGGCCTGGGATGTATCGATTGCAACATCCAGGCACGGAGTCACTCGTTCACTGCAGGGTGATTTCTCCAATGAATGTCCTGCTACTTCTAGTAGCAGTAGTGCCATCGTACAGAAGCCCACATATGGATAATAAGGACATAATTATGACACACACTGCTAAATATAAAATCACGTGCAGAGCTTAGCAGTATCGATCGCATGCCGCATGTTCCAATTTTAGACGACTTTGCAAAATCAGAAACTGCACTGTCTAAAACCCAAATACACGCACTATCTCGTTACCTTGAAACGTCGCGGAAACTTCCAACGCCTGGCTGACCAGAAGAGTGAGGGTCAGTGCTCCTAGGATCAGGCCAACGGGATGTGGGTGAGCCATTATCGGTGGATAAGGACAATACCAGTTGAGCGAGTTCCTCCTTTTCATTCAGTCTTCGGTAGAATGTGCGGTGCAGTCCCGGAACACAAGCTGCTCAAGGCAGGGACTCGCCGATGCTGCGCCTCGTGATGAATGCCGCGACCTTCTGCGCGCTGTCCTGCGGCGGTTTGCCGATGGTGATAATGTCTGCCCTCCCCGGATACAGGGAAGGGAACCCGATCGCACCTGCAGTAGCACGCGTGCTCGCCACCAACTTACTTTCGCGGAGTGGGACGGGTGCGGAAGAACCTGGCATTTTCACAGCCAATGGATGACTGCAGCAACCATGCACATAATTGTAGTATGTACTATCAAAGGATTCTCTGTAACTGTTGATGATACCCAAATGGATACTATTGTGTTGGGACAAACTGGTAAAGAATGAACATGCAAACTGTACATGTGCTACGACCTACAATGTATGAAGGTAAATCTTCGGTGCGAAAATCTCTCCTCAAGTCGATATGTAACTGTGTAGACAGGTCGGCGCCGGTGACAATCCCACAGAGCCCCCCCCCCCCCCCTCTCTCTCTCTCTCTCTCTCTCTCTCTCCCTTTTGAAATTCGCTTCCATAGAATTGGGCACCATTGCCCGTTTGGCCTTGCGAAGTAAAATAAAAATCAACAACAACAACAACAACAACAACAGAGCTAGCGGTACTTGCCGAAAACTCCCCGCTTCTACTGGAAGCTCCCTGTCACACGTGTGCGTGTGTGTGTGTGTGTGCGTGTGTGTGTGTGTGTGTGTGTGTGTGCCCATGTGCCTGTGTGTGTATGGGTCTGAATGTGCACGTGTATTTGTCAGTGTGTTCCCGCGGAATACTTGAAGTCGTGATCGGATCATTCACACCAGTCTAGTATTATAGCACACGGGGAATTGAAACACTAGAAGGAATGAATCAGTGGTCACACACGTACACACTTGAAGTGCGTTGTGTGTTGTGCTAACTCAACATACTATGACACATGCATGTTAAGCCTTCGGACGTGTCTCGTGCTATTATCCCTGCTAGCGTGATCGTGAGCATCAAGCACTCTGTAAAGAACCTGAGGCATTCGCTCTCTAGAGCTCTCTGTACCATAACACATGTGCCCGTGTAGAACGCAATGCCGTTTTTACAATACAATACACAATTTCATGACGACTCAGTCACTGCACACGGCATGATTCTGGCTGCACAGTACACAGGCGTGTTGTCTGTGTTTTCGGAACAAGACGCATGACAACGGAGCAGGCTCGCGTGCAGATCTGCCCGTTACCTCTGAACACAGACTCCTCTCAACATGGCCATATGGGCGACAGACGTGTCAGAGTGCCCTACAGGCATGTGCGTCATGTGCAAGACCTGAGACAGAGTTTGCTCCCACCGCAGTGTGTCGTTCAGTGACAGATGCAATGACTATTAGTATTACTACTAGTACTGTAACAACCTGTCAAGGCGACCCCTATTACTCCAGTGAAACTGTCAAGGCGACCACTATTACTCCAGTGAAACTGTCAAGGCGACCACTATTACTCCAGTGAAACTGTCAAGGCGACCACTATTACTCCAGTGAAACTGTCAAGGCGACCACTATTACTCCAGTGAAACTGTCAAGGCGACCACTATTACTCCAGTGAAACTGTCAAGGCGACCACTATTACTCCAGTGAAACTGTCAGGGCGACCACTATTACTCCAGTGAAACTGTCAAGGCGACCACTATTACTCCAGTGAAACTGTCAAGGCGACCACTATTACTCCAGTGAAACTGTCAAGGCGACCACTATTACTCCAGTGAAACTGTCAAGGCGACCACTATTACTCCAGTGAAACTGTCAAGGCGACCACTATTACTAGGCCTTGACAGATTATGCTAATATTTTCGTGAAATTATGCTTTTCGCATTGCTGAAAAAATTGCAGAGTTATGCTATTTTTATGCTAAAAGTTATCATTATTATGCCGCATTATGCTCACATATGCTGCTAGTATATAAATGGTTCTGTGCAAAATAACAGGGGAATTTTTTGTAGAGGGCGTTGTACTGTAGTAGCAAAAGTTCAACGGAGTCAACGCACCGTCCGACCTAGCTACGACCGTCACTGATTGTAGTGGACTGGACATGCTCTCAAGGGAGTCGGAAACCTACGACTTCCTGGTGCATCTACATGTACTTGTACATGTAGTATGATGTACCTGTATTAATCTTGTAGAACATGTACAACTGTATGGAATTTGATGCGAACAGGCGGATTATTCCAATTTTATGCCATTCGCATGCAATTTGCCTCGAATTATGCGATTATTCGATTTTACAAATAACCTACGTGGAGATAATAATTTTAATATAGCTATGAATAGGATGAAGGCCGCAGACATCACGCAACTGATGATAGGAACGAGAAAATCGATTCTGGGTTTTCAATAACATTTTTGTTATAAAATACACAGTAAATACATGTCAAACAAGTAACGTAGTTGCGTGATGTCTGCGGCCTTCATCCTATTCATACCTATTATTATTCGATTTTGGTAGGAATTATGCGAAAAATTATGCTAGCATAATCTGTCAAGGCCTAACTATTACTCCAGTGAAACTGTCAAGGCAACTACTCGGATAGAGCGTCCACCTCACTACCTCCGTGTCCTAGAAAATAACTGAAACCAGGATCAAGGGGTGCTATAGAATTTCCAGTCAAATGATGGATAAGGAGACCACCTGGTAATAGAGTCTACGTTTTGAAGGTCCCTTGAGCGATCGTTTAGTATTTCTCAGCCCCCAGCACCCCACCCACCCACCCACCTTTTCTGCAGGCAAAACGAATTCCATTAAAATATTGATGTCAATTGTCGACACCCTGAAGTAACTGGGCATTCTCCATCTGCATTCAACAAGTATTTTCAAAACGAAACTCCTTCAAACCCACCCACCCACCCCCACCCCCAAACGAAAACTTTTCGTTTGAAAATATTATTGGTAACCTTGGATGGCCCGCTAAGCATGAAGTAGTACTGTATCAGAGTACGTAGCAGCTGAGTTCCACTGGAAGAGAATTTTAGATTTTCTTCTCCCGTAGAATTTTCCGGCCTGTTTCTCCTTCCTCACACAGAAACAGCCTGTCTGTGGATTTTAGGCGCACTCCAAATTCTTTTTACTGTACAGTTCGTTTTACATGAACGTGGCCAAACAGGCTGTAAAAGTACTAATAGTACAACAAGAAGAAAAGGAGCTAAAATGGCTGTGACCCAGGGAGTTGTAAAATGCCGGTATTTTACGACTCCCTGCTGTGAAAACAGTCTAATACCGAGAGAGCTAAAATGGCTGTGAATGCAGAGTCTAATGCCGAGCCAGACGAGCCTCGGCCTGGACAAGGTCGACAGGCGCGAGGTCGAAGTGACGACGGCGAACAGAGCGTGAACCTCGGACACAACGGATCGGGCGGACCAGGCAAGAGAAAATGGCGCGCAGCACCGCAGCCAAGCTACAAGTACAACCCGGATAGGCGGCGTTGCGTTTGGTGGCCAAGTCGTGCGCCCGCAGCCTGTTGATGACCACGTTGTTTCTACCAGCAAGTTAGTTCTGGGCCCGTGCCACCACAGGAGGAGAACACTGTTGTTGTTGTTGTTGTTGTTTTCTTTATTGAATTCGCTAAAACCAAAACGGACAGAACTGTCCAGTGACAAGGGAGCGAATGATGAGCGTCACAATCACAATGCATCAAAACATCTCACTAACGGTGTGAAGGAGCCATGCTCGACTTCTTTGACACGTTCGCCATAAACTCGCTTTTTCTCGCCTTCAAGCCTTCGGTAGAGGGAGGGGAGGGACTTAGCACGATAGCTTGACGCATGTCACACCCTTGTGTCGAAGAAATGGTTGTTGTAATACATGCCAGTCGTGTCCTCACCACGTGAACAGCAGCTACATATTATGTGTATGTAAATCTTGTCCTGCTATGCTTTCTGAGAACAACACTAACCGGTTTGAGAGAAAGACACAAACGAGAAACTCTGTTCTCCAATTGACCCCAGGACAAAAATTTGTCTTTTGGCCGAGACTTTTGGTCTGTGGCACGTGTTTCTTTGCTTCATTGTCCGTTTTGTTTTTCATCTAAGCATTGGTGGTTCAGTGGTAGAATCCTCGCCTGCCACGCGGGGGGCCCGGGTTCGATTCCCGGCCAATGCATTTTGCCTTTTTTTTTGTAAGAACTTAGAAAAGGAAGAACCTGTCAAGGCGACACTTGCCTAAGATGACCACTACAGATACCGGTACAATGTAGGACCAATGCCAATGGATGTTATTGCCAGTCAAATGACCCTGGATAAGGAGGCTACCTGTACACAGCGACCACATTTTAAACGTCCATTGAGCGGTCGCCTTAGATTACATTGTACTTCCAAGGCATAGCGATGGGCCAACAGAAACCTACCAGTATTTTGGACTTGGCCTCGACCAGTGTTTGGCGTTTCCTCATACTAGTAGGAGTAGGTTGCACACATTAATGTCCTTATCTTTCCTTTTCCTGTTACACCTGGACTCGTCCTTGGTTTCCCTTTTTCTCAGGCTCTGGCTATTCTCCTGTATTGTGACCTTCTTGCTATTATTCACTTGCATGCGTATATGGGGCTTTGAATAAATCATGGATCACACACACACATCATGAATGGTTGTCCAGTGAACATGCTACCCTAATACATGTACAGCTTTTTTCAGAGAGAGAGAGAAACAGCCTCTTGTATGGGCCAAACTGAAATGGACTGTAGCTCGTTAACGTGTTTCTTTTTGTTCTCCGCACGTTTTCCAGTAGGGCTATGTTCATAGTAAAAAAATAATAATAATAATAATAAAGCTCAATCATGATTGTATGATGTACATGACATTACATTGTACATGATTGTACATGTACATGTAGCTGACATGTTGACACCCTTAGGCTCTTCGTGACCAGTAGCAGTAGCCAGTGTCTAGATTGTGATCTGCTGATCCCCTGGGGCCTCGTGCATGAAATTCTGAGTCTGACAACGAATTTCTCATCTTCTTCTCGTGACTTGCTGTAATCAAGACGAGCAGTAGCAATCAGTGGGGACTATACAACTCGGAGAGTGCCAATGGACGACATGTTGTGGGGGGCAGGACACGCGGCGGATTGTCAAATCTGTCAAACGGGGTGAAAGGTGGCTCGCTGCCAACTATTACACCCGTCAGGCGTCTCTGCTCGCCGAGTCGCCTCTGGCATGCAGTGTTTTGAGCGTGTACTACGGTGTAGGTCGATCATGCAAGAGGCGCCAGACATCATAATATCAGTCAATACCAGCGTGGGTGTCATGTACATGTTGACAACCTACATGTACCTGTATGATGATGGTATGTTGCAATACTCTGCGAATCTAACTCACATGCACCAACGTGACGATAGGCGATACTGTAAAGCTGGCTGCAGTCCAGATGTTCTGTATCTTGAACTTGAAGTGCATGTGCATCTTCAAACTCGCCACAAACCGTACCCCAAATCCTTACTAACTAGCGGCTTACTGCATTGGTTTTGTTTCTAAGTGGATCTCTGTCCTCTGCGCAGTTCTTAGGGGGGGGGGGGGGCTTTGAAGACGAAACAGTACAACCGGCAGTTGGAACGACACCGCAGTCACCGTGTGTGTGTGTGTGTGTGTGTGTGTGTGTGTGTGTGTGTGTCCTTTCCACGCAGCTAGCTGGAAGCTCAGGTCTTGTGCTGTAGACTGTAGTAGTCGTCCGGGAGACCCTGTGCGTACCTGCAGCTGGGTGCTATCACCCAGTATGGGCATGTGCCTTCTTGTCTTCTTGTGCATGCATGTCAACCTGGCGTGTGACAGTCACATTGTGCATCGTGACTATACTGCGGGCCAGTCTCTACCCAGCTTGACCGCTACCCGGCTTGGCAAGCTCACAGGCGCATGCACCCGCATCACTGGTGTCCCCATCCGATCGTGGGCGATCTATCCGACATTGTGTAGATCTACCAGATAGTACTTACCCGCTGTATGTAATTGGAGCGGAGGAGGCACTCGGGTGTCGCTGCCACATAATCATTATGACCTTACATCCTTGCTTAACCCGAAGTCCTCGTTTGCCCACGATGCTCGACGCGACAGGGTCCGGCAATGTGCTGTTTCTCAATTATTGTCGTGTGAAGGGTCTCTCGTGAAACGCGATACACGCGCCACAATACGCGGCGCGTCCCAGCGATGCTACATTTTGAAGAAGAAGTTGTCGGTAGCAGCATGGCTTGCGGCGTATGGCGTCGCAGAAGTGAAATTCTGCATCGCATCTATACAAAGAGTCCTAGCGAAACTCATGGTTGTAGAACAAGTCGCCTAAATGAAGTAGATGTCCGTAAACAGGGCTGGACTTGACCTTCAAGCGTCGCGTGGTCTCGTCCGGTCGAAAAAAAAAGAACCTGCAGGCTACACCACTGCTACTGTGACCTCTACCTTTATTGCCACACACCGTGCATGCTTACCGGCGCGGCACGTGGATGGTGAGGAAAGGCAGGGAAACTCTCGCACCCGCAGGGCAGGTTGACCGACGCACGCACCCTCGGAGCGCGCGCCATGTGTCAATGTTCTCGAGCTGACGTTTCTCAATCGAATCCTTGATAAACGACTGCATTACGGCGTCGCATGCATCCACACGTACTAGCCCAAGCACATACTGTACAATCATCATGTACATATGTATCTGTCGATCACATAGGATTCAACTTGGTACGACCACACAGATATTGCAATACACTCCATACTTTCTGCTGTCAGCTAGCTGTTTCGGCCAAGCAGCACGCATGACCGTATGCAGTTATGGATTACATTGGCGTGCTACAGTACAGAGCGTCTCTGGACTTAGTTGAGTGCTGCCTTTCCTTGTTCTCAGTCCGGTGTATGCATACCCGTTGCCTCCTGCTGTTGTTCAAGGTGTACACAGCGACCACAATTTCAACGTCCATTGAACGATCGCCTTAGATTACATTGTACTTCCAAGGCATAGCGATGGGCCAACAGAAACCTACCACTACCAGTATTTTGGACTTGGCCTCGACCAGTGTTTGGCGTTTCCTCATACTAGTAGTAGTAGGTTGCACACATTAATGTCCTTATCTTTCCTTTTCCTGTTCCACCTGGACTCGTCCTTGGTTTCCCTTTTTCTCAGGCTCTGGCTATTCTCCTGTATTGTGACCTTCTTGCTATTATTCACTTGCATGCGTATATGGGGCTTTGAATAAATCATGGATCACACACAGTCATCATGAATGGTTGTCCAGTGAACATGCTTCCCTAATACATGTACAGCTTTTTTCAGAGAGAGAGAAACAGCCTCTTGTACGGGCCAAACTGAAATGGACTGTAGCTCGTTAACGTGTTTCTTTTTGTTCTCCGCACGTTTTCCAGTAGGGCTGTGTTCATAGTAAAAAAAATTAAAAAATAATAATAATAATAATAAAGCTCAATCATGATTGTATGATGTACATGACATTACATTGTACATGATTGTACATGTACGTGTAGCTGGCATTTTGACACCCTTAGGCTCTTCGTGACCAGTAGCAGTAGCCAGTGTCTAGATTGTGATCTGCTGATCCCCTGGGGCCTCGTGCATGAAATTCTGAGTCTGACAACGAATTTCTCATCTTCTTCTCGTGACTTGCTGTAATCAAGACGAGCAGTAGCAATCAGTGGGGACTATACAACTCGGAGAGTGCCAATGGACGACATGTTGTGGGGAGCAGGACACGCGGCTGATTGTCAAATCTGTCAAACGGGGTGAAAGGTAGCTCGCTGCCAACTATTACACCCGTCAGGCGTCTCTGCTCGCCGAGTCGCCTCTGGCATGCAGTGTTTTGAGCGTGTACTACGGTGTAGGTCGATCATGCAAGAGGCGCCAGACATCATAATATCAGTCAATACCAGCGTGGGTGTCATGTACATGTTGACAACCTACATGTACATGTATGATGATGGTATGTTGCAATACACTGCGAATGTAACTCACATGCACCAACGTGACGATAGGCGATACTGTAAAGCAGGCTGCAGTCAAGATGTTCTGTATCTTGAACTTGAAGTACATGTAGATCTTCAAACTCGCCACAAACTGTACCCCAAAACCTTACTAACTAGCGGCTTACTGCATTGGTTTTGTTTCTAAGTGGATATCTGTTCTCTGCGCAGTTCTTGGGGGGGGGGGGGGGGGCTTTGAAGACAAAACAGTACAACCGGCAGTTGGAACGACACCGCAGTCACCGTGTGTGTGTGTGTGTGTGTGTGTGTGTGTGTCCTTTCCACGCAGGTCTTGTGCTGTAGACTGTAGTAGTCGTCCGGGAGACCCTGTGCGTACCTGCAGCTGGGTGCTATCACCCAGTATGGGCATGTGCCTTCTCGTCTTCTTGTGCATGTCAACCTGGCGTGTGACAGTCACATTGTGCATACTATACTACCGGCCAGTCTCTACCCAGCTTGACAAGCTCACTGCCTCACGCGCGCACACGCATCACTGGTGTCGCCATAAAATCGTCGGCGATCTATCCGACATTGTGTAGATCTACCACTGTAGATCTACCAGTTACTAGCACCTACCAGCTGTATCTGATTGTAGCGGAGGAGGCACTCGGGTGTCGCTGTCACATAATCATTATGACCATCCATCCTTGCGCAACCCGAAGTCCTCGTTTGCCCACGATGATCGACGTGACAGCGTCCGGCAATGTGGTGTTTCGCAATTGTCGCGTGAAGGGTCTCTCGCGAAACGCGATACACGCGCCACACTACGCAGCGCGTCCCAGCGAAATGCCTGACAGGCTTGCCCGTACACACAGAGCCAGTCCATTCAAAACCGCATCTGTGACGGACCTGGTACAGTACTCGTCTTGAAACGCATGCGCGCTTGCGCTTGAGGAGAAAGTGACGCGCGTCGCTAGCGCGTCGCCCACCGCAGAAGCTGAGCTTCAAACCACCAGAAGAAGCTGTCGATAGCAGCATGGCTTGCGGCTTATGCCTTATGGCGCCGCAAAAGTGAAATTCTGCATCGCATCTATACAAGAGTCCCAGCGAAACTCATGGTTGTAGAACAAGTCGCCTGCATGAAGTAAATGTCCGTGAACATGGCTGGACATGACCTTCAAGCGTCGCGTGGTGTCGTCCGTTCGAAAAAAAAACCTACACTATTGCTACTGACTACGACACTACTATGGCTGACCTTCATTGCCACACACCATGCATGCTTACCGGCGCGGCACGTGGATGGTGAGGAAAGGCGGGGGAAACTCTCGCACACGCAAGGCAGGTTGACCGACGCACGCACCCTCGGAGCACGCGCCATGTGTCGATGACGTTCTCGAGCTGACGTTTCTCAATCGAATTCTTGATAAGCGACTCCATTATGGCGTCGCATGCATCTACTACTAGTAGTAGTACTAGTACTACTACTAAGGCTAATACTACTAGCCCAAGCACGTGCTGTACAATCACCGTGTACCTGATTTTATTGGTCGATCACAGAGGATTCCACTTGGCACAACCACACAGAACAGTGTCAGATATTGCAATACACTCCATACTTTCTGCAGACAGCTAGTAGTAGTAGCTGTTTCGGCCAACCAACACACATGACCGTATGCAGATATGGAATACGTTGGCGTGCTACAGTACAGAGCGCCTCTGGACTTAGTTGAGTCACGGCTGCCTTTCCTTGTTCTCAGTCCGGTGTATGCATACCCGTTGCCTCCTGCTGTTGTTCAAGGTCGCTGAATTGCTGATATGCCCGTAACTCGCTCAGGAAGGGTGAAGATGGTTTCCGCGAGCTTCCCAATGGCTTTGTTAGTTCTCCTCGGCGTCTCAGCGGTGTTGCTGGCACCCCGGGTGGCATCCAGCGCCCACGATCACCAAGGTAAGTGTTGCTGTGCTGTTGTCTCTAGGAATCGTCTCGCCTGTGTTTGCTTCCGTGTACGTGCAACGCCAGCGGAATCATGCAATGGGCACCTCACTCTGCAAAAGAGCATCATCTCCTTGTATGCCCTCGGCGAACACTGCAATCGATATCGATTTCAATAATTATTATTAATTTTGTCAAACGCACTGATGCCCCCATAATTCTGAATATGGGGTCACATGATAATGTACCAGTTACTTTACGGCAAGTCAGTAGAGCGCTCTTCCACGTGACCGTCCCAAAGCAGTCTCCCGCTCTGGCGCTAGCGCTCACATCCTATTTCCCTCGGGTCAAACAGCGCCTGCAGACAATGCGTTTCAAACGCCTGGACCATCAGGCATTAGACTTTTTTTCAAATCAAATAAGAGAGGTTGTGCATAACGAAAATTCGTAAAGATCTTTCGGAATCTGAGCCGTCTGGAAGTGACGAAAATTCGTAAAGAAAATCTGTTGTGCTCAACGAAAAACGTAGTGTGACCATGGTGACCCTTTCGAGTACTTTTTCCACTGTTTGCGCGAACAGCTTCAGCCGCTTCATCACTCTGTCGCGAATAGCTTTCTTCGTCACACCACCGAACTGAGTTGGGCTCAAGTTTTCCAGCTCACAGGCAACGATCTCCATGGCTGGAAACCCTCGTCGAAACGGTTGGTCGTGAGAACGAAGCTGCCTGAGAAGGGCCAGGTCCATCGCGAGATCAAATGTCCTTCGCTGAGACGTCGCAGGGGAAGAAGAAGACGCCGACGTGGCAGAATTCTGCTGCGGGGATTCAGCAGAATAATTTGTCACAGGGCGAGCACTGACAGGACTTCCAGATCTGACAGAACTGACAGAACTAGCCGAGCGCTGTCCAGGTGACAGAGGATCGCTGAGAGAGCGGGAAAGAGATCCATCAGCTCCACAGGATGCCGAGTAGGAAGAACTCGCAGAACGACTTGAAAAGGCCATGGCGAAAAAATCTTGACACCACGTGCATCAACACAGCTACATGTACATGTACACAGAAGCTTGCGAGAAAGAAGCGAAAGTAACACTTAGTTCAAAACGTAAGATCTTCAAGTTTCGCGGTCCTCGCGAAATTCCTTTCCTTTTTCGTTACTCGTGCCCAGACGAGGTCTACGAATTTTCGTTATGCACAACCTCTCTAATGTGTTTGGGAAATGTTTCTCCGGGGTCGGAAGGTGAGCGCAATAGAGGATAGTGCTGGTGGCAATCGGGATGGGGTCGATGAGACCAGCGCTCCACTGACTATGAACAATGGTGAAGGCCTAGGCTAGGGCCAGCTCTGTCCCGAATGAGCACCTACGGCATAATCCTTGATGGAGACTTGAGATTGAAAGCAGGGCCGCTACGCTGGGGCGATGTTCCCCAAGGCAAAGAAAGGACTGCCAAAATGTAGACTAGTCGTATCCGTTTCCACGCCCGTTGCTGTTCGCTGGTATCCTGAGACCTCCATAGCTACAATGGATGAGCGAACTTGGAGGTGGTCTTGGCCATCTGGGTAGCGAGTATCTTGGGTATCACAATTACAAAAATTGTGATGTTGTGGACATTTCAACACCTCGGCTTGGTCTCAACAGACAACAGGTACGATATCGCCGCTCCTTCTAGGAGGTTCTACAATATGAAGTGCTGAAGATACGGCCGGAGAAGTCGCTCTATATTGCGCAAAGTCATTCGGTGCGAAGGGTTTCTCCTCTCGGAATGTCGTCTACGAGACGAGAATGTTGTTTTCCACCAGTACAGTTACCATCACCAGTAAGGATTATTACACCGAGGTTTGTTGAAACAAAACGATCACAGTGCTGTTAGTAGTAAGCGAACGAGTAAGGTTACCTCAATCCGTGGTGATGGGTATTGGTACTGAAACGAACATCCATTGATAGTAAGTAGTTCATTCGACTAGGGTTCGAACTTCGAAACGACCGACTTCCTCTTGTAGATCTACATTGAGTGTTCCCAGTAAACTAACTAACCAGTGTCCTCGCGTGGAGTCGACACGCTGCGGAGGTGACTTGTGCGCGCATACCATGTAGACCAGTGCTGCTCAGCGAAATCCAGTCGCGTCACTCAAGCAGTTTGCGCCTTGCATCATTTCGCAGCCCAGTGTTCGCAGCAATCGCAAGTCTAGGGCTGCGCGACGCCCGGCGGCGTGTACTCGAGTGACGCGACTGGATTTCATTGAGCAGCACAACAGTCCATTCATTGGAAACTGTCCCGCTAGCGCTGGCTTTTGAAAGCTGCAGCATTGTACATGTGTATGTGTAGCAGGGTGCATTCCCTGGTATGTGATCTACGTCAGTGAGTTGTCCAGCAGGATAATTATCTACAATGTATAGAATAGAGTCAGTAGAGGATATGGGAAAGAGGCCATCACATGATCTGTATGAAGTTCACAGTCAGATAGAGTGACGAACATTGCTAGGTTTGTGGAGTGACCGTGCGAACAGTGTTTGTTCGACGTACATGACATTGCATTAACGTGGACATGGAAATCTGGTCAAATGACGCCGGACTGGTTGCATGCACAGTACACGTGTTGATCGTCTGCATACCCCCGTCACGGCCGCATGGCCAGCGCCCTGGGGGCCGCTTGACCTCCGACCGGAATTCCATGTCCACGACCGTACGTAACGTCAATGACATTTGACTGCACAGCACTGCTCGATGAAATCCAGTCGTGTCGCACCAGTCTGCGCCTTGTATCATTACGCAGCACTGTTCGCAGGTGTAGGGCTGCGCGGCGGCGCCCAGCGCGTACTTGAGTGACACGACTGGATTTCACAGAGCAGCACTGTAGACTGCGTTTTACGTGACAAGCCAGGCAAAACAGTGACAGCGTTACAACACACGTTTTCTCTGGCCTTGCCTTCTGCCCGCACTAAAGCTGGTTTTTCTCGTCTTGGCTACATACATGTAGGTTCTGATCGGTGGAACATGCTGCCTTCCACTGTTCGCTCTTGTACAGATTATCGCACATTTGTTCAATCATGCTTAACCTTTCTGGGGGCTCCCGTAAGACGACCATAGGTCTGTGGGAAACACCCTAGTAAAATAGAATAAGTGTACATCCTGTTGTACGAGCGAGAGAGCATGTGCATGCCTGTACATAGCTGCGCATCTGTCTTGCCCTTACTCCATACAAAGCAGCATCTAAGATGATGACATAATCCCTTACTCCATACAAAGCAGCATCTAAGATGATGACATAATCCCTTACTCCATACAAAGCAGCATCTAAGATGATGACATAATCTCAAGAACTCACTTCAAAGGGCTTCCAAGTACAGTATTGTCGGCAGTCAAAGAACTGCGGGTCAGCCTCGTAACTTAGCCTAGGCCGTTCCTGTTGTCCATGCACGATCGTTAATGCACAGTTGGGTCACTGTGTACAAGAGTATACCAGCTGTATAGTGCCACGGTACTTGGTGAAATCTTACCGTGTTCGTTCTTCGGCGTCCCGCAGTGCTGCACTGACAGTGAATGACTACACGTGTGTGTGTGTGGGGGGGGGGGGGTGCATTCTCCTGGGTGGTTACCAACAGCCAGTGTATGCCGGAGTATGTGGTGTGGTGTGTGTGTGTAGGGAAAAATGGAAAAATGAAAAATAGGGATTCACTGGCCAGAGAAAGTCACTTCAATCAGCTGTGTGGCGGATTCCAGGCTAAAAAATAGTGGCGGTCAATTCATCAGCCTTGCCGCAAGCTGTTGAATGGCGTAATCCCAGCACAAGTTGCTATGTCTAACATAGCTGTTCGCTATCATCGCTTCCGCGATGGGCAGATCTGAGGTGTGTGCATGTGTGCGTGCGTGTCACACAGCAGATAGCTGAGGGAGTGGCACATCAGTATTTCCTTTGAAGGGCTCAGACCGCAGGAAAGAGCAACAGGTTGTTTGTGAACGTAAAATCCAACCCACTGCCGACCCAGCAATTCGCATACACGAAATAGCCCGACACATTTCCGGATTGGTTGGCTCACTGCGTTGACATTGGCCTGCTATCCTGCAACACACTATGGTCCTGCTGTCCTTTGGCTTTTTCCATGCAGGTACAACTGCAGCCGGCTCACCATGCACATTGGATCCCACGTGGCATCAGAACTCACACCCACTCAACAGGAGACTGATGGCCGCTATCAACATCACCGGACATGTGTCGTTCGACAACTCCTCGCTGGTGCTGAGCTTCACGATCGCGCCGCGCGACTTCATCGGTAAGTCCTCCAGTCGATTCTCTCCGGGATTACCAGCATGAGCTGCGGCTTGCTGTAGAAGCGGTGATTAGGGACCGGTGTCATAGACCATCACTCGCCACATCTCCCCACCACCATCACCATTACCACCGCCATCACCAGCACGACCATCACCACCACCACCACCATTACCACCACCATCACCAACACCACCATCACCACCACCACCATCACCACGACCATCACCACCACCACCACCACCACCATCACCACCATCACCAGCAGCACCACCACCACCACCACGACCATCACCACCACCACCACCACCATCACCACCATGACCATCACCACGACCATCACCACCACCACCATCACTACCACCACCACCACCACCATCACTACCACCACCACCACCACCACCACCACCACCACCACCACCACCACCACCACCACCACCACCACCACCACCACCACCACCACCACCACCACCACCACCACCACCACCACCACCACCACCACCACTACTACCACTAACAGATTTGTGCTTAGCACACGCAACAGGCACACAAGAGGGGAGGAGAGGGGAGGGGGGGGGGGGGGGGAGTTGGGAGGGCGAAGGTGGAAAAGGGTGTGCCTTAACCTGTTAGAGCGCTCACTACCTATGATTGGGCGGAGCGCAGCACACACAGTGAGACATTGCTTTCCTTTGTGTACCTAGCGTGTGTATATTTTACAACAAATGCTCCTCCTCCATGCACTCTAAAGCTGACCATTGTTACCCTCGGTAGCCATTACTCACACCAATAATCTCAAACAACGAAGGGGTCAAGGGTAAAACATTTCCTTCTGACAGCTGTTTCGCCTATCAAAGGCTCATCAGAGAAGCCGAATGGTACCGTTCACAGCTTATTGATAATCGTGTGTGTGTTTGAAGTGGACGTATAATTAATTATACTGAATAGTTAATTATATAGAGATTGGAAGCTTTGTTACAACTCTGAGTTTCACGTAATACAACGATCATCAGGCAACTGATGGATCCAAAACAGGCAGCCAGAACATAAGGGGGAGTAAGGTGGGAAATTCTGAGGGGTATCATGGGCGACGCGTATCATAGCGCAAGAGTCAGGTGCAGGCGTGAAGTAAGCTGCTAAGTCTTCAGACTTGGGGCTAATAGTTTGTATGTCTGTGTTATGCCTGTCGACAACCTTTCTCTGGCTTTCCGGTTACGACCGCAACCAGTGTACCAGATCCAAGAGGAAGAACTGACAAAGCTGAGAGTTATGGCCGTCGTGACTGCCCAGCCACCGGGCCATGGGCAGTTCACCGAGTGCCACGCCCTAGGCGTGGTGTACACACGCAGTGTCCTTGCACAGCTGCAGAAACACAAGACGTACGCTCCAGCCGGACGCCGCGTGGACTTTGGCACGCAGATGAAGGTGGCCAAGATGAGCGTGAAGTTCTTTGCCGGTGAGCTGGCGATCTGTCCATTGTGTTCCTCATGTGTATTTGACTGAGAATCAAGAAGGTATTAGCTGCCGGTGGATAATCATTATGACGACATTTTCACTCCCACTATGCTCCCAGTATGCAATTTTTTTGTCTTTGCCTGTGAGCTGTGATCATTGTAAAAATAGAATAAAAAAGTGAAAATGAAGGCTTGAAAGGAGGCAAGAAGTACAGCACCGAGGTGTTATTATTATTGCCCCACCCTTGGCGGCAAGTCTACCCACAGTAAATGGGACCTTGATTTACCGCTTCAGTTGAACCCCGCCTGTAAGTCGACCAACCCATTCCTAATCCCGTTATTACCGTAAAATAATAAACTATACTGTAAAAAAAAAACTGTATATTGCAGAGCTCACTGACTTTGTCAGTTTGAGCATTCTGGCAAGGTACGTTCGGGCCTGATTTAAATCTGGCTTTGGAGATTGTATCTTCGTTGCTATCAGGTTCGGCCTCATATTCTCCGTGCTGCGCTGATGAGTTCACAAAGAACGAAACAGCATGCTGTCCGCGGATTGAGTACCGTAAGTGTACAAATGTTCCGGCCCATTCAAATTTCGGCCTCCCAGGGCTAAAACCCCATTCGGCCGCATCAAAGTTTCGGCCTGCACTGCTGCCGCCTGTATATGCTGTCACACTGAGCATTGGAAAACAAAATTTCGGCCGCAACAAATTTTCAGCCAAACATGACCAGGTCGAAAATAAATACGCGCCGAATATGTGTTGACTTACGGTACGTCATGTAAGGTAGTAGTCGTAGCAGTCGTATAGTTCTTATTTATTTATTTTTACAAGAGGAGTCCCGACAGGTCATCGCCTTTTTCCTCGACTTGTCATCGGAAATTACGGTAATCGAAATTGTAGGACCTTTGTGCCACCCATTCTTGTTTGCTGTTCTGGCTGCTTTGTCGCTATCAGGTCATATGTTGCAGTGCCAGTATGCATTGGGAAGAACGCAGGTGGAGAAGTGTGCCAGCCCCACCAGCAGTAGCAGCGAGACCCGGACTGCCGAGACTGGTCACATCGACGACCCGGTCCACAAGTATGCGTGCAAGATTGGATGCGCAGCCCAACGTCTCTCCTTTGCCTGGCTGGGTACGAGTACAGACTAGGGGACTTAGTGTAGGGAACTAGGGGCCTTAGTCATTGGAGCTGTCGATTGTCATAGCGTCTTGCATTACAGCCTGTCTCGTATAGAAGCCTGTTTTCAAGCTGGGTACGAGTACAGACCAAGGGACTTAGTCTACATGACTACAGTACTGCCGGGTGCCGAAGAACGGGGGGAGGGGGAGGGGGGGGGGGGGGGGTAGCTTCCTAGCCTAGACAGTTCTTATTATCATGTATTACACTCTATGCACAGTTGAGTCGCCGTGTATACATTGGTATGCTGTGCTTGATGAAATTCTAGCCTGGTCATTCTTCGGCGCTCCGTTCTTCGGCGTTCTTCGGCTCTCCGTTCTTCGGCTCTCCGTTCTTCGGCTCTCCGTTCTTCGGCTCCCCGTTCTTCGGCTCCCCGTTCTTCGGCTCTCCGTTCTTCGGCTCTCCGTTCTTCGGCTCCCCGTTCTTCGGCTCCCCGTTCTTCGGCTCTCCGTTCTTCGGCTCCCCGTTCTTCGGCTCCCCGTTCTTCGGCTCTCCGTTCTTCGGCTCTTCGTTCTTCGGCTCTCCGTTCTTCGGCTCTCCGTTCTTCGGCTCCCCGTTCTTCGGCGCCCGGCAGTACTGTTGGGGACTTAGTCATTGGAGCTGTCGATTACTATAGTACGGAAGGTTCAAGGTTAAAGAGAGACCATACGGCGAAATGTACGTCATGTGAAACTACTTGTTTAGTAGTCAACTACTCCATCACAATGTCATGCATGAGGAGTACTGTAGGAGTTTGGCGTTCGGCTTGTGCAATTCGTTCTCGCAACGCTTCCCCCTTCTGTACTTATCTTTGATATTTCTGAGCCACCCAAGTTGGGTGGTGTGCTGCTTTGCGGCTTCAAATTGTAGTCAGACCGTGTTGTCAAGTATCTTACTGGTCTCGTCATCGTCCAGTAACAATCCACATTCTTTGTTCCGGTGGGACTGTAGCTTGTGCTCGTTTTCGTTGCGCTTACCTTCCCCTCTTTGGTCTCTCCTTAACTTGGAACCGTCCGAGTTGGAAGGCTGTTGGCTAGCGCTACGGAGATGTGTTGAAGCTAGGTGTCAGGACGTCGAATGTCTCAGTACTCTGTCAGTTGTGTGCCTAGTTGTTGCACTTTCTGACTGTATATAATATCTGGTTACAGTGGTGGACAGTTACTCTTAACTCGTATCCATATGTCCTTTGCTATCTACAGCTATCATGTTAAAGACTAATTCTCCTGCACGTTGGAGTCCAGAGTCAACTGTATTCTCTCTTGTCTGTTGCTTTGTCATGCCGCTACAGGTCGTCCACAAATTACGAGGACAGACAAAACAGTCGAAGGCACCCAGCAGTACATCACCTTCAAGATAAAGGGTCTCACGGGCCAGCACGTCACTACCGGTGAGCAAGAAATTCGGAAACGCCACGCCGCACACGGCACAACTTGCCCACCCACACTTGACCTGTGTGTAAAGAGTCTAAAGACCACCTGTCTACAAAGACCACCTGTCTGCAAAGACCACCTGTCTACAAAGGACACATATCCATAAATACCACTTGTCTACAAAGACCTGTTAACAATGACCACCGGTGCACAAAGACCACCTGTCTAATAAGACCACCTGTGTACAAAGGCCACTTATCCATAAAGACCACTTGTCCACAAAGCCGCCCGTGTACGAAAACAACCTGTTAACAAAGACCACCTGTATACAAGGTTTCCTTCCAGTTGCATCTTCCTTTAGGCTCTGTTTTACTTTCTCTTTTCGTTTGTCCCTCTTGATATTTGTACCTTGTACTGTTGAGCTGTCCCCGGGGAAAATTGCGATTCCGCGGCCGCGTTTTTTCCCCGCTTTTTTTTGCGATTTTTTAAAAGACCGCGTTTTCCGCGATTTTCCTGCGTTTTTTGAACTTTTTTGTTGCACTACACGTACACACAGTGCCCTGTTCGGTCAGCAACGTCTCATCGTGGCGACTTTTTACTCAAATATGACCAGTGCTTACACCAGAGACTTGTTACTGATTGATTTCACTACATACTCACTGAAAATTGCCGCACATTAATATTAATCACCGCATATTTACCGCAAATTCACCGCAAATCATGCCATATTATGCCACGTTTTTCCCCGCGTTTTTTGCGATTTTTTTCCGCAATTTTTCCCGGGGACAGGTTGAGGCAACAAACTGAAAATTAATAAAAACCAAACCAAACCAACCAAACAAAGACCACCCATCCATAAAGACCACCTATTACATTTTTTTAACACCTGTCTGCAGAAACTACCTCTCTATATCTACCGTATCTCTACAAATATCACCTCTCGACAAAGACCACCTGTCAACAAAGACCACCTGTCTGTAAAGACCGGCCGAGCCAAACTGATGCGGACACAGTTATTCTAAATATGGATCTGTGTGTGTGTGTGTCAGTCTCATCATGTGAATTATCACCTAAACGAGAGAGCTTGGAAGCTCAGGGCCCTACGCTATGCTTTTTTGCCTTGATGACCTAGACAAAAAAAGGATAGGGATGTTATAAATTCTTGTAAGTTTCTACTTTTTGTTTTTAGACATAACCTGGGATTCGAACCCGCACTATCGCCCTGCATGCATGCCCCGATACACGTCGCATACATACTAATTCTTCCAAGTTGCTTCACGTTATGATCTTGTATTTGAAAGCCCTATTTGAATATCCATTGTGGCCAGCCGTCTTTGAATGTACGGTACGGTACGGGACGGGTACGGTCGAGGGTAATACGACACCGTCTACCGCCTTGATGACGGCAAAAAAAGAAAAGGGATGTTATAAATCTTTCAATTCTCCTATTTTTTCAGGCATTACCTGGGATTCGAATCCGCACTATCGCCCTACACATGCATTCCCCCATACACTTCGCATTCATACTCATTCTTCCAAGTTGCTTCACGTTATGATCTTGCGTTTGAAAGCCCTATTTGAATATTGCGGCCAGCTGTATGTGGCCAGCTGTGTTTGATGGTACGGTACGCGACAGATACGGGATAGCGCCAGGCGTGACACAAACACACAAACAAACACCAAATTGAAGCTGTGTGGACCCTGGCTAGCGCCAGACATTACTGAAGTAATGTCTTCTGCATAGCTACGGGAATAATCATGCCTGTTCAAAACTCTGCATGAACCATCGCTCAGTTCCATCGCAGGTCATATTAATTTTCATGCCTGATTCACTCAACTGTGGGGGGGGGGGGGGGGGAGGTACTGGTTCATCCTTAGCATGCTTGAACTTCGCTCTCCAACTCTCCTTCTGCATATTTTGACGTTTTGTGTGTGTGTGTGGGCGCACGTGTGTGTGTGTGTGTTTGCGTGTGCCTATGTGTGTGTGTCTCTCTCTGTATCTCTCTTTCTTTCTCTTTCCTTCTCTCTCTCTCTCTCTCTCTCTCTCTCTCTCTCTCTCTCTCTCTCTCTCTCTCTCTCTCTCTCTATCTATCTATCTATCTATCTATCTCCCTTCCTCTGTTTTTCTCTCTCCATCTCTCTCTCCCCATTGGCCCGTGGCTGCAGGGGAAGGTAGGAATCGGATCTCGATTGGATTCCAGAAGAACCCGGTAGCCGGTAAATTTAATGTGGCCTTAAATGCTAGCAGTTGCCATGCCTACCAGGTGGCTGGTCCAGACAGCACGGGTGTCTACTGCAGGGTGAGCTGCACCATGAGCGGGCAGAGGTACACAGTGCGTACCGTGGCTGCCAACATGTACGGAGAAGCTGACCGGTGCGAGAGCGAACATGTACGGAGAAGCTGACCGGTGGGAGAGCGTGAACAGAAAACGCTGACGCCTGCCAAACCGCTCACTGGTATATTGTACTGCATGCCCGAGCGTCCTGCCCGAGCGTCCTGCCCGAGCGTCCTGCCTGAGCGTCCTGCCCGAGTGTCCTGCCTGAGCGTCTTGCCCGGGCGTCCTGCCCGAGCGCGTGTTGTAGCAGTCTTGCATCGGACCAAGAAGACATTGTGTATGCATTCGATGTGCAAGACAGTCGCCTCAGTGCCCTGTTACTCGTGCACAGTGTGCGCAGAGGCAGTTATCCCCCGGCGGCCGCCGATCCAGGCACCTCGCGCCTGTACATGGCGCGAGCATTCCTTTCATTGCACGCGTGCTTCTGGTGTGGTGATGCGGTTGAAAAGCCTGCATTCCTTCGCACACCCACATCTAGAAGCAGGCTTGAAAACCTAGCGAGTAGTTCAAGTAGACAGTAGGAGTAAAAGCAAACTAGACGCACGACATCTCCCCGCTGGCACAGCATGCCCACTAGCCCGTGAGACCGGAATTAGCTAAGTGCACTAGCCAACGCACAGTGTTCTCGCACCAAGCAACCACTTGCATGTAACATGAGCAGTAGTTTGTGTTCACTAGTCGAGGGATTGGAATAATACCAAGTAGTACATGTAGTAGTCGTTAGTGGGCTCGAATGGAGAGCCAAGGATAAATGTATCATCTGAGAACAGAAGGACCAAGGAACTACAAGTTACGCTATAGTTTGAGTAACTGGTGGTGTTAGTGGACATTACAGCATAACTTGTAGTTTCTTGGTCCTTTTTCCTTTCTATAAGTAATCCCTAGTAGTGGTAGTATTATAATTTTTACTTGGGTATGCCTAACATGCTATCAGTCTTGAGAAGTTTCCCGCTCGGCTAAATTTTAATGTTACGGTAGTAACTTTTATAGTCGTGTGCTGCGGTGGTCCAGATCCGTAGCCTGCATTGTAGGATGTTTCTTGTGTTAATGTATTGATTCCGGTGTACTAGTACTGAAGTAGTTGAGTCGGTGTACGTCTCGTATACTGGCGCTCTGGCCATCACGGCCATTGAGCACTCTATATGATCTAGCAGGTTAAGCCTCTGTAGTCGAGTCATTGTGCACATCCCAGTCAACTGTACTTGATGATGCCTTTTTCTGCCTTCGTGCCAATTCTGAGGCACGTAGCCGCACCTGCACAAGGTCTCAAGTCTCGCTTGGACTTGTACTGTCACGAGCCTCCTCTCGATTTGGTTATTCCTCTCTTTCTTATTTAGCCGCTGACCGCTGGAATTCAGTTCCGGCATCGGTCCGCCTTGCTGCTTCACCAAGTCAATTTCGTATCGCAATCCTAGATTGGCTAGGGTACCCCGTAAGGAGACCATAGGTCTGTGGGGACTGCCCTAGAGAAATATGAATAAATACTATACTATACTATGTCTTAGCCAGCTCGGTTTAAAAAACATTATGTGATTTCTTCTATTTTTTAAATTTATATTTACTGGCTCAATATCTCGGAGTTTTTGTGCATCATTCTTCACTGCTCAACAGCACTGCATCAGGAGCCTTGCATATTATGCATAGTAGATGATGTGAAACTGTAGACCAGCGTAGAATACGATATTAATGTACGTGTACGCTCTTCTTTTCCCTGCTAGACAGCTACCTGCTACATTCCACACATCTCTTATCTCTTGCCACTAAACTGCATTTCGTTTAGAGCGGCCGCTGAAGTATTTCCAGGCTCAACAACCTTGCCCATCGATACTAATACTATGGGCGTGCAATTAGCAATTATTCGCACAATATCATATCCGCCGGATGAGTACGCGTATGTGTGACCTATGCAATCTAGGAATCCACGGATACAGACCAGCATACCCTCTCTGCATAGACCCAAACCGAAGGTCAATTCACTTGAATTTTGAGAGTGCTGGTAGCTGCATTAAGTGCACGGGGTTCGCCTGTTGTCGAGCCATACAGGCATTGAGCTCCGACTCAGAACCGGGCTGGCATAACTGCGTTGATGTCAATGTCATAATGGATACTAACTTTCAGAATAATCTTTTGAAAAATCCGGTATATCCTACATTATGGTGCCCCAGAAATTTGTGGCAAAAAAAGAGTAAATTATCGTGTCCGTTCCCGAAGGGAACTCACGACGGCCGCTAACACCCGATAAATCCTAAATTGTGGTAGGGACGCAGGATACATTCACCTATTCAAATTTGTTCAATCTCATAACGTGGTAAGAATACCTGAGTAGAAATTTAGCAGTTGAAAGTACAAAATAAATACCTAGCTTCTTCCATTGAAAACACCACGGTCATGAATACCATGCTGATCATTGCTAGAATTATTATTAAAAGGAAGAATTTTGAATTTTGACCAACCTCAATTGCAGCTGATCCGGAGAAAATAATGGCCAACAACATGCTTGTGACATCCCCGTTCCGTGGAAGACCGGGAACAATATCCGCGGGGTGCTCATGACTCCAAACGCATGCGTACAAGTGCATCTCAAACAGGGGCAGCGGTGCCTAGGGAAGAACTTCTATCACCGCGCGTCCGTGTATCTTTGCCTGCGAGAGCTTCACGACGGCTGAGTTGAGCTGATGCCAGTTGAACAACTGGATGGGAGGCGACTTTATCTGGACACAGGAACAAGGCAAGATTGT
Source organism: Sycon ciliatum (assembly GCF_964019385.1). Classification (NCBI taxonomy): domain Eukaryota; kingdom Metazoa; phylum Porifera; class Calcarea; order Leucosolenida; family Sycettidae; genus Sycon; species Sycon ciliatum. The sequence continues at coordinate 16,715,026 of NC_088654.1, read as the reverse complement.
GGTTGGAGGGCACCGACGACGCTTAAAGAGTGAGCACTGCAACAGGAGATTCGGATGCTGGAGATAAACGTAATCAAGCAGTGTGCTCCACTGCTAGAAGAGTGCTCAATACCCATATAAGGCAGCGCCTTCCATACAAGAGGGGGAGAGAGAGGGGAAGCTGTGTTGCAACTCCAAGTTTCACGTAGTCACGATCATCAGGTGTGTGACTGTGTCAGTTGCCTGATGATCGTGACTACGTGAAACTCGAAGTTGCAACACAGCTCCCCCCCCCCCCCCCCCCCCCCTCATGTTGGAGATAAATGAGAGCCTGTTGACATGCTAGGGGGCAGCGGAACGGGTACAGTTGGTCAGGCCATGGTCGGGCCAACTGTTAACCACCTACACCTGTTTACTGCTAGGTAGGTCATGTGTAGCCACCATATCATACACAAAGTAGGAAAGACCATGGAATCACTATGGCCGGACCAAGCAAGAACTGCGTCCACTGGCCCTGCGTACACTGCCATGTAATGTTGCAACACATAACCAGTGTAAAACGGGAATGCTCAGCAACCCCCTCGGATGATACGCTACGATCCCTCCACCCGTAACTTGCAGCCCTCTCTCAAGCGAGTAAGGGAGTGAGGGAGAGAGAGAGTGAGAGAGTGAGGGAGAGAGAGAGAGAGAGAGAGAGAGAGAGAGTGCGAGTGAGAGAGAGAGAGAGAGAGAGAGAGAAGAAAGAGAGAGATGCGGGCATCTAAACGACTGCCCAATTTGCACCGGCGTTTCCTCCAGTATACGGCAGCGACAATGGATGACTCACTGCTTCCATTTCCCACCCATAACCCACCGAATTCACACACCCTAAACAACTTAACATTATCACTAAGTCTTATTGGTGCCACTTTACTGCTGTGGACAACAGTGGCAAGGGCTGGCTGCAGTGCCAGACTCCCGCTAGTATTGCTACCGGGAAGTCCACCACTGCGGACTGAGCTGCAGTGCCTGCTCTACTGCTGGCGCACTTACATTGTTCTCATGGATGAGTGCCAGGAGCTCGGCAAGGGCAGCTGTACTGCCGGCGTGCAGGCCGATGATGCGATGACATCGGAGCGGCAGCAGTGGTAGCGGATGCTCCAGTGCTCCGCCGTACAGCCCCACCACCAGCAATGTACCGCCCTGCAGGGACAAGTACGACCAACACCAACAGCTCTTTATTATAGAAACCAGAAGAATCAGCAAAGCCGGTATTGTACGTAGTAATAATCAACAAGAAAAAATATGAATAATAAAATTTCACAAGTTGAGGGAATGGAAAAGGGAATAGTCTGAAGAAAAAATTGATCGTCACCGCCAGGAATTGCACTAGGGACCTTCGCTTGAGGTCAGCGATGCCCTGACCACTGAGCTATGGGACATCTTTTTACACTATTAAGTTAAAACTTCCGGGCCAACAAAGGGGATGCGACTTACAATCGAGTGTATGACATACTACTGAAGTGAACACAGAGGAAAAAATATGGTTTATACCTGGAAATGGGGTGCAACTTACAATCGGGGAAATACTGTAAAACCGGAAAATTTCGGGAGATTTATTTTCCGTAACTTTCTCACCTGCACTTCTCCAATTTGCACATGCCATCAACTTCGGTACAGGTGATTTCTACCTAAAATAAAACGCGACCTAAAATTCAACCATGCCATGCCACACAGTGTGCAAAATGCATTTTTTGGATCTAGAAAACTGGTTTACCGAAATTTCTGCGCTACTGAACCATTGATTTGGGGAAATACAGAAAATATCATACCACCGAAAATTCCCAGTTTTAGAGTTACCTGCTGCAGAACACCCAGCGAGTGTGATGTCGTCTGGCTGGAGCCAACAAAGTCTATGACGACGTCGACGCGATCGCCGCACACCAATAGTGTTCTCTCTTTCACCTCGTCTGTGCTCAGGCCTGTAGAGATCGAGAGAGGAAACAGATATTCATTAATCGCCAAACATACGTACTCCTCAAACGTTAAACATTCCTTTTCAAGAGTTTACTATACTCTACAAGCCACATCCACGCTGGTGCCGAGTGCTGCTGTGTGCCTCCTTCATACACTTGAAGCCTTGCGTCGACGTTCCTTTCTACTATCCAATCGTAAGACCTGTTGTCAAGGTGACCATGGAAACCCAGATACCAACATAGTGACACGTATCCGCTCACCTTGCGCCCAGTGGACGGTTGCCATAGCACCACATGTCCTGGCCGTTTCCAACTGCTCCTCCTGCAGGAAGAGCACGGAATAGGATGAACCCCCGTGCACTACTACAGCATCAAGCATGAACAAAACAAGGGCATTCCCGGTAGATGGCTCCACAGCTTTTATATAATGAGTTCTAGACAGCTTTATCCCCCCTCTCCCACCATCATCTCAGCCCATTCCGCTATCCAAAGGCGTCAACGCCGCCCTGTTTGAAATTCCCTAGTAAGACTAGAATACCAACTCCTATAAAAAATGTGCATGTGTAAACGGGAAAGGGCTGAAGAAAAAATTGGCTGTCACCACCAGGACTCGAACCAGGGACCTTCGCCTATGGCCAGCGATGCTTTACCATTAAGCTTTGGTGCGGTCATCATCCAAGCAGCGACCGTTCAACACCAAACAAGAATAGATATTAATAATAAAATAATACCCACATGGTACGCCAAGGAATCAATAAAATAATGCCGTATTTTCCGGGGTATAAGCCGCACTTTGAACGCTCTGTCACTCAAGTTTCACCCAAATAAGGAGGGTGCAGCTTATACTCCGATGATCAAATTAACCATGATATACAGGGTAGATGTAGCACTCTGGCAGGGTACGTTCGGGCCTGATTTAAATCTGGCTTTGGAAATTTTATTTTCATTGCTATCAGGTTCGGCCTCATTTTCTCTGTGCTGCGCTGATGAGTTCGCAAAGGACGAAACGGCATGCTGTCCACAGATTGAGTAGGGTAGATGTCTGTATTTGGTGGCAAATAGGTGGTGCAGATTGTACTCCAGTGCGGCGAATACTCCGGAAAACACCGCTAGCTTTTAAAGTCACTAACACGACAGTCTGCTGCGTACACATCGAGCTTTGCTACGGGCAGGATGGTGGTGGCCAGGCGTATGGCCCACTGACCCAGACCACCACAGCCGACGACCAGCAGGCGGGCACGGCCGCGAACGCTGGAGGAGAGTGCCAGTGCGCTCCGTGACTCTTGCACTGCGGAGAAGGCGGTGAGACCCGAGCAAGTGGCAACGGCCACCGTCCGCAGGTCCAGACCCACCGGCACTTTCAGCACAAATCGCGGATCCGGCACGGTGGTGTGGGTGGAGAATCTGGAGAAGAGGGGAGAGAAAGAGAGAGAGAGAGAGAGAGAGAGAGAGACTTCTGTATGTTTGCCGGAGGGGGGGGGGGGGGTGTGAGCATATACAAGTACGTTACGTTATAAGGTCGAAACCATACAAGAGGACCTGGAGTAAGACTTGACTGGGATGGATACTGATAAAATTGACGTCTCGACAAATGACCTTCTTCAGAAAGATGTGAGCGGAGTGAAAGTAAAGGAAGTGCAGGAGAGAAGTATGTGCTAGAGTGGTGTGATGATAAATGAATCTTCTTGCTGGAACCTTGCTTTGCTTTTCATCAACCGCCACACCACAACTGCGCTCTCTAGCCGTACTCGACACATTGCCACAGTACACACCGTCAGCTAAGCGACACATCCGCTGGTACTTCAAGTACATTGTACTCAGTTCCTTCAGACAACTGTTTCGTGTGAGTATAAAATTAGGGCTCAAACGGTTAGTCCGATTAACCAGTTGCAGACCGGTTACGAAGAATTAACGGTTACGCAGTAACTTTTCAGTCAATTTTTCAAGTACAGTCAAATCTGTCGTAAGCGACCGCCGCTTGGTGCAAGAAAAAGCGGTCTCTTACGGCAGATGGTCTCTTACGGCAGATGTATGGTAAATCCGGCATACCGGGTATATGCTTCCATGTACTCAAATCGACGAGAGTAATGTGATTTTTATATCATTTATTGGATATTCAACGACGACCATACCCGTATAGTACGCGTATGCGACACGGCAGTAGATCGACACTGCCTGGACTTGAGAGCTACAGCACAGCCTCAGTACAGGCCAGGGCCAGTCGATCGCACTTGCAAGACAGCGCATTTTCACACCTTGCAGTTGACAGCGCACTGGCAAGTACAGTTTCGCACCTGACTGAACCTGGGTCGCCGTCGCTTACAGCAGATTTGAATGCATCCACATTACATGAAATCGCGGTCGCTGGTCGCGCACAGCAGATGGTCGCTCCGGACAGATCAGTTTGTGTGTGAAAACGTCGGTGCACGGAAAATCGGTCGCTAACGGTAGATGGTCGCCTACAGCAGAGGTCGCTAACGGCAGATTTGACTGTATCAGGTCGTTGCAAAGTATGCACTTTCGCAGGCTGTCGCACGCGTATGCAATTTCTGGGGTGTCAACTCGGTCATATCTGGTCTCTTGGTGTAAGAGTATGTATGAATGAGCATGCAAGAGAATGTACATGTGTGCGTTGTACTGAAAAGGGTACATTTTTTTGAATGAGTATAGTCAAATATACGGTTAAAAAAGAGTCTGCAGGATTGCCGTGGCTTATAGGGTATAACCGTTAAACCGACCGTTAGCTTAGCAGTTAACCGTTAGGGGTAAAACCGTGACCGTTTGAGCCCTATAATACAGTCAACTTCGCTTATAACTAGGGCTCAAACGGTCACGGTTTTACCCCTGACGGTTAACTGCTAAGCTAACGGTCGGTTACCCGGTTGTAACCTATAAGCCACGGCAATCCTGCGGACTCTTTTTTAACTGTATATTTGACTATACTCATTCAAAAAATGTACCCTATTCAGTACAACGCGCACTTGTACATTCTCTTGCATGCTCATTCATACATACTCTCACACCAAGAGACCAGATATGACCGAGTTGACAGCCCAGAAATTGCGTACGCGTGCGACAGCCGGCGAAAGTGTACACTTTGCAACGACCTGATACTTGAAAAATTGACTGAAAAGTTACTGCGTAACCGTTATCTTTATCGGTTAACCGTTAATTCTTCGTAACCGGTCTGCAACCGGTTAATCGGACTAATCGTTTGAGCCCTACTTATAACAACACTCGGCGGGGTATCAGAAAATCGTCCTTATACCCGAAGTCTCATTATGTGTATTACAGTTAGATGGGACTTTGCTCTGGGTATGGAAATTCTGTCGTTATTTGCGAATTGTCGTTATATCCGCAGTCGTTATTAGCGAAGTGGACTGTAAAACCCTCGCCGGCTTGCGGACACACTATGGTTTGCTTGAATATACTAGTGCTGTTCGAGAAACCGGTAGTGGTAGCGTTGGTGGAAAAGCGCGAGCTCAGGTGTGCGGAGCGAACTCCATTCCAATCAAGCCTCGGCTGAAACAAAACCGGGGTTCGCATCTGGCCCTGGCATTGCATGAAAGCTGCACGCAAAGTAGGAACGGCGGAACCAGTCCAGTTGGTCAGACCGTGGCCAGACCAACTCTTTGGGCACCAAAAAAATTCACGGTTCGCGTGAGACTCGGTTGGAAGCCGGGTTTTCCGCATCCGTAGGAACACCAAATCATACACTAAATATGAAGGGCTGTGGTATGTTTGGACCAGTCAGAAAACTGCTTCCGCCTGTCCTGCAAAGTATCAAGTGGAATGACTTACCCGCCAGGTCTCTGGAAGCCCAACACTCGCTGTAGCGGCTTCTCGCAGAAGTTGTCTCGCTTGTGCAGACACTGCGGGCACTCACCACAGCCAATGAACGGGTACACGGCCACGTGATCGCCCACTGTGCAAACCCGACATAGGCAAGAGGAACGAGTTAAAGGGGAAGTTAAGGCAAAAATTAAAATTTCACCAGTTGTAGTCTTCGGGGTGCTGAGTCGAATGGTCGTGGTCCGAGGAAGCTGAGACGCTCCCTTCCTACTTGAATCCCAATCGAACTCGCGCACTTCCACTGAAACTGGGTGACTGCGCCCTACTAGATGGGGATTTGTATGCAAAATGTCACTAAAAGCGCCATTTCGTTCTTATAAAAGCACGGATGACCGCGATTGGCCCATATGTTGTAGTCTTTTGGACGCCGAGTCGACTGGTTTTGGTCCGAAAAGGCTGCGATGCAGCGTTCCTCCTTTATTCCCAATCGAACATGGTTGAACAAGCGGTCACGTGCTCCTGGGTGCCCAAATCACCTGGTCACCACGCCAGCAGGCGACAACTTTCACACCAAGGTTCAACTCGAGTGACAGGACTGCACCCAAAAAAGGTCAAACAGGCTAGTAAGTTGTACCCTGCAGGCACGGTGACCAGGTGACTAGCGTACGAAGGAGCACGTGACCACTTGTTTAACCATGTTCGATTGGGAATAAAGGAGGAACGCTGCATCGCAGCCTTTTCGGACCAAAACCAGTCGACTCAGCGTCCAAACGACTACAACATATGGGCCAATCGCGGTCATCCGTCCTTTTATAAGAACGAAACGGCGCTTTTAGTGACATTTTGCATACAAATCCCCATCTAGTAGGGCGCAGTCACCCAGTTTCGGTGGAAGTGCGCGAGTTCGATTGAGATTCAAGTAGGAAGGGAGCGTCTCAGCTTCCTCGGACCACGACCATTCGACTCAGCACCCCGAAGACTACAACTGGTGAAATTTTAATTTTTGCCTTAACTTCCCCTTTAATGCTACATGCACCAACAAATCGTATGTATACTTGGAACCCGTTATGTGAGTTTTCGCCGTCGGATACCTCATATGCGCAAAGTTGCACACTCTTGGGAGCTTATTTTCAAGTACCAACCTGAACAGAGTCATATTCGCATCTTGGTCCTGTGACTAAACTTGCATAGAAAGTGATCATGTCATGTGTACAGTGGAACCAACATGGCCGACATCATGTGACCCATAGATGCAGGGGTTGAGTGGAGTTGGAACCAACATG
>NC_088654.1:16685517-16703017 GCF_964019385.1 Sycon ciliatum | reverse complement strand
ATTTTTCGCAGACAGGAACGGAAACCGTAATGTACACTATAATGTACACTCAGACGTACAACTCTGCATAAATGTACGTGTACGTGTAAGACTGTACCATTAATAAGAACGAAACCGCTGTGTTCGCTAAAAATAAGAACGGGCTAGGCTAGAACCCTGACCCCCCCCCCCCCCGGTTCTTCGGCGCCCGACAGTAACGGAGACTCCCTCGATTTAGGCTAAGGCCTGTGGAGAATCCATAAATACAAATACAAATACAAACAAATACAAATACAGCACTGTACTAGTATTATTGGAGAAGCAACTCCCTCGGCTTTTCCATTGCGTATCAAGTAGTCGATTCCCTGACCGATAACAAACTCGTACGTGGCGAATTTCGTGATCTAGCGAACCAGTGCCCATGTCCCTGTTTGTACCGGCCATAACAAATTGACCATTTGTAGCAAACAGGTTTCGTTCATAACGAGCCGTATCTTGTACTAGTCGGGCCGTACCGTGTACAAACCAAGTGCATCCATGTGGCAGTTGGCATTGGCAACATGCCAGTTGTGACGCGTCGCTTGTATGGTGTGCCGAGTGCATTTCTGTTATAAAGAACTTCGGTTTTAATTTTTAAAGAACTAGTTTTCCTGCTCGTGTTCGTTATATCAGGAGTCGACTGTACAGTACAATCTGTGACTAACGACCACCCCTTGGAGCCAGGGAAAGTGGTCTTTAGTGGCAGGTGGTCCCTAGTTAGAGGTTTGCACCACGCAGCCATGCGAGACCGTCCATGCCTGGCGAAGTGGTCTGTAGTACCAGGCTGGTCGCTAATCACGGTGGTATTTAGTTACAGGTCTTACCAAGAGTAGATAAACAAGAGTGTGCAACTCGCGGATGGGTAGGCCCACGGCGGATTTTTTTGTTGACGTAATCTTTTCGACGACGCACGAGCTGCGAGTCTTTCGGAAAGTTTTCCCTCGTTCTCTTGGCCGGCTTTACACTACAAGGTCGGTGCCCAGCACGTGCTCTCACACTGCTCTGCGGCGAAATGCGCATTCTTCTGAAAAAAAGGTGACGTCAACAAAAAATTCCGCCGTGGGCCGGCTTTACACTATCTGCAGATTGTGCAGGAGAGATCCGGAGTTGCACACTCTTGTTTATCTACTCTTGATCTTACTGTATATTATTTTTGACTGTGGTGGAACGCATAATTGACCGCGCAACATCATGAGCACTCATGCATGCTCACCTTCCACGTGTGCCTGTATGCCTCTCTCCGGCACCGCTGATATATCGCCGCTACAGCGGACGGGCGAGACCAGGTGTTCGTTCTCTGGTCGCTATTGTTCTCATTGCCAACAGGTGCTCCAGTCTGTTACAGAATACTCGTCGCCTACTAGTACCCCCGAGACCCGGCTCCTTCGGAAATACTCTACTTGTACTTGTACCGGTAGTAGCCTAATATAGTAGTAATTCAATTGAAAAAAAATGAATGGAGGGCGCGTGTTGGGCACGTACTTCGAGGCTGTAATACGGTAATACGAATTTACAATGGTCAAGTGTGCGCAAGGTATTACTATTACGTATTAGGTTGGCGGCACTGAATCTGACTTGTCAAAAAAATCAATTATCTCAGAGTCGCTGTTGTGTTGTTCACACTTTACCCTTGGCTTTAGTCTTTAGACTTTACTTCTCAAGTCGCCATGCTCACTGATGAGTGATCTTGGACTTGGAAAGACAGCGCTGGAACAGACAGTGGATGTTACTTTTGAATGCACTGATGAGTCGGTCTGTCACTGTACGGACTACGTCGAACGTCGCTACTCGTCGATCGACCATGTACTAGCGAAATGTCACACGCCGATTGGTCGACCGACATGATGCGGCGACATCACGACAGATCTCCGTTGTCATGGAACAGAAAATGGCGCCACGAAAATCAAAGCTGGAAAAATATTTTCGGTCATTTCGATTTTGTTTTTTGCGTTTGGAAAAGTTTGGAAAGCTGGCGAAAAAACTATTTTTCCAAAATTGTAAAGCATTGTTGACTGATGGAATACTTCTCTAGGAAATAGCAATAACCTATTGGCGAGGACGAGCTAGGGACATGGTAGGGATCTAGGGATGTTGAGGTCGCTCGTCTCGTCAGCTCACTTGGTGCAGCAGGCATCACGCTTGTCAGCAGCGAAATGGAAACTGGGCAGTAATTGTGCAGCTGTTGAATGTGCAGCACGTTATGTCAGCACCAGTGTGCCACGGCTTGGCCTGGAGGAGTTCTTTCCTGACCTGTCGCAGCATCCGAATGAGCGTAATCGCTCCGGGCGAGCCTGGGATGTCACAGATCTGCGACTGAAGAGTGACACGGACCTGCATAAGCTCTGGTATGTCCTGCTGAAAGAACGTAACATGCTCGACACGCTCAAATGGTCTGCACGTCGCCTGAGAGTGGAGATGCCGGGCCAGGAGCGCTTCTGGAAGATCGAAGAGTCCATGGATAACCTGCGCAAGGTGCTGCTTGAACGTGACGAAGCGTTCCGTCTTGCCGACGAGGAGATCCGGCGTCTCGGCGAGGAGACCACAGACCTTACCGCGCCCAAGATCGAGACGATAGAAGCCGACAGCATGGAAGGCGAGCCAGAGGAGAAGGATGCCGCCGAGGAGGCTGCCGACGCCAACAAGCGAGCGCGCAAGAGCGTCACGGTGGAGCCACAGGACAACGAAGAGCACATCGACGAGCCGTGGATGAAGCAGTGGGACTTGCGCAGCTTCAACTCCGAGGAAATCCACGAGTACCTCGTCAAGGAGAAAGTGGAGCGCAAGGTACACCTGATGAGGAAGGAGTACCAGAAGGGAAGTATCCGGGCGCTCAAGAACCATAGACGCAAGCGTGGCCAATTCATCAACCGCCGCTACCCGCAGCAGATGAATGCCAAGTCGCCATGGATACGTCCGAGCTCCAAGTTCCTGCGGTACAAGCGAAGGCGTGTGATGAAGAGGTTCTTCGTCAAGGGCAAGATGTTCAGCATCCGGTAGACAAGTGCGTTTGGCATGCTGTGAGATAGTTGAACAGATATGCTGCTACAGGCAGCCCCCACCCAATAGACCGATGCTATAATTATACTTCAGTACATGTTCTGTTTTTTAATGAAAGGAGACTTGACGTGTTGGCTGTAGATTACTACGTGGATGCTGATTAGGTTAAGATATGTGTAAGTGCGTGTGCGTGCGTATGTGAGAGGGAGCATGTGTGTGTGTGTATGTGTGTGCGCGTGTGTGTATGTTTGTGCATGTGTGCAATTGGGCTACTAGCTTAACACAGGGTGTAGGTAAACTCATGCGTAGCCAATGGTGCTGGTGAAATCTACAGCCGATCTTCTTTGATATTGCAAGCCACGCGTGTGCCAAGTGCAATGTTCGCTAGGGATGGAGTTTAACTCTGTTGAATCCGCATAACGAATGGATGTCCTGAAGCTGTCAATCATTTTGGTTGCCTTGTCCTCGACCGCGTACTGCGGTATGGTGACCACGTAACTTCAGTGGGACCATATTTCCAGATCCAACCGTACTTTGTGAAGGTCTGGGCTTGTTCAACTATGCCAGTTGCTTACTTTTCTAAGACTTCTTTCAAACCTCTCTGCGCGAGAGGCGACCTGCGTGACCATGGTGACTGCGTGGTTCCCCGCAGTGAGCAAGACAAGTACAGATCTGTGTGCATCCGGGCGTCAGGGAGTCGTCAAATACGTACTTGACGACTCCCTGACGTACGTGCATGTGTGTCCATCTGTCCCGACGCCGGCGTGCACGTGAATGTGCGTGCGAGTTGTGTAGACGGCGGGCTGTGTTGTGCTCGGTGGCTAGCCGGCTGTTGCCTGAATATGGTGATTGCTGTTCCTGATTTTTTTTATTGTTCATTACAGTACTGGATCTCCGGGCACACAGCGCGGTGCAGCTACAGTGCTGCTCAATGAAATCCAGTCGCGTCACTCAAGTGTGCGCCGCAGCCCAGTGTTCGCTGGTCGAGGGCTGCGCAGCGCCCGGCGCGTACCGGTACTTGCGCGACTCGATGGGACTGGATTTCATTGAGCAACACTGTACTGTACATCAGTACTACGCTGTAGTACAGACATAGATGTTTTGGAAATTGTGTTCTCAGTGACCGAGAGAGCTCGAGGATACCGGTACATGACAGTCATGGACCCGTGTTCCTACTTTATACTACTGATTGTATTGTGCATGTACATACATTTGTGCGCTCATGTTCCAGACGATCCCTCTTGAATGACATCGTACTCGTACATGTAGTCAAGATTGAAGAACATGCACATACATAATAAAATTCACACTGCACTGTGCATGTCCATGTGCATAATGCATATGCATGTGCAGGGCAGGTACGTACAAGGTGCACCGGTGGTCATTTCGGCAAAAAGTTTTTTTTGTAGATGGCCAAACAAAGCGCGCGTGTGGGTGTTTTTCTTTCATTGAACTCTTTTCGAAACTAATAATTATTATTACTTGCACGTGTGTCGTGTGACAGGTTTCTTTGATTTGGTTACTACCCGCACACAATTGCAGCTGTCGGACTAAGTTTGTCTTGTCAACCTGCACTCCTTATCCAGACATAGGTGGCACACAACGTTGACAGACTGACCCCCAAGAACTCCGTTGCTCCAGACCAGTTCGTGTATTTCGTCCAACACCCCCGTGGAACCAAGCCTGCGGAGACAAACACTTGGTGCGCGTGCATGCAATCAGCTGAGAGTGAGTGAGATCCTTCCATATCAAAGCAAACTTCGTTTTCTGCTGCTTCCACAACATCCAACCTCTGTAGAGTTGGCTTCAAGCTTCAGAAAGCGCCTTCTTTTTATTCTCTAGAGTGGGACGAAGACGTAGCGATTTCAAAATCAAAATGCCGTCGCTGCAAAAGATTGAGAACGCCGTGGACCCGCACCATCACTTCTGGTCGCCCAAGACACACGATTGGCTGGAGAAGGTTGCAGAGAGCGGCCACCCGGCCGGGCCCTTCCGTGAGTGCTCCTGCGATTTAGTATTTTATGATTTGTCCAGTATGATGCGTATTGGTGGCTTAGAATTTTCGAGATGGCTGTGTGTGGCGCTTATACTGACCATATAAGATCATGCATACAGTTGCACGCACACAAACACGCACACATACAACAACCACCACCGCCGTAAGCACGAAAATCGTTCCAAGTCCGCACACTGGCTGTGCCCCCATTGCCTTTCTCTCATAACAATGGCACAATATCTGAATCACACACATGTACTAACAACACGCGCCCGCAGACTCAGACAGACTCAGATATGCCCATCGCGGAAGCGATGATAGCGAACAGCTATGTAGACATTGTCATAATACTTGTGCTGGGATTACACCATTCAACAGCTTGCAAAGCTGATGAATTGACCGTCACTAATTTTAGCCTGGTATCCACCACACAGCTGATTGAAGTGGCTTTTTCTGGCAGTGAATCTCCATTTTTTATTTTTGGGTCTCCATTTTTTTTATTTATTTTTTATTTTTTCGACACACACCACACCACATACTCCGGCATACACAAGAGAGGTTCTGCTATACGTGAAACGTAGAGAAATCACGTAGAGAGCATGTGTCTGGGTTAGAGTCTACTGCTTCGTGTGTTTTGGGTCCAGATTTCTACGCGTAGATGAGGTTCTCTACGTTGTGGCACACGCAGAGAAAATGCGTACAGATTTGCTAGACATCTATCAAATGCAGGCCAGAAAACTACCATATATGGAAGGGGAAATCCCAGTACACATTCCAAGTGATTTCTCTACGTGAACGTAGAGCAGAACAGATTGTCTTCACGTTACGGGAACGCGAAGAGAGTTCCCGGGATTCTTCGCGTCGCGTTCCCATAACGTAGAGCAGAACCTCACTACTGGCTGTCGGTAACCACCCAGGGGAATGAAAGAAGAGCTAGGAGAATGAGAAAGAGAACAAAGATGCATGCGACCATAATCGTCGGGAATTGAACCCGCAACCTCTCGTTTGGAAATCGACTGCACATACCACTGCACCATATGGGACACACACACACGCACACACTCACACGCATACACACACGCACATGCATACACACACACACACACACACACACATGCATACACACACATTAGACACGCGTGCACATACACAGTGACACACACACGCCAGTCACAAGGGAATCATTCGAATCATTCATTTTCCAAGCCAGATAATATTCTAGGCCCGAACGTACCTTGCCGGAATGCTCAAAGTGACAAGTCAGTGAGCTCTAAGTAATGCAAACAGCAATGGCACACCACCCCACAATGAGAGTGCTCATTCACTACAAGAGCAGGAACGGAATACTCAATCTGCGGACAGAACTACTGAGAAACAAAACACAAGGTCATGTTCCTCTCTATTCGTCCTTCTTGCACGCCTATCCAGGATCTGTATTGAACTACCACGTGGAAGACTATGCCCAGGACGCAGCCACTTTCAATGTCACCAAATCCGTCCATGTGCAAGCGCATTTCAGCGGGGAGCCCGTGGAAGAAACCAAGTAGGTATTTGTGCATGTGTGGGATATGTGGGGCGGGGTTGGGCGAGTGGGGGGGGGGGGGGGGGGGGGGGGGGGGCAGGAGGATAATGAACAGTATCTCGACTTGGGGCAGGTCTAAGGGTTGGAGGGGGGTATAGGAATAGTGATTGAATAGTGTCCCAACCAAGGGCAGGTCCAAGGGTTGGAGGGGGGGGGGGGGGGGGTATAGGAATAGTGATTGAATAGTGTCCCAACCAAGGGCAGGTCCAAGGGTTGGATTGGGGGGGGGGGGGGGTATAGGAATAGTGATTGAATAGTGTCCCAACCAAGGGCAGGTCCAAGGGTTGGAGGGGGGGGGGGGGGGGGTATAGGAATAGTGATTGAATAGTGTCCCAACCAAGGGCAGGTCCAAGGGTTGGGGAATAGGACTAGTGATTGAACAGTACATGTATCTTGACCCGGGGCCTGTCCCAGGGTCGGGCGAATAGAAATATTAATTTCATAGACCACGTTCAGGGTTCTAGCCAGGTCAAAATAGGGGGGGGGGGGGGGGGGGGCAGGGAAAACAGTTACCCCGTAACCCATTTTTCCATTTTCAAAATAACTGTCTTGCAATATGAAATGCAACAAACGGGGCGAACACCTGATTTCACCCCAGACGAAAGTGCCTCTATGAACCCTGTCCACCAGTACTGACTATCGACTGCATTTTTCACTGAATGGCATGAAAAAACACGAAAAATCGGAAAAAGAGTAGGGGGGGGGCACTTTCACGGAGGGTGCGCACACGAAGTAGCCCCCCCCCCCCCCCCCCTCCCCCTTTTGGCTGCAACCTTGGTGTTGCCTAGTCTGAGTGCTCACATACTTCAAAGTAGTATCTCTTTGCTACTAAAACTTCTCTATACTGCTGGTCAGATGCACGAGGGATGCACCTAGTGTGCAAAGAGTGCTCGAAATGCCGTGGAGGCAGAGCGCAGAACACTCAAACAGTGGGCAGAACGGCTATAATTATGGTTGTAACTCAGAGTTTCGTGCACAACCGTGCAATTACCAGACAATACTATAATGGTGGGTATTCCGGTATTTGTGTGGGGACTGGGTGCGGATTGCATCAAGAATCTATGCTGATTCACCAAATTGTCGGGCATGGCCCATCCTTGGCATGAAACAATAAAACTAAATACAGGCAAAGAAGTTGTGCACAATTATAGGTATCATCGCTATGCTGTAAGGTGCAGTACACAGATGCTAAGATCAGCGGTGTGAGAAATGTGTCAGCTTAGGTGTGTATGTGTGGAGACTAGGAGCGCTGGTGAAGGTGCCGGGAGAAAGTGTGCACCCAAGTCTGTGTATGAATACTAGTGCGACGTAGAAGACGTAGAAGACGTGCGACGTAGCTACAATTGTAGAGGCGCACGTGCCACATTTCCCGTGCTCCTCCTCATGCCGATATCACTTTCCTACTGCACCTCACAACATATCTACTCCGATTCTCTGTCATTCCTCTTTCTTTTTGTTTCACGCTGAGGGATGGGCTATACCCAAAATTTTGGTGAATCAGTATAGAGAGGTTTTTGCAGCAAAGGGGCCGTATTATGCGAGTGTTTCTTTAGACTAGGCAATTTGTAGGTAGCTGCAATGGAGTTTGCACATCCGAAAAATCTGAACCGTGTACATGGCGGCAGCTGAAATCAGACCTGTGATGTTCATGCTCGAGTGCAGCACAGATCCTAGCGGTCTCTATTCTGTAGTGTACAAGCACACGTGTTGTGGTGTTTTGCAGTGTGAGCGCACCGAGCTGGGGTTGGATTTCAGCTGCGACCACTGTAGCCGTTGAAACCAGACCTCACTCGCACCGCTTCAATGTTTGGTTTTTTTGTTTCCGTTTCTCTTCCGTGCAGGTGGCTGCAAGAGATCAGTGACAAATCGGGATTTCCTACCGGTGAGCTTATGAACTCGGACGGTTTGCGCGTCGTAGATGTGTTGGAGCTAGTCCTTGAATGTGCCAGTACATGTACTCACCGTCAGCATTGTGCCTTGTTCTCTCTCTCTCTCTCTCTCTCTCTCTCTCTCTCTCGCTCTCTCTCTCTCTCTCTCTCTCTCTCTCTCTCTCTCTCTCTCTCTCTCTCTCTCTCTCTCTCTCTCTCGCTCTCTCGCTCTCTCGCTCTCTCTCTCTCTCCCCCTGGCACTATCTTGTTATCTTGGTGGACCGATGGTCATAGCTTGTACCATGTTGCTGTCCCTTTTCCTCTTATGCATCCTACGTGTGAGCTAGCCTGGTCTGATGTGTGTGTATGTGTATGTGTATGTGTGCTCTTTGGATGCGCAGTGTTTGACTAGACGTCCCCGTGTGTGTGTGTATGTGTATGTGTGCTCTTTGGATGCGCAGTGTTTGGCTAGACGTCCCCGTGTGTGTGTGTGTATGTGTCAGTGTGCTCTTTGGATGCGCAGTGTTTGGCTAGACATCCCCGTGTGTGTGTGTGTGTGTGTGTGTGTGTGTGTGTGTGTGTGTGTGTGTGTGTGTGTGTGTATGTATATGTGTGTCCCATATGGTGCAGTGGTATGTGCAGTCGATTTCCAATCGAGAGGTTGCGGGTTCAATTCCCGACGATTATGGTCGCACACGTCTTTCTTCTCTTTCTCGGACTCTTCCTGACTTTTCTTTCATTCTCCTGGGTGGTTACCAACAGCCAGTGTATGCCGGAGTATGTGGTGTGGTGTGTGTGCGTAAAAAAAATGGAAAAAGGAAAAATAGGGATTCACTGGCCAGAAAAAGTCACTTCAAACAGCTGTGTGGTGGATACCAGGCTAAAAATAGTGGCGGTCAATTCATCAGCCTTGCAAGCTGTTGAATGGTGTAATCCCAGCACAAGTTGCTATGTCTAACATAGCTGTTCGCTATCATCGCTTCCGCGATGGGCATGTCTGAGGTCTGAGGTATGTATATGTGTCAGTGTGCTCTTTGGATGCGCAGTGTTTGGCTAGACGTCCCGTGTGTGTGTGTGTCAGTGTGTGTTTGGGGGGGGGGGGTCTACTATATTGCCGGAGTAAGTAATATTCAACGGCACGGCACGGTTACACGCCTGTTTTCGGCCGTGATGTTGAGTGCTGGAAATCTAGAATTTTTCATGCCACTCTTTAATAGTTTCATACTTTTCGTTTACCAAGTTGAAAAAAAGGATAGCAAAAATGTTCATCTCCGTTCCCGAGAGCCCTAAGAACCGGAATATCCCACCACATGACCTTGCGTACGACAGCTTCGGAGTTACCATGGCTACAAATCATTCTGAACTGTGCACTGTAAATCAACAAATATTCGGGGTATATTTATTTTCGGCTACTTTCGGCCTGGGCATTTTTGGCCCAAAAATTTTTTGCGGCCGAACTTTTGTTTTGCAAGGGTTCAGTGTGACAGTGTATACAGGCAGCAGCAGTACAGGCCGAAAATTGTAATGCGGCCGAACTGTGCTTAGCCCCGGGAGGCCGAGATTTGAACGCACGGACAGTTTGTAGACTCGCAGTACACCCGTTGGTCCCTGAGGTGCTTGTGTATGAGAGGGTCGAGTGTAGGGGTGTCGTCGAGTAGTAGGGGTGTCATCGAGTGTAGGGATGTCATCGAGTAGTAGGGTGACCGTGCTAACCGTAATTCGAGCGGGTATTCGGGTAGCAGTTTGCTCCTGAGAACCCGGTCGGGTAGTTGGAGTTCTCTGGGTTTTTTTTGCAACGGTGCATGTAAAAAGCGCGGCTGCGTGCTTACTGTACACTTTCTATGTAGCGCAAGTGCACACTCACTGTACAAACTATGCCAAAAAAATACCCGATAGGGTACCCGTGCTACCCGGATAGAAATCCCCGAACTCGTTACCCGGCCAAACCCCTACCCGTTGTAACCTTACCCACTAGACTGCCTATTAATTAACGTGATTTGTTTGTGTGTCCGTGTCTTCTCGCTCAGGCATTGTCGCGTACGCGGACCTGACGAAACCCGACGTTGACTCGGTGCTGGCCGCCCACTGCCAGTACTCGAACATGCGCGGCATCCGGCAGATGATCGACTATCACCCGACGAACGAGCAGTGGCGCCAGTGCCCACACGACAAGTTCATGACGGACGACGCCTGGCTGACGGGTCTGCAGCTGCTGCCCAAGCATAACTTGTCGTTTGACATGCAGATACACGTGCCGCAGATGCAGGTGAGAGACGCGTTGTTGTAGCTGCACTTCCTCATTCCAGCTTCCTGCCCCGTGCCATCTCTACACTTAGACAATGGACAACGAGATAGCTATGTTTAGAAAGACTGTTTATTATGACCGAAAATCCCCACTCACTGCATCCATGGGTCTGATCTACTCACCCCCCCCCACACACACACACACACATACACATACCGCTTAGGAGCTGCATCTGCACCTTGATCCTAGAGGGTGGTGGCGTTCCTGCAGATACGGAAAACTCGGCTTCCTGTCGAGTCTCACGTGAACCTTGAATTTTTTTATAATGACAAGACAAACTCAAGACGAGGGCTGCTTTTTTCACGCGGCAGCAACACGAGTATGCACCAACACCACGTACACACGACGTACACAAAATAACGTACTACAACAGCTTTGAGATCCTTTCCGATCGCCACGAGAAGGTAGTGCTAGCTTGTGCGTGTCTCTGGAAGCTCTGATCTTGCCTGCCGGGGGAGGAGTGCTGCGCGCGTGGTCATTGCGGAGATCTGCAGTACGTTTTACTGGATGTGTGTCTGTGCGCACGTGTGTGTTCGTGTGTCGGTCTGTGTGTGTGTGTGTGTTTGGGGATGGGGAGGGGTGCTGATGCGCATGTGTGTGGCTGTGTGTGGCTGTGTATGAGAGTGAGTAAGTTGGAAAGAGAGAGACAGAGAGACAGGGTTTTTTCTGTCACAGCATTGACTCTTGCTCACAATCTTTTCTGACAACTTGCATCCTACTCCAGGTGGCATCTGAGGTGGTTCGTCGCAACCCCAATGTCCAGTTTATGCTGAACCACGCTGGATTCCCCTACACATTCACTGATGATGCTATACAGAGCTGGAAAGAAGGTAAGGTCGGTAGTGGTCATACATCAACCGTCCATCTGGTCAAGTCCTGAGAGGTTAAGTTTGCTTCTACATGTACCTTCATGCTTGCTTTAACAACGTAGTGTCGCGTATGAAAGCATGACCTGTATAGAAGCATGACTCGAATAAAGCCGATTTTTTGAAGCGCGCCCTGACACAGAAGCATGATTTGAATAGAAGCCACTCTCTGCAAAGTACATGTGCGAGTACATGCATTGCAGTATGCACTGCACAGTGCAGACTGATGATGTTGACGTAGAAGCATGGTTTGATTAGAAACATGGCTTGAATAGAAGCATGCTTTGATCCCTGGCTTTTACGGCCGTAAGCACGTGCTGTTAACCGCGACATTACGGCATTTGCCTAACATACGGTGTGTTTGCTCTCTCCCTGCCCGTACCCCCCCCCCCCCTCCCCCCATCCATTGCGCAGGTATGAGTGCTTTGAGTCGTCATGACAACATAGCCGTCAAGCTCTCCGGCTTCAACATGTACTACAAGGAGTGGAACAAGCAGGTGCTGCATCCGCTGCTGGAGTATGCCATCAACACATTCTCTGTGGGCAGGTATGTGACCAGGGCTGTGACCAGGGCTGTGACCAGGGCTGTGACCAGGGCTGTGACCAGGGCTGTGACCAGGGCTGTGACCAGGTATGTGACCAGGGCTGTGACCAGGGCTGTGACCAGGGCTGTGACCAGGGCTGTGACCAGGGCTGTGACCAGGGCTGTGACCAGGGCTGTGACCAGGGTTGTGACCAGGGCTGTGACCAGGGCTGTGCTCATACTGTAAAAACAGAAATTTTCGGTGGTGTAATATTTTCGGTATTCTCTAAAATCGGCGGCTCGGTGGAGGGAAATTTTCGGTAAACTCGTTTTCCAGGTAGGTGTACTACAGTGCACTATACCGACATTTTTGGTGCGTTTCATTTTCGGTAAAAATTTCGGCACAGAAGTTACCTAAAATAAAACACCGCCAAAAATTTCTGCTTTTACAGTAGACTGGTTACATGATTGTACTTCAATGTTTTCTGGCACTGTCGATGAGCTGGTGTGCCATGTTGCTAATGTATAATGTGGCTGTCACGTCCAAGGCTGTTTCAGTCGCGATCAAACTCATCTCAGCGCTCTACCTTTTCCGTGTGTGTTTGTGTGTGTCAAATGGTCATATATGGTGTGTGTGTGTGTGTGTGTGTGTGTGTGTGTGTGTGTGTGTGTGTGTGTGTGTGTGTGTGTCTTTCTCTCTCTCTCTCTCTCTCTCTCTCTCTCTCTCTCTCTCTCTCTCTCTCTCTCTCTTTCCCTCACCCTCTTCCTTCCTGTCTTTGTGTGTCTCTTTTTCTCCGTCTGTCTATCCATTTGTGTGTGTGTGTGTGTGTGTGTACAGGTGTATGTTTGCGAGTAACTTTCCGGTTGACAAGATCAATGGCAAGTACGCTGATCTCCTGGGCACGTATCTGGAGGTCTGCGGTGACCTGGGCTACTCGCAGGCGAACGCCGAGCAGATGTTCAGGGACAATGCACTGCGCCTCTACCGCCTCTAGATGCTGAGCAGCTAGCCCTCGGGTGCCGGGCCAGGTGGTCTACTTCTGGTGTCATCGCACCAGGATGTCAACCATCGCACCAGGATGTCAAGTCATTCGTCGTATAGGAACGTTATGCTCAAGCCCAGTGAGTCAGTCGTTGTTGCAATGTTTTTTGTTTTGTTTTATCCTTTAAAAAGTTGCAGTCACTGCCTCAATCTCTATCTAGGTGGGAGCTAGAGGCTTTCGCAACGAGAATTCTCAGATCAAAGTGCCTGTTTTTGATCTGCGGGTTTAGCAGCAGCTTTTGACCTGAGGGGTACTAGTACATGTGGTGGTGGCGGTTCACCGGTGGGGAAGTTTGGAGGTCCTTTTTTTGTCTTTTGTCAAATTTATCTAATTATTGCCTTTTTAGTGGTAGTCGTATAAGGCAGCCTTACATAACGACTGCCTTGCTCTGCATACGCACCCTCTCAAAGATATAGTATTTTTCGGCGCAAACAAACCAGTAGGCGGCGCCTGTATTGTATTACTATTTTTGGCTAATTTAAAAAAAAGAAAAAAGAGTAGGCACTATTTTGACTATAGTATATCATAGTATATCCCTATATCCCTATACGGCCTCACTATCACACATTATTTTTCAGAATTCAATTATTTTTGGCCACATAGCATCCGTTCACCATCACTGCTGCTAGTCTCCATGGCTGGTTCATGACAAGCTCAAGCAGGCAGCGATGGTGGGGGAGCACTGATACCCTACTCTGAGCCTCCTATTCTATTTCTTGTTGTCAACAATTTATTTAGTGGTGTTAAAAGTACGTCAGAAGTACATCAGTGCCTTGATCCTGGATGTGGGGGCTTTCCCCTGAAAACGATTTTTTGTTAATCCGTTACACCTGATTTAGACACCGGGTGCATAGCGCGCTGTCTTTCTGCACAGATCATGATGCAGCAGCGCTGTGCCAGGGCCGAACCCAGTGTTCAGCCCAGCTCTGATACACTGCTACCGTGCATGTACTATCACCCAGTGCCAGGCCGCATTGACCTGAGCAGCAGCATGCACTGCTGCATTCTTGAACTAGTCATCCCAAAAAAATGCAATAACGTGCCAAACTGGAAACAGGAAACAAAGATTAATGGAACATCAGCTTTTTTTTATGGTGAATTTCTACTTTTCTAGCCTGGGTGTTCGGGATGCACTGCACTCTTTTAGTTATAATGTTTAAAGGGGAAGTATACCCTAAAATCAAATTTTCACCAGTTGTAGTCTTCTGGGCGCTGAGTCGAATGGTCTTGGTCCGAGGAAGCTGCGACGCTCCCTTCCTACTTGAATCCCAATCGAACTCGCGCACTTCCACCGAAACTGGGTGACTGCGCCCTACTAGATGGGGATTTGTATGCAAAATGTCACTAAAAGCGCCATTTCGTTCTTATAAAAGTACGGATGACCGCGATTGGCCCATATGTTGTAGTCTTTTGGACGCTGAGTCGACTGGTTTTGGTCCGAAAAGGCTGCGATGCAGCGTTCCTCCTTTATTCCCAATCGAACATGGTTGAAGAAGCGGTCACGTGCTCCTGGGTGCCCAAATCACCTGGTCACCGCGCCAGCAGGTGACAAATTTCACACCAAGGTTCAACTCGAGTTCAACTCGAGTGACAGGACTGCACCCAAAAAAGGTCAAACAGGCTAGTAAGTTGTACCCTGCAGGCACGGTGACCAGGTGACTGGTGTACGCAGGAGCACGTGACCGCTTGTTCAACCATGTTCGATTGGGAATAAAGGAGGAACGCTGCATCGCAGCCTTTTCGGACCAAAACCAGTCGATTCAGCGTCCAAAAGACTACAACATATGGGCCAATCGCGGTCATCCGTGCTTTTATAAGAACGAAATGGCGCTTTTAGTGACATTTTGCATACAAATCCCCATCTAGTAGGGCGCAGTCACCCAGTTTCGGTGGAAGTGCGCGAGTTCGATTGGGATTCAAGTAGGAAGGGAGCGTCGCAGCTTCCTCGGACCAAGACCATTCGACTCAGCACCCAGAAGACTACAACTGGTGAAAATTTGATTTTAGGGTATACTTCCCCTTTAATAGCAAAGTTAGTTGTGACCCCGTGTATGTGTACTGTATGGAAACTAAGATCTAGGAATGCCATGCAGCGGAACAGGCTCCTCACGTATAAACACCCTGTGGTTGGACGCCGCACGTTGATTCCCGCGATCATGGTTACGACTTGATGACGAGCTGCGCGATTCGGTGTCCCTTTGGCAGTATTATCGGGTCTATAGCCCGGTTGTTCATCAGCTACGCGCGCGCTCTTCTGCGACCGGCGTTGCTGATAGGCACATGCTCCGTGCAGTGCATGCTTCAACACGTCTAGCAGAATACCCAACACTATCATAATACATTTTAAAAATGCATGCTACACAACAAACTGCTGCCCATGCAGAGTCGCTTGAAGAGAAACATCCGGGGGGGGGTAGTAGCGTAAATCAATTCGAATCTCAAAAAAACACAGCTGAAAAGGATTCTGAGCTAAAATAAGAGTACATATAAAAGCAGTAAGCGCTCGAGCCAGCACACGTGCACACACAGGGCTTGCAGGTGCACACACGTGGCTAGCAGATGCTCCACCAACTCGAATACACGACGCAATTGTAACGACGGTGCCGGTCCTCGCACAGCGCGGACCGAGCTCAACGGATGCGAATGCCACGTTACAACAGCACAGACCCTAAACCCCATACAACTACCTACCTAACTAAGTACTGCCAGCAAACCGTATTTATAAACAGCTGCACCTATGTCGACTGTGCATAGCTGGATAAAAATTAAAAAGTAATAAAAACCGTTCCGTCATGTTTTGGTGCAAGTGGGTGTGTATATATTGATAAGTGCAGATTGTAGGTCAGATTCGAATATTTAGAAAACGGTTTGAAGTCGTAAAAGTCTTAGCGGAGAAGACAGCAAAAGTAGCCAACCTCAATTTGCCGTTCAACTGTACTTCTAAGCAGGGAGTAGTAAAATGCCGGTATTTTACCACTCCCTGCTTCTAGTCTAGCGTTCCCACAAGTAACAGGCAAGCTCTGGTGTTGAGCAGCCCAGCTTGCTGAACGGCATCCATGACTGCGCTTCGCCGAAAGCAGTGGAGATTCACAGAGAGTGGGGGCTAGGTCTGCCCCACTGCCAGTCGTTGTACTGAACTCAAGCGGTCGGTGGTGCAGCCAGCACACCATTCCACGCGATGTGCAGCATGCTCGGAAAGACAGGCAGCCGTGCAGCTGGGCAGGGCAGGCAGCTCCTGTTGCTGCTACACCGCTGCTGGTCGGACAACTTGCGAGCGCATCTGCTGGCACGGGGCATGGTAGATGCCGCACACGCGTGCACGCACGTGGGAGCAATGCATTGCTCAACGCCGCACTTCTCCCTGGTGAACAAAACATGCACATGCACACACACACACACACACACACACACACTCGTTCACACACACACGCACACACACACACACACACACTCTTTCACACACACACACACACACACACACACACACACACACACACACACACACACACCTGGGAGATGCTCGGAATCGCCGCCGCTCGCTGTTCTCCTAAAAGTGCTACAGTTACATGGGCTGCGTTGGCGGATACGAGCTGAACAAGTCCTGGCTGTCCTCCGTTGAACCTCCACCGCTACTGTCCATCTCGGCCGCCTTGCCACTGCTGACGGAAGAGCTGTCGTGACGCAGAGAGACGGCCGTTGAGCGGACGATGGAGTTGACGGCCCTGGCGATCTCGGTGGCCCCCAGCTTGCTGTCCTTCAGCTTGTTCCAGTCTGCCAAGCTGGCGTTAGCCGGGCACTGCACGCCACAGTGTGATTCAGGTACATACACACAGGAAAGAGAGACAGACAGACAGAAAGAGAGAGAGAGAGAGACAGATAGAAAGAGAGACAGAACCACACACACGCACGCACACACGCACACACACACACACAGAGTCAGACAGACAGGTAGACGGATGGCTCAGGAAAAGCTTGACGAGCCGAACGTCAACGATGGCGTATAAGCAAAGGTCAGCCAAAAACAGACAGACTGAGAGATGTACCATCAAATGGAAACCAAATTTCAATGTTGAGTGCACACACGCAGCAAGTAGTGCTCACAAAATGTCCCCAACAAACACAAAACCAGGCAGCCAGGCAACTTGTTTTCAGTTGTATCGGTGAATGGGGGGGGGGGGGGGTCATTGAGTTTGAGTTACACAGTACAACATTCTGAATCTGTCCAATTTTAACTTGGGATTCCTAATAAAGGGCCAACTGCCACATACCGGTATGGCGCTTACTAGCCACACCTCTTATACA
>NC_088654.1:16678017-16680517 GCF_964019385.1 Sycon ciliatum | reverse complement strand
ATCAGACTTGGTTGCTCGATGGCCACGGTCGCACTTGTGACGTCTGAAACCAGGCACTGACTTGAATTGCCGATTGCATGTCACACACACACACACACACACACACACACACACACACACACACACACACATACACCGACACACGCGCCGACACACACGTAAACTGGCCTCACCTCGCCCGATACGGGCTCCTTGGCAATAGCATGGTAGGTGTTGGGTGGCAAGCGGTATTTCTCACGTTCCACCAGGAAGTGTTCAGCTGGGATGACGAGACAAATCACCACATAGAACAATCAAGACAGGACAGTGGAAATGGAAATCTAGATCACAACTTAACTTCTGCAGCAAAAACATCAGTTTGCACACGGAAAAGAATAGGAAGCGACATTCCGTGACATAATATTTAGTATTTATCACCAAGGTATGATACTCACCGACTTTCAATCCAACTCCAGCATAGCCCCCGGTGATGAGCGTGACCTCATCCATCTTAGCCAGCAGAGCGCCAATAGCACTGCGTGCGGGCACATACAACAACAGCAGCAGCAACAACAGAAACGACAACAACAATGACAACATCAGCAACACAGCAACAACAGCAGCACTGAACCGTGCTACCGAATCGTTTATTTTTGGGAAATACCGAAAATATTACACCGTTGAAAATTTCCACTTTTACAGTATTACTTTGAAGTATGATTTCAGAGAAATAACTTGCAGGAGACTGGGCTGTACCTGCAGAGGCCAGGGCTGAGGCCGCTGTGAAACTCCACACTGCCCGCGATGAATACTTGCAGTCCATTGGCTGGTAGCTGCTTGCGGGTCTGCGCAACCTGACACAACAACAAAGCAAACAAACAACAAACAGCACACGCACACACACAGACAAACACACATACACGCACACACAAACACAGGCACACACGCACGCACACACACACACACACACACACACACACACAGCAATCATGGGAGAGCACGGCAGAACATACGACTCGTTTTTTAAGCTAGGCATACGGGCACGTGAGTTGCGGCATGATGGAGAGACGGGGGCAGCACACATTTGCTACCGTACCTTCTCGCTGATGTGCAGCTCTTCGGTCGCACACATCGGGACAGCTTGCTCGATGAGCCGGCTCTTGTCAATCGACCCCTGCACGCTCCTCAGTAGCCAGGAGATAAGGCAGCTGTCTTCCCAGGATTTCTGCACCGAACCAGAGCGAACATATGAACAAAAGAAAAGTATCAGACCTCCAAAAGCAATGTGCATGTACATTGAAGTAGTAATTTGAAAGCACTGATAAAAGCTTGCATGTCCGTATTACAACCAGCGATAGTACTTTTTAAACAAACACAACCACTGCTAAGAAATGTCCTTGGGCACTCTAGCCAGCTCGCTACAACTTGCTAGCAGGGTGACATTGGTATCGGTATTCCTTAATTTACGAAAAGCCTGGAAAAGGCAACCCCTTCTCACCAACCGGGGACGGCTGGCTCTCACAGAATGATGAGGACATACTTTCTTTTTTTGAAGTAGGCTGCAGTCCTGTCTGGGAGCGGCTTTTCCTGCCATGCTGCTACCCACATTCAACTGGCCGGGCACAAGGGGTACTAGCACATGGATGCGGCTAATGGGGTTTCTCGGCACTTGTGCCAGTGGTTGTGAGACTTATCCCCTCAACCCCACCGTTAGGCGCTGCATCCGCCGCTAGGGTTTACCGGGTGTTAGCGGCCATCGTGAGTTCCCTTTGGGAACGAACACGATAATTTACTTTTTTTTAGGCTGCAGTGCCATCACTTGGCGAAGGCACTCTGCGGTGTTCTCAGAACTGATATTCGTCTCAACTGACCTTGATCGGGCTTTCGGACAGCAGCTGATGCATCCAGGACGGCATTGGGAAGTCCTCACACATGACGGGTATGATCTGACGTCGACTCTCACTGTAATACAGCTGTAGTCAGGACAACAGGAACACACGCAGACCAGACGGCAACGAAGCTGGATGAAAATTAAAAATCAAACCCGGAACACAGCATGCGCGTGTGTGTGTGTGTGTGTGTGTGTGTGTGTGTGTGTGTGTGTGTGTGTGCGTGTATGTGTGTGCGTGGGTATGTGCACGTGCAGCGTCTGTTGGGAATACCCAAGTAAAAATTAAAAAAACTACATAACAAAATACCACACCGTACCTGTTTCATGCATTCGCTGGACTGAGCGAATGCCTTGGACAGCAGGAAGACAACGACCGTGGCCACGTCGACCTTGGCTGCAAACTCAGTGCACTGCGTGTCACATGACTTCATGGCCTGCTCTCGCTGCAAGCGCTGACGGCGGGCGCGAGGGCACAGGTTCCAGCGAGACTTCTCCGACGAGAGACACTTGGCATCTCCGCCGTTAGCTTGCAACGCGATCTTGGGACACATGGACCAGGTGTCCCAGCGGCGTTCCTTCATGGCCGCCGTGATCTCCTTTACCTGTGTGCCGCCGAGAGAGAGAGAGAGA
>NC_088654.1:16640153-16672653 GCF_964019385.1 Sycon ciliatum | reverse complement strand
GAACGACGCCATATTGTTAGATGTCCGTGCGCGAACAGCCGTGCGAAGTGAATGACATACAGTACTACTAGTACATGTACCACATCTACTGAGTACAAGTAACTATTGGTTACAGTCTTAGTTCAATCAATGACATGTACACACACATAAACAGAGTTACTCCACAACGACTGTACTGTCAAAGCTGGCCAGGTGGCAGGTACACGGTTTGATCAGGCTGGTGTGACATTTGACACCTCTGAGTAGCCTGCATGCGTAGTGCAAGGGTTAGATCTACACCTAAAACACACCCGTACCCTGCTGTCTGAAGCGGTCTAGCACAAGCACAGCACTGTATTGCACACGTACACATCCAGAAAATGTGCGAACTGTCATTTTTCTATCCGAAATGGGCGCAACCCCCCTACCCCCGTTTCGAAATGCGTTACGTTTAGAAACAAAATGCGAACTTATGAGATGCTCCCTAACACACACGCACGTGCACACACACGTACACACACCTACCCCCCCCCCCCACACACACACACACACACGCCTCACCTCTCGGTTCGTCCATCGCGTCTCTCCGTACTGCGGAGTCACCAAGGGAAGGAACACACTGCAGTCGTTGATGCCCCTAGAGATGGAGTCCTGCCAGTCATGACCCCCTTTGATTTCACACACATCCTGCACAAAGGAGTGGAGAGGAGGGGAAAGGAGAGGAGTGACAGCAGTCGTGAACACAGTCACACTGACAATGTAATACATTTAATTTAATTTTAATTCCCGTAGCTATGCAAAAGACGTTACTTCAGTCACGTCTGGCGCTAGCCAGGGTCCACACAGCTTTAATTTGACGTTTGTTTGTGCCGTCGGCATGCCTGGCGCTATCCCGTACCTGTCCCGTACCGTACCTTCGAAGACAGCTGGCCACAATAATCAAATAGGGCTTTCAAATGCAAGATCATAACGTGAAGCAACTTGCAACTTGGAAGAAAGAGTATGTATGCGAAGTGTGTCCGGGGAATGCATGCAGGGTGATAGAGCGGGTTCGAATCCTAGGTTATGTCTTGAAAAATAGGAGAAATGAAAAATTTATAACATCCCTATGCTTTTTTTGCCTAGGTCATCAAGGTGGTAGACGGTGTCGTTTTACCCTCGAATGCAAAGAGAACGTATATTTCTTTCGCTCAGGGCCCTACGCTATGCTTTTTTTGCCTAGCTCATCATGCATGTTATTCGAACAGATGGAAACTTTTTGCAATACAATGATGTAGCCAATCAGTTCGTTGTAGTATGGTTGGGCATTGTAGCCGGCATGGTCGACGTAAAACACTATAGCCAACCAATGGAAAAAAGAATTCCATCAGTTCTCATAATGTGCATGATGAGCTAGGCAAAAAAGCATAGCGTAGTGTTACAATTACAACATAGTAGGGCCCTGAGCTTCCAAGCTCCCTTGTTAAATTTTAATATGATCACGCATGCACACACGCACACACACAATATTCAATTTTAATATGATCACGCATGCAGGCATGCACACACGCACACACACACACACACACACACACACACACACACACACACACACACACACACACACACACACACACACACACACACACACACACACACACACACACACACACGCACGCACGCACACACACACACACGCATACATGCACACACGCACGCGCACACACACACACACACACACACACACACACACACACACACACACATAGCCTGCAAGGAACTAAAAACAGCCCAAACGGGCAAAAACAAACAGACAGTCGTCTGCCTGCAAAGTACAAACTTAGAAAAACTTACCAAATACACCGAATAGCCCCGGTCTATCAGCAGACGCTTCAACTGCGTGGCTTGTCGTGTGCCCTCGGCACGTACGTAGCTAATGAAGAAGTGCTTGCCGCCAACCGTTGGCTCGGGAGGCCCCGTGCTGTCGGTCAAACTGACGGCGGAAGAGTCGTCCCCACTCCCGTGATCGCTCAGCCGCGCCGGAGACGATATCCCGCGCTGCACTAGCGGCTGAACCGGCACTAGCGGCTGAACCGGCACTAGCGGCTGAACCGGCACTAGCGGCGACAGCAAGGATCGTGTGGGCGATGATGGGCGGCGGGCGCGTCGCCATTGCGGGCCATTATAGCCGCTGGTCATGTCAAATAAAGCAAAGGTCAAAATCCACCAATGATTCCAACGGGTTTGTGGACAAATAGCCCAAAGCGACGCCGTGTTGCACTACGACCTCTTTTTTTTCTTTTTTTCTTTTTTAGTTTCTTACCCTTTGTCTGTACAGTGGATATCGGTTATAAAGTCATCGGACATAGTGATAAACCGGCTATATTGATACAAAATGAAAATATCAAAAGCAAAACCAGAAAAAGCCACTCAAATTATCATTATAACCAATATATCGTATATAGCGATAAATCGGCTACACTGTATAAGGATACAGAATCACCATTCAAAACACCTCTTTGTGAGGAAAAAATATCGTCTATAGTGATAGCAACACACGAGTGTGAGGCATTGATGTCTCGACTTGGAGCCACATGTGTGTTTTCATAGTGTATTCTGGTCTGATGTTTCCCGGATGATGCCTTTGGGCCAAGAAGTTCTTCACTCTAGACTGGGGAAGGTGCAGCAGCATGAATCCTGTATCAGAACGCTACATTAGCGCGATCGAGTACCCACACGTGTATAATGTGTATGTAAGATGAGCGCAGTTGAAAATCGCCTGTAGTGATATACCGGTTATAGTGATAAAATGTGAAAAATCAGAAGGGCACGTTATAACCAATATCTACTGTACATTGTGCATGTCGGCACTCATCGATTCACATGACCGGCACTTGCACGTTTCACAGCGAGTGATTCACATGACCGGCACTTGCACGTTTCACAGCGAGTGATTCACATGACCGGCACTTGCACGTTTCACAGCGAGTGATTCACATGACCGGCACTTGCACGTTTCACAGCGAGTGATTCACATGACCGGCACTTGCACGTTTCACAGCGAGTGATTCACATGACCGGCACTTGCACGTTTCACAGCGAGTGATTCACATGACCGGCACTTGCACGTTTCACAGCGAGTGATTCACATGACCGGCACTTGCACGTTTCACAGCGAGTGATTCACATGACCGGCACTTGCACGTTTCACAGCGAGTGATTCACATGACCGGCACTTGCACGTTTCACAGCGAGTGATTCACATGACCGGCACTTGCACGTTTCACAGCGAGTGATTCACATGACCGGCACTTGCACGTTTCACAGCGAGTGATTCACATGACCGGCACTTGCACGTTTCACAGCGAGTGACTCACATGACCGGCACTTGCACGTTTCACAGCGAGTGACTCACATGACCGGCACTTGCACGTTTCACAGCGAGTGACTCACATGACCGGCACTTGCACGTTTCACAGCGAGTGACTCACATGACCGGCACTTGCACGTTTCACAGCGAGTGATTCACATGACCGGCACTTGCACGTTTCACAGCGAGTGAATCACATGACCGGCACTTGCACGTTTCACAGCGAGTGAATCACATGACCGGCACTTGCACGTTTCACAGCGAGTGAATCACATGACCGGCACTTGCACGTTTCACAGCGAGTGATTCACATGACCGGCACTTGCACGTTTCACAGCGAGTGATTCACATGACCGGCACTTGCACGTTTCACAGCGAGTGATTCACATGACCGGCACTTGCACGTTTCACAGCGAGTGATTCACATGACCGGCACTTGCACGTTTCACAGCGAGTGATTCACATGACCGGCACTTGCACGTTTCACAGCGAGTGATTCACATGACCGGCACTTGCACGTTTCACAGCGAGTGATTCACATGACCGGCACTTGCACGTTTCACAGCGAGTGATTCACATGACCGGCACTTGCACGTTTCACAGCGAGTGATTCACATGACCGGCACTTGCACGTTTCACAGCGAGTGATTCACATGACCGGCACTTGCACGTTTCACAGCGAGTGATTCACTAGAAAATGAAGTGACAGTGTGGATCGACACGGCCGTTGAAACGACTGCTGCTGGTCATGTGAAATAAAGCACATGTCAAATCCCCCCGCTAATTCCAACAGGTTTCTGGCCAAAGCGACGCAGTGTTGTGCTACGGCCCCGTTTAAGGTTTTAAAGTTTGCAACAGCGCAACAAAAAATAGAACTAGACTTGCACAGTTCAGATATCTTGCTCGAGAGTTTGAAGGATTGGTTGTAACGGGAAGTTCACTGTTTTACAGTTCATACAGGACTGACGGAAGTAGCTTTCACCTGGACCGTCCATACCACCATCGTCTTTCATACAGTCAGACCTCGCTTATCCGGTCCTCTTTTATCTGGATCCCTCGCCATCCGGAAGAAAATCATCGGTTACCGATTCACAGCATATGCCATGCATGCATACAGTATGCGCGTTCAAATATCCGGTTCCCTCGCCTATCCGGATATTTTTGTGGAAAACGGATGTGTGGGGTTAAGCGAGGTCAGACTGTACTTTGTGTGTGTGGTATAGCGGGTACACATCTATAATAACCTCCTCAGCAGTTTCTCATTATTTAACCATCGGAGTATAATTATTATCGACATGTACATGTATGTAGCTCCTCGTTGATTTTTTTACCAGGCATGGGCCATCCCCTGATTTCATAGGTGCCAAACATTTTACGTGTTTCATTCACTATCATGCAATTTGTCTACAGTCAGTCGTAATACTAGTGTTCCTTAAAAAAATTATAAAAAAATAAACCTCCCCAGCAGTAAACATCCGCTGGTGGCCACAAAGTCAGTGCAGACCCGACCGACCGGACCGTTTCCGGCCGGCCCGTTATATCCAGTCGACTTCGCTAATAACGACTGCGGATGGAACGGCAATTCGCGAATAACGACAGCATGCCCATGCCCAGAGCAATGCCCCGTCTACCGGTATACTGTGTAACATGTAATTTTAGGTGCATTAAAAATGTCGGCGCCAGAAACCTGCCAGGTTTCAGGTGTAATGTAGAATTAGGTGGCCAGCGTTCCCTTCACATACAGCCTGTCAGTGCATACTCCAGTGCCTTTTTATAGGTGTAATCTAAATTTAGGTGCCTGGTTTCTCTACCGAAATTACCGAAATTAAACTTACACCGAAAATTACATGTTTTACAGTACAAATCATTGGACTTCCGGGTATAACTATAAGGACACTTCGCGAATAACAACACTTCTCTGATGCCCCGCCGATAGTGTCGTTATGCGCAAAGTTGACTGTATCCCAGTGCAATACTCGTAGCTGTACTGATGAGGCCTAGATGGCCGAAAGAGCTTGCTGGCTACAGCATTGGGCAACACTGCAATGCAGTATCTTTTAAGTTTTCACCGTAATGAAGGACTCACTTTGGCAGTGGCAGAATTTCGCCAGCAGCTTGCGAACGGGTCCGTGGCAATACTGGCACACCCTCGGTTGGCGTGGCAGGACTTTGTCCGCCATCATCCGGCATTGTCGTCGGCGGTTTTGGAGACATACTGCTAACACTGGATTCTGGCACAGTCTTTTCCTCTCCCAGCACTTTACTGCAACAAGAACATACACACACACACACGCACACACGCATACACACGTACATATGCGCGCACACACGCACATGCACGCACGCATGCGCACACACACGCACACACACTGCATCATCTCATGTTTGGCATTTTTAGCGGTCTTTGTAAAAAGATAAATAAAAAACACCCACGCACACGTGAACACACGCACACACACGCACACACACACACACACAGGATTCCGGAGCAGCGTTACACGACAAATACCATACTGAAATGCAAGTGTCTATAAGCATATCCAAAAGGCCGCTGAACGTGACCCAACCATGGATAAAATAGTTACAGAAATACATGCAGTTGCAAGCTTTATAGTACCGTAAAGTACGGTTGATCCGCCCCCTCTCTAATTCCCGCCCCCTGTCGATTTTCTACCTGTGAAGCGATTTCGGCGTATACAACGAAATACGATGTTGAACCGACGCTTGCACTGCTGTACACAATACGTGCCAATCCAGGATGAAAATGTGCACAATCCTGCACATCGAGTCTGATCCTCCACGTTGTTGTACACCGTACTGCGCTTCACTGCCTTGCTCTAATTCCCGCCCCCTGCCGAAAAACCAGCTGGGAAGCGACATGGCGTGGGGGCGGATCAACGGTATCTTACGGTATTGGAATAGGGCTTGAAAGTACTACGTCACAGCATAGCAACAATTTCAAAAATTCAAAAACTGGATCCACCTGGATCCAGTTTTTGTATGGATCCAAGCACATTTCAAGCGGTCTTACTCACAGCAAGGTGATGTCACTGACTGATTTGGCTACTGGGGGCGGGGTGACAACTGGTGGCGAAGTAAAAGTCACACCTGCATACGACATGAGTGGGTTGCTATGCGCCCACATACTGAGGCAATAGCGAAGTCACACCTTAGTGGATCCAAAATAGAAATCTGATGTCAACTTACTACTCCCTGGCCGTTTTTGACGTCATCACTTTCAAGCCCTATTCGTGTAGCTAAAAGTTCAGTGCACCTAACCTGGCCTTTTGCCCTCGTACCGAAAATGTATTGAGCACCTAAAAATTCTGAAACTAGAGTACCAGCACATGGACACATTGAGCTACAGAGTCAGAGTGATAAGATTATTTTTAGAAGAAAAAAAAACAGAAAATTGTTGTTCTTACTGTGATGCAGCAGGATTGAACTTCCAGGGACGTAATGACGGTTCAGGCCACGATGGAACTGTGCGTAGAATACACGTGCACATACGCATGCATGTACGCACACAGCCACACACACACACATGCATGCCCGTGCACCCACCCACACACACACATGCACACACATGCACGCCCGTGCACACACGTGCACACACACACACATGTGCACACACACACACACATGCACACACACACACACACACACACACAAAAGAGAGAGACAAACACAACAATGCAAATTACATTTTTTAATTCGTCGGCAAGCTCCCCCGGGCGCCGTGCATAGCTCGACTTTGTAAATACATGTGCATGTATCAATAGCGTATCAGCAGCATCATCCTATTCATAGACAAACGTAGACCATTAGTACACATACACACCAATACACATACCCACATGTGTATAAGTACATGCACACACGCAAGCACACATACACGCACATACGCACGCACACACACACACATGCACGCGCGTGCACACACGCACGTACGCACGCACACACACACACATACACACACACACACACAAACACATCCTTCTAACAGTTCTCCCACACCACCAGACAGGTCACATCCCATACCTGATGAGCTCTTAGCTGGCGACATACTCGACAAGCTCGTCTGCGGCGACGATGACGATGGAACATATTCCACCGCGGGAGATTTCGCACCCACTGCTGGTGATGTATTCTTCTCGGCGTGCGAGGACATCGAATCCAACGTCGAATTCAAAGTCGAGTCCAAAGGCGGTGCAAACGTACGAATGCGCACGCTGCCGTCTCGCAGCAGGTTGACCACGAGTAGGCCGCTCTCCTGACTGCTGGTAATCGGCCAACCATTTCCGTCCACGAATGTGAAGCCGCTGTCCAGCAGCCCAGAGGAGTTGCCCAGCTGCACACACACACACAGTGGTTAAGAAGCAAGACACGGGGTGGTGAGCTCAACGACCATGGAGGTTACGCGGATGATGTCATGGGGGTTACGTGGATGACGTCATGGCGGCAAGTCGGCGGAACCGCTTACGGGTGCTGTGTACGCAGCGCGAGTCGCTAGTGCAGCGCCGTGCCACGACGACTTAGCCAAAGGATTTCCAACTGACGATGCAATCGCATAACCTCTGCAGGGCATGCAAGCGCTACGTCCCAGCCAGAGGATTCTCGTATTGGCGCTGTGTATGCAGCGAGAGTCGTTAGCGCTAGCGCCGGTGCAGCGCTGTGCCGCGGCTTCATCTCAAGTGATAACGTAATCGCACAACCTCTACAAGTGATGTACTACACAGAAGGCCAACATAATGGATTAAGTGTGCACAGTACATACTATGGACCGGAGGATGCACCCAGTGTGCTGACAGTGCTCAACACCACCGCGGCGGAGGCAGAGCAGAATACACAGAACAGAACAGGGACAATCAAGGCTTGTTTTGCTGCGACTTAAAGTTTCATGCTTTCGCAATCATCAGGCAACAATGTTGCAGTACATACTATCATAAATCTGTTTGTTTTTTTAATGTCGTATTCTCCCGAGTGTAAGCCGCACTGGAGCATAAGCCGCACTAGCCGCGCCCAGATTTCTTGTTACACAATGCAGGCATCTACCCTGTACTTTGCAGTTCATCTGACCATCGTCGTTTAAGCCGCGCCGACTTTTTTTCGGGTGAATTACTAGTGTTTGAAGTGCGACTTATACTCCGGAAAATACAGTATGCCAAAAATCATACAACTGATCTGTTACCATGGTTACACAGTCGATCCAGTTTGTCCTTTTGTTCACAATATTGAAACTGCCGTCGCCTCGGCGCTTACTACATGATTTGTTAAAAAGTAGTTGTTTCTTTTCCAATGCCCTTACATGGTCAAAGATGACACTGCGCAGCTCCCGAATTGTTCCCCAGTACGAAGTCTCCACGTAACCCAAGGCAGCGCCGCCATTGTTCTCCATGATGATGCCAATCCGCTGAAGTTCAGCTGAGGGAGAAAGAAGACAACAACGTCACAACAGAATACAGTAAAATTCCCGAAGCAGACCATTCGGAGAGCAGCAGAACTCAGCAAGCAGAACTTTGTTGTGAAATGATGTGTTGTTTTCCTGTGTGATGGCATTCCCCAAACTGTCGCGTCTAGTCGCGTGCATGTGTGATATGAGCATGTGCGATTTTGTAGTCGAGAGTCCTTTTGTCAGTCTTCTTGTTCGTCTCTGTCAGAGCAGTTTGCTTTTCCGTCTTGTCAATATAAATAATGTAACAAACAAGTCTTGTCCTTTGTGTCCTGCGTCCCGGGGTACGGAATGGCTGTGATTCCGTAACAACTTCAACTGCATGTGCTCGCAAAGTGGCAGTCTCATCATACGACGGAACACGACAGATTAACGACACCGAACATGCACAACAAAGACAATGAACATAGCAGGCCAGAGCAGGTCAGACAAAGTGGATCATCTCACTCGGAGAGCTCCTCAGGCGAACATGGCCATCTTGCGTGAGCACAGCTTCGATAGGGACTATGCCCTCTTGTTCAGCGGTGATGGGCCACCTGTGCAGTCACAGTACGCGTACACACACATGCGAGAGCAAATGCAATGAAGAAAGGGAAAGAGTATCGGAGATAAAGAGCGTGTGTGTGCGCGTGCAGGCACAAGTCGCTATGTCTAATGTAGCCGTTCGCTATCATCGCGTCCGCGATGGGCAGGTCCGAGGTGTGGCGAGGTGTGCGCGTGCATGCGTGTGTGCATGTGCACAGGTGCGTACGTACATGTGCACATGCACACACACGTGTGTGACAGAGACGACCCTGTAAGTCCACAGACAAGCTCATGTCTCATAATTATTGAGCCTACAGTATTACACATGACACACCATACTGACCAACCACCACAATCTCAATCCCTTGACAAGACATGCAGAATCCCTGGATTTCTCTCAAAATCCCTGGATGGCACAAAACAAGTGAAAAAGAGCTTTTCCCGCCAAAAAACGTTCGACTCTGCAGCTGTGCGTACAGCACAGATCGACCCTGTAGTGCAGTTTGATCAGTCGGCGCCCGCCTGTCACTTTGTCAGTGCAGATCTTGCATTGTCAGGTCTTCAAAGTGCTGTGCACAGTTCGAACTGCGAATGAGCACCGTACATACCTTTGAAAAAAGTTCAAAAAACCGGGACATTCGGGGAGAAACCATGGAGTTTTCAGGAAAATCCTGTATCAGACAAAACTTTGGTTTTTCCTGGAGTTTGCTTGAAATCCCCTGGACCCCGGGAGGAGTGTTGATTTTCCGGGATTTTCCCGGGAAAAACGGGAGGGTTGGCCAGTATGACACACTCACAGTACATTAAAGTTGTATCAGGTTCAAGTTGTATTTCCACAAGGCCGTCACAGCCGGGGCGGCTGGGGCGGCTGAGGCCGCCCCACTTTTTTTGGCTTTTTGGAGCACACAAGCACCAGCTCAGTGCAAAGAATCCTTGTCCACCGATCGTGGTTTGTTGCAGAATCAAAAAGTCTCTAATTGCAGTTACACTGAAATGGCACCAAATGCCAGGAAATGCTTGCAATTGGCTTCAATTTTTGAATATTTTTCCCGGGGGAGGGTAATGAAGAATCCTTGTCCCCGATCGAAGCGTCTTCTTGGTTTGTTGCAGAATCAAAAAGTCTTTCATTGTAGTTACACTGAATGGCACCAAAATGCCCGGAAATGCTTGCAATTGGCTTCAATTTTTCCATGGCCGCCCCACCTCCTTAAGTCGGTGCGACGGGCCTGTTCCATAACGCTTTCAAAAGACAATCATCAGTGGAGTCGTCAGTTTCGTCTCCGCGTCGACTTTCTAGCAAATCTCTTTTCTATCCACAGTCAACCTCGTGAATGCCGACCTCAAGAGAGGACAACTCATGAATACCGACACAATCGTCTGACCTACAATAGGGACCAGTTGACTGAATACTGTCAACCCGACGAATAGCGACAACTCGCCAATACTAGCGAGGGCTGATATCGGCAAGGTTGGCTGTAGTGTAGTTGTGCTCGGTGAAATCCGACCCAAAGTGCATATCTTGTTGCCCTCAACTTGCACAGCCCTCGACACCCTGGAAGTGGTACGAATGCGGCTGGTCGTACACATACACCAGCACAGTGATGTAATCGGAACTGGTCCAGGGCGTCAGTTTTGCACTTTGGGTCGGATTTCACCGAGCGCAACTGTAGTATAATATCTACTGTCTACACATCAATAAGCCTATTGCCCATTGCCAAATATGGAAGGTATGAGCAATGCATGTGAGTACGCTCGCTGGGATCAGCAATGCACTGTTCAACACCCCCTCACGACCATGCCCAGGTGGCTGTGTGGGGTGCGTTTATGATACAAATTACGTCATTGCGCATGCAATGGGCTTATAAACACGTACCCTTGCCGAGTCAGAAACTGAACGCGAGCAGGAACCGACGGTAGCTGCTTGACGATAGCGCGTCGCAGATCAGCCACCGAGAATGTTGAAGTGCCGCCGCCGACACCGACACCACCACCGTTGCCATCACAATCACTGCTACTGCCACCGCCACCACCGTCGCGGAATCTCGCCTCTGTGGAGGTCACTGCCGTTGATGCCGCGCTCTCTGATGTGGAGACCACCGCCGTCGCCCCTCTTCCACCATTGCCTTCACCAGGTGTGGTTGCTGTGCCCACTGTGGGCGTACAACTACTGCTGCTGCTGTTAGCACCACGTCCAGGAGCCAGTAGCCCGCCACGAGCGCCAGCGCTGCAGACCTCCGCTGCGCACTGAGTTCGTCCGATCCCGCTCTTCTGTCCAGCAGCAGTCGAAACTCCACTCGAACTCGAACTCGTTAGCGATGTGGGAGCTGGAGCTAGCGCGTATGGAACGATCACTATGCCTAGCGCTGTTCGATTCGACGCACTTGTCTCGCCCTCCAGGCACACGCCAACGATCGACTCGCGTGCACCCTTACCCGTCATTGCACTGGCAGCTCCTCCACACGCCGCTGCCGGAACACACAGAATATATTCGGACAAAACCACAGGAGATCGGAAACAGAAACATCACACTCGCTCGCCGCTTCTCTCTTTTCCACTCGCTCGGAAGGAACCGGAGAATGACTAGGTTGCGTTGCGTTTCCTTTCGACGCAAAGTTACCAAGAGTCAAATACGTAGTATGGGTTTGTAATCAGTTTACTTCTCGCAGCATCGAGCTCGTTTTCGTGCACGTAAATTCGTAATGATTATGTCGTTTGCAGCAGCATGAGCGCTCAGGTGCAAACAGCGATTATTATTTTTGTGGAAGCATCTGGAATCATTTTCAGTTCATTCATTCGGGCGGTCAGTCACGAGATGCCATGATCGAGCCACACGTCAAGCGGGTTCGTATGTCATCATCCACGCGGGAATGATGCCTGATGGCGTTCGAACCTCACAAGGCTGAAATCCACACAAACACACGCAGTTGCTTGTCGATGCTGCATTGACTGTCTCCGGCAGCAGAGCTCCTTTCCACTTTAGTTTAGCGAGGCAAACAAGAAGAACCACTTTCGTTTCTATGGTTCGGACATTACACAAACAGCTCGTTTCTACGTACACCCACGCTCATTTGTACGAACATTGTTACGACCACACATGCGAACACCATGCATGTGAACACAAAAGGCAAATGAATGATTTTTTTTAATGTATTTTGAATATCGAATGCGCATAACTCCTCACCTGTACCCGTGGACGTCGGTGGGTACCTTCGCTTGAATGGTGGAGCCGGAGAACCTTCTCTCTCCCTCTGGCCCACGTCCATAGCGCCAGGGATACTCGCGTCTAGGTCTGCCGAAGCCGGAGAACGGCCGGCAGCTCTCTTCATGGAATCAAAACTCGAGGGTAAGAGGGCCGCCTCGGACACACGCGATGAACACCTCCTTTTGCTTTGACGGACCGGTTTTGTTGGAGTTGTAGCAGCTGCTGTCTTTCCGCCCGCAACATCGGACGGTTTTGCGCTGCTCCTTGTTGAATGGCCGGTATCGGCACCGCGTGGCAAGTGGTACGGTGGCATGATGCGGCTGTACTACGGCGCCGCTAGTGACGTGTTTGCGCCCTCCCGTTTTCCGCTCAGTCAAAATAATCGAGAGCCAAGCTCCCGAGGCGTCGGGGAATACCCTCTCCACAAAGAGCAAACATAAACTCACATTCGATTCAAACTAGCAAAATATTGCATCAATCGCAGAAATAATTAGTCCGGCAATACCATGCACCAGTAATCAGCTTTGTTCTTGTCCAACTGAAGCAGAAGAGTCACTTCGGTGATGGTATGCTCTTTATAAGACAGAAGACTGCTAGCTTGTCGTGCCATTGTGTGAGATTAGTTCGCACCTCCGTCAGGATGGAGCGAGTTGTGGACATGAAATCGGCCGGTGAGGACAGCAGTGTGAAAACTGCGCTGGCGCACCTGCAGCGCGGAGACGTGGTGGCGTTTCCCACCGACACCATCTACGGCGTGTCGTGCTTGGCGCAGAATACCAGCGGCATACGGCAGCTCTATGCCATCAAGCGGCGCGATGCAAAGAAGCCTATTGCCATCTGCGTAGGAAACGTCAGCGAGATAAACAAGTAGGTGGCTCAAGACATTTGAATTTACACCATTACTCGTACATGATTGTACAGACAGACAAGTACTGGTGGGAAACACATGTGAATGTTTCAGCAGGTTCGATCGTTGAAGAAGTGATAACAGTTTCGCATGGTTTGCAAAATTTCACACCATCATTATGAAAAGCATTATTTTCACTTTCCACGATTCTCAATGACTCGCAAGAGATGGTCCGAAAAATCCCCGCACCGTTGGAGGATCATGAACAGATTATTAACGATCTGTCCCTGTGGAAAATCGCAGGGAAAAATTCCAAAATTTGCGCAAGAAAAGAGCGAAAAAATATGGGCCAGATATAGTAAATTCGCGGAAACTGCAGTATCTTGCGATGATAGGTATGGACTACAAAACGTGAACGGAGGATCTACTTTGTAGCAAGGAATTTCGAAGCGCGAAGAACAGGGCGATGTCAAAGTTCGGCCCTGGGGACAAACATTCACAGCCAAGCACTCCGCGTACACCAAGTACACTACAGTCCATTCATTGGAAACTGGCACCCTAACTTTTTGGTGTCTCCCACACATAGTTGTAGATATCGTGAAAACAACAGTACATCCTGCATTGTGTGAACCATGCAATTACTCCTTGCCACATTTGAGGGCAGAAAAGTCCAAGAACAGGGAAATAGAAATTCAGCCAGGTTTTACAAAATTAGGACAGGTTTGTCATGGCAAAATGTGTGAAGAAGCAGATCCCAAACCCAGATTTTTGAGATTTAAAGTGGGTTTTTGATCCTCAATTCGGCCCAAATCGGACTTTCAAATGCCAGCTGGACTGTTTCCAATGAATGGACTTGTAGCTAAGCTCACAGAACACACCATGTATGAACGTCTGTACAGTGTGGGCCATGGCATGGGCTCACGGATTCACTGAAAATTGAGTCATGAAGAGAATTGCACGTCTTCCACGGAAACTGCTAGATTCGCGGAAACGCACGAAAATCGCGAAACTTGCCGCGGCCGCGGAATCGCGATTTCCCAAGGGGACAGAACAATGAAGGCGCCTTCCTAAGGGTGTGCAGACTCCACTGTAGCCACTTCATGTTTCACACAGTTATACACCACCACTCAGGAAAATGGGCCTGGCCGGAACATTGGATTTTATTATCTTTGGAAGAATTTGTAGCCGAGAGACCGTTTTTGAGTAGTGGTGTATAACTGTGTGAACTGAAGACGCCTACACTATTGTTATCCATAGCTTTCCCAACAAGCGCAAGGCCCTCCAGCAGCATACCATACTATGATAGGTACGAATGAGGTGCGAAATTCTGTGTTGCTACTATTGGTATGCTGTGCTCAGCGAAATCCTAGCCTGGTCGTTCTTCGGCACTCAGTTCTGTAAGGGACCGTCCGTACTAATTATCGATCTTTTTCACAAAGAGAAACAGTTTCGTTTATGGGTGGGTGGGTTGAGGAGAGTTTCCTTTTGAAAATTACTGATAGCTGAAACATCAATCTATTCTAGCTATCAAGTCAATCTATTTTTCGTTGGAGGGGGTGGGGGAGGGTCTTAAGTTCATAACTAAACTTCTTCGTGTCGTAAAAATTATCGATAATGTCGGATGGCCACTAAGCCTACTGTACACACCGAAGGTAAATGTTCCTCTCTTCTCTTTCTATACTCGCTCTTCTCTCTCCTACACTGGCCGTGTGCGCAGGTATGCAGTGTGCGATGGCCTGCCGCAGGGCTTGCTGGATTCCCTGCTGCCCGGTGCCGTGACCGTGGTGTTGCAGCGCCGGCCCTGTCTCAACCCCGAGCTCAACCCGGAAGCGTCGCTCGTGGGCGTGCGCGTGCCCGACCACCCGCTCAGCAGGCACCTGGCGCAGGCCGCCAATGAGCCGCTGGCTCTGACCAGTGCAAACATCAGCTCCGAGCCGAGCTGTGTGCGCGCCGAGGTGAGCAGTTGTTCTGTTCTCGTCAGTGTAGCAGCTTGGCTCTCTGTGTGTCAGTCGCTATCTGTCTCAGTCTCTGTCTGTCTGTCTCTCTCTCTCTTTCAGTCCCTGTCTCTCTCTCTCTTTCTCTCTCTCTCTCTCTCTCTCACTCTCTCTCTCTCTCTCTCTCTCTCTCTCTCTCTAAAACTCTCTCGATACAACGGCTGTCCTGTATGTGTCCAATCAAGGACGCACACACCACACACACACACACACACACACACACACAAACACACAAACACACACAAACACACACATGTACACACACACACGCACTTTATA
Source organism: Sycon ciliatum (assembly GCF_964019385.1). Taxonomy (NCBI): domain Eukaryota; kingdom Metazoa; phylum Porifera; class Calcarea; order Leucosolenida; family Sycettidae; genus Sycon; species Sycon ciliatum. The sequence goes on along the minus strand of NC_088654.1, from coordinate 16,657,026 downwards.
ATTGGGCGCCAGGCCCAGCACTTCCTAGGCTTCCCCAGGACATGACACTAACTGATTCACACGCCCCCATCTCGGTAAACAGCGAGCAAGTATTATGTCTAGCTGCCATCATACTGTATAGATGTATGCACATGTAAGTAAGTTGGCAAAGCTCTTTTGAGCATTCCATTGGCCGACGTATTGTGATGCTAAGTAGTCTCTTAGCCTCTCTGTGTCCTGCTGTCGGCGAATCCCATAGAAAGGGGTTTGGGAGTTGCACACTCTTGGGAGCTTTATAATCACACATAATCCAATAGGGAACTGCTTCTCTGTACCTAAAATTATTTTCTGTTCATCTATCCTGGCCTTTTGTTGAGCACCGAAAATTTCTGAAATTAGAGTACTCTTGCTGGCATCTTTATTGCGTGTCTTTTGCAGGAATTCAGTCACTTGTGGCCGCAGCTCGGTGTTGTCCTAGACGGTGGTGTGATCCAGCCATCCAGCAGCAGCGGTGGTGGTGGTGAGGAGGAGCCCTCCAGGAAAGGCTCGACGGTGGTTGACTTGTCGGACACGGGCGTGTATCGCATCATTCGACCTGGGTGGTAAGCTGCAGTGCTGGCAACTGAAGTCCGACCCCCTGAGCGGTGCGGTGCGCTCACATCGCAAAGACCCAACACATTGTAACACTACGAAATAGAGACCGCCTAGAATGTGAACTCACCGCTCAGGGGGTTGGATTTCAGTTGCTACCGGTGTACCTGGACATATATACATGTACAGCTACAATGCTGCTCAATGAAATCCAGTCGCGTCACTCAAGTTTGAGCCTTGCACCATTTCACAGCCCAGTGTTGGCAGGTCTAGGGCTGCGCAACGCACAGCGTGTACTTGAAAGACTCGACTGAGTTTCATTTAAAAGCAGCAACTTAGTACTCCATGTCCGCTCCGATTTCTTTTGCCAGTGTATCAGTGAAAGGAATTCGGGTGGACACACCCATTCCCCTAGCGTATCAGTGAATCTTCAATATAACGTTGACACGAAAAAAGACAAGGGTCCACCCTGAATCTGTTGCAACTCAGAGTGTTCTTGCTTGTGTGGCCATCATCAGCCAACTGTTAGCTACTGTAAGTCTACTCATTTTCGGCCCAGTCAAATTTCGGCCTCCCAGGGCTAAAAACCATTTCGGCTGCATCACATTTTCGGCTTGTACTGCTGCCGCCTGTATACACTGTCACACTGAACCTTGGAAAACAAATTTTCGGCCGCAACAAATTTCCGGCCAAACATGACCAGGCCGAAAATGGCCGGAAATATATATGCCCCGAATATTTGTTGACTTACAGTAGCTGTGCATGGCTAAAATTAGTGGCGGTCAATTCATCAGGCTTGCAAGCTGTTGAATGGTGTAATCCCAGTACAAGTTGCTATGTCTAACATAGCTGTTCGCTATCATCGCTTCCGCGATGGGCATGTCTGAGGTCTGAGGTGTGAGATGCATGACTGTACAGTTACATGTACAGTCAACCTGGCGAATAACGACCTTCGATCGTTCATACTTACTGATTAAAATACTGGCATACTTGTACTTGTACAATGTCATGCTTTTCATGATCAGTGCAGCTAAGAAACAAAAGGCTTACCTACGGTTGTGTCTAACCATCAGTGTACGTGTGTGTGTGTGTGTGTGTGTGTGCATTCTCAGTGCTCTGGAATCCACGGAGCGTGTTCTTCACTCGTACGGCTGGAAGGAGAAGTAGGAGATGAGCTACAAGCTGTCCTCTCCGTATACCGGCAACCACTCAACATCATATTGGCGGACGTCCGTTAGTCCGTGGGCATATGTGGGTCTACCGTGCTGTGCTGGTAAACTGCACTGACCTGCTGTACCATGGTTGCAAGAGTCCAGATTGTGAAAAATTCTACTTGACACGCGAGTCGTATTTGTGTCTGTTTATTAGCCCATGGGCTTATAAACGGTGGTGGGCTTATATCTGAGTACAGGCCCGTGGGCTTAGATGCGCGGAACTACGGTATGCTGCTAAATTATTCTCTTTTCCTACTTTTCAAAAGACCACAGTCTTGTGACCGCCTGCTGAAATGTATGCTTACTTTTTGCTTAGTCTCTTTTCTAGCCATTCACTGTCAGTGTCATCCGCATATCCGCCTCAGTCTGTTCTGGTGCAGCCCTGCTTGTGCTGTGTTTTCAAAGTGTTTGCGCTACAATTGTGGTGATGTGACACCATAGCTTGATCATAGAATGTGTTTTCTGGAGCCCTGTCCGCATTCTTCGAAAACACTGTTTACTTCCTATCAGAAAGTTCATCGCCGAGCGTATGTGGCTCAGTACGCAGCGAGTCATTACACCGTCGCTATAGGATGACACGATTCTGCGGACGTTTTCCGTGTTTTCAAGAAATTTTGCATAAAGCCTGCGTGTATGGCTCTTGTTCCATGAGAATGTATAAGGAAAGTGTACATGATAGCGAGCATAAAATAGGAGCTTATGACCTCTTCATGAGATAATACAGCCACGCACTACAAAGTTGTACTTCGTGCTGCATCATGTGAAGAAATTTCAAAAAGTGCCGAACTAGTATTGCATGTTCACCCTAACCTGGAAGTCGTATACATAAACCTGCATGGTTTGCGTACGACTTGTTGGTACTAATATTCTTATACACAGTTGAACTCGGATGGTGAGCCAATAATTATAGTTATGATGAAGAAAGGAAAAGGACAACATGCATGTTACGAGTTATGACAAACTGTCCACCAACGTGCCATTTTGTCGCACTCGCTGACTGTGTATAAGATCTGGTTACGTTGGTGGACAGTTTGTCATAACTCGTAACATTTTGTCCTTTTCCTTCCTTCATCATTCTTATACACGTTTATAATGATTATGCCCATGACAGATACATGTACAGATAATTGACCACATTATACCGGTACATGATGACCAGCCTGTTTTGGCCACCCCATAGGCCCTAAACTCATGCACTCAAACCCAGCACACCAATCTTGTTGTCCTTGATTTGTTCCAGTGGCCAATCACTCTCGATCTCTCTCTACATCTTTGGTGCATTCATGCACTTCAGTTCGGTGCAAACGCTGGCTTCAAGCAGGAGAGCCGTACCCAAACTGGGTCAGCGGCCGGGAAAAAAAAGCACGCAAATTACTTGCGCCTGGTAGATCTACTGTCGTGTACATGATACAGTACAGTTTCTTTGGTAATGGTGTTTCATTTACTTTTGTATTTTCAGCTCGTTTTCTTTGTATTTAACTCCTCATTGTTTTGTTTTCTACCAGGCGTGGGCCATCCCCTGACTTCATAGGTGCCAAACATTAAATTTTTACGTTTACTGTTTAACTAACGTAAAAAAATAAAATAAAAAAAAAGGTAGATCTACTGTCTGTAGTACAGTGCTGCTAAATGAAATCCAGTCGCGTCACTCAAGTCTGCGCCGTGCACCATTTCTCAGCCCAGTGTTCGCAGGTCTGGGGCTGTGCAACGCCCGGCGTGTACCCGAGCGACTCGACTGGGTTTCGTTGAGCAGCACTGCAGCGGTGCCCAGTCCACCTAGCTGGCGAAACCACCCATGTGAACTGACTCCCCAGTACGCACAGGGTCTACACACCATGCGTGGTGCAGTAAAACATGGCAAGGCGACCACCTGTCCTAAAGGACCACTGAAACCAAGACCAAGGGATGCTATTTCCAGTCAAATGACCCTGGATAAGGAGACCACCTGGTAACAGAGACCGTGTTGTGAAGGTCCCTTGAGCGGTCGTCTTAGACAGGTTCCACTGTACATCAGAGTACAATGTACCGGTACAGTATACAATGGAATGTTCAAGAAGACTTACTCAAGTATGTACACCTACACTAGCTGCAGCTCTCTCTCGTTTCACCCATTGCCATTCTAAATTATTTAAAAAAAACAGACTTCGGGTATAATTATTATAATGCATGAGTAGGCCAGTAGATCAAGCGGATGGCAGCAGAGTAGGTTGGACGTAGCTAACATGGATGGACTTTTCATGAATGATGAATGAATGGAAATGGTGCCGTACGGTTCTGGATCGACGGTGAGGGTATTGTTGCTCACACTAGCCGTGTAGTCCAGCTGCGGTTAGTACTAGAAAAGTGTGAATGTTTTTCAAGGGGCGGGGCGGGGGGCAGGGGCAGGGCCAAACGACCCCACCTCAACAGTACATGAGCAGTGTAGAACTGCGTCAAACGTAAATTGTTGTTTTTGATGAGGTCATGGTTTAGTGCTTGCGCGTCCAATCAAACACTAAGCTAGAGAATGAATAGCATAGTGTTTTAAAATATGTTAGACGAACTAATTTTCGGACAAAAAATGTATAAAAGATCCCACAGCAACCAGCGCCGGTGGAAAGACATCTACAAAGACGAACAATAAAACTCAAACAGAAAGTGATCGTCTACTTTATTTTAGAACCTGCCATCGAGTTCACCTGGAAGAAGAAGTCCTCGTCGTGTTTCTTCGTTCGGCCTCGCAGCTCCGCTTCCTCGCGATCCGCGGCGTGCTGGCGCTTGCGGACGCGTGTGTCGCGCTCCTTGTGATGTGCCTTTGCGGCAGCCATCATTTCCTTTCTTCTCCGCTCGGCCTCTTCCGGGTCGGCACGCTTCGGTTTCGTCTCCGCCTGGCGTCTGTACATGTTGAGAGAAAAAGAGTGAGTGAGCTACATTTATAAAGACAGGTATGTTTAACAAATGAGGACTGAGACCTCTACAACAGGGGTTTCACGCCTGGCAGCAGGTGCATGATTTAACAAGCAGGTTGTCGAGATCGAGATCGAGATCAAGGGAGAGAGAGAGAGAGACAGAGAGAGAGAGAGTAAGTTACATTTTATAAAGACACGTCTAACAAATGAGGACTGAGACCTCACACACACACATATACACATATATACACACTCTCACACACACACCACACACTCTCACACACACACATACACAGACCCCCCCCCCCCCCCCCCCACACACACACAGAACAAAAAAGGTTCAGCTACACTGCATGCTGATAAAACATTACTGATCTTGTAGACCTACAGCGGAATCTCCGCCACACGACACCTCTGAAGAAAGGACTCCTCGATGCTTAGGAAAAGCTTATTCACGGATCGCAATAAACAGAACCAGCTGAAGCGTCATTTCACGAAGGTTTTATTGAGATATCACGAACAAATTCTAGAGAAAGTGGCGATGGACAAAGAAATACATGTAAGAGAGACTCTTTCTCTAGAATTTGTTCGTGGCATCTCAATAAAACCTTCGTGACCCCCACCCCTGACTGTAGTACTCACTGTCTGTACTCACACCCTGGGCTACCGCCAGTCAACTAAAAACTAACATGCCGGCCAAGAAAGCTGATACTGTAGAGGCAGAAAATTCGCCGGTCAATAATTTCGTCCAACTCCAAAGAAAGGGAGTTCATCCGGTTGAAAATTTCGTCCATGGATCATCATAAGAGTGTATTGAAAAGCTGGACAAATCGACATTAGCCCGGCATTTAATTTAGTCCCACAGCTCCTTGGACGAAAAAGACGAAATTAAATTCCAGACGAATATTTTTGCCTACACAGTAGTAACCAATACAGGAGAGCCACTCGATATGCTCCCGCAGCCTTTGGGCAATCCTTGAATAAAAATCAATCATCCCCGTTGCCCTCAAAGCGTTTCAGTCAAACACTTACAGCCTGCCCGGTGCCCTCAGAGAGTTTTGGTACTGGAACCCTGCGTCTTACCAAGAGTACATAACCCCCCAGAGTGTGCAACTCCACTATGGGTGCTGTCCCGACAGAATTTCAAGTTGACGTCATTTTGATGATGCAATGCGCACTGTACACGGATTATCAGACGAATCCGGAACCTGTGGTTGACCGAAGCCGATCGATCCTGTACAAATTATTGCAAAGAAAAACGTGTGATGCGTTGACACCCGTACACATGTTGTAAATCACTGCTGCAAGGAGCATTCCGTCATAAATAATGACGTCAACTTGAAATTCTGTCGGGACAACAGGGTATGTGGGAGTTGCACACTCTGGGGGGTTATGTACTCTTGGTCTTACCTGTGTGACTGACGCTCCGGTGATTGCGCAGACTGACGTTGACGGTGGTGTGTGGACCTGTCCTTCGAATCATCATATTCGTGGCGTGATGTCCTTGCACTGCGCTGCGGCGAACGAGATCTGCATGTGTAGAGTGGGTACATTTCACACACAATTCGCTTACCGTATGTCAGCGCTGCTTTCCTAGCTATTTTAGATGCAAAATGACTCACCCACTACGCCATGCCATAAAAGTCAAAGCCCACACAGAAATTTTAATCTAAATTTACTTATTCGCCCTTCCTGCTGGGCTGTAAGTTTGTTAGCATAGTACTTATTCCTTCATTTTTGCAAAACATACTTCAAATGTCATTTCATTAATGAAACCCATGGTTCCCGTGCTACCCATGATTTGAGCGGATCATCGGGTAGAAACGAGTGCCAGAGTGCACGATTAGGCACAGTAGTAGCATGCCGTGTGGTGTGTGCATGTCATGGCTGATGGCGAGTACAGCTGTACAGTAAAGGCTGCCCTGGCCTTGGTGTAGCGGAAACTGTCCTGACACAACAGGATTCCGCTTTCGATCCATATGAGTTTTCAAACCCTGTGCCTTACCTGTGTGGCTGACGCTGCGGCGATGGCTCAGACTGGCGTTGACGGTGGTGTGTGGACCTGTCCTTCGAATCGTCGTATCCGTGTCGCGACGCCCTTGCACTGCGCTGCGGCGAACGAGATCTGCATGTGTAGAGTGGGTACATTTCACACACACACACACACAAATCGTTTTTTAAATATTGTACACACCTTGTCCAGAAGAGGACTGGTCAGGTAGACCCACACAAGACAGTCCAAATTCAAACCAGATGTTTAACCCTTGTTCGACCAGATACTGTACAAGCAGAAATATTCGTCTGGAATTTAATTTCGTCTTTTTCGTCCAAGGAGCTTTTGGACTAAATTAAATGCCGGACTAATGTCGATTTGTCCAGCTTTTCAATACACTCTTATGATCCATGGACGAAATTTTCAACCGGACGAACTCCCTTTCTTGGAAGTTGGACGAAATTTTTGACCGACGAAATTTTCTGCCTGTACAGTAGTCAAAAATCGACGACTATCCATCGATGACTTTAACAAGCTGAAACCCACTCATTTTTTTATCGAATCTGCACAATTGTGGTCTCAAAAGAGACAGGAAAGGCCCATCATTCAGTTGCAAAAAAACGGAGAATCTTATCATGATCGAATGAGAAGTTCTAGGACTCCGAATGAGGTCTGTTTTCACACCGCATACGAAACAAGTTTCCACATGGTGTAATTTTGGCCAGGATTATGTTGCCCTCCAAAACCTTTCCTGGGGGCTCTCCTTAATTGTATACTCAAAATTTGTCAGCACGAAAGTACAAATTTGAGACAACAAAATAGTTAACACATCAATGAGCCGCACTTCTCTTCAAAAATTTGAGTTGTGGATGGATTTTGGTTCCTCTTACTTGAAGTAAAAATGAAGGCTAGAAACTGTTGCTAGAGAGCCCCTCATGGCTCAAGCTTTCCAGAAAGCCCAAGATCGACAATAATTAATAATATTATTATTTCACCCAAGGGAAACTAAAAAGTTATCATCAAAATTGGTCGCGGCGTGCCGCTGGGACTGAGAATTCGTCCACTTTGTCGGCCGGCTAAGGGTTAACGTACCGTGGTGTTGCGTATAAAAGCATGACTCGAATAGAAGGCGATTTTTTTGAAGCGCGCCGTAACACAGAAGCATGGTTCGAATAGAAGCCGCTCCCTGTAAAGTACATGTGCGAGCACATGCGTGGCAGTATGCACTGCACAGTGCAGACTGATGATGTTGATGTCGAAGCATGTTTCGAACAGAAGCATAACTTGAATAGAAGCATGGTTTGAAGTTTGAACCCAGGCTTATACGGCCATAAGCACCTGCTTTTATACGCGACATTACGGTAGGCCTCATCGGATACAAACACTGAATCGCTGCTTCGGATTTGTACACAAAGAGTCTTTTCGGAATGGGTCTGTCCACCTGACCCGTTCTCTACTCCCATGAAACTTTTAAAAGAAGCAGCGAAAGTGCGGCAGAAAATGTGTGCAGCACTATTGCTCAGGGCCTCCACATCTGCCTGTGTGTGTCTGTCCACCTGACCCGTTCTCTACTCCCATGAAACTTTTAAAAGAAGCAGCGAAAGTGCAGCAGAAAATGTGTGCAGCACTATTGCTCAGGGCCTCCACATCTGCCTGTGTGTGTCTGTCCACCTGACCCGTTCTCTACTCCCATGAAACTTTTAAAAGAAGCAGCGAAAGTGCGGCAGAAAATGTGTGCAGCACTATTGCTCAGGGCCTCCACATCTGCCTGTGTGTGTGTGTGGGGGGGGGGGGGGGGGGTACCGTATTTTCCGGAGCATAATCCGCACTGGAGTATAAGCCGCACCCCAATTTTTTCCACGGAATACCGCCATCCACCCTGTTGGTCACCGTCAATTTGATCATCGGAGTATAAGCTGCACCACTTTTTTGGGGTCAATTTTGAGTGTTCAAAGTGCGGCTATACTCCGGGAAATACGGTAAAAATGCAGTCGGATCCCGGGACGGATACCCTGATGCCGTCAATCCTTTTTCTGCACCTTTTCCTCAACCACTCACCGAGGTGTGGTGAGACCATAACTGGGATTATGTCCCCAGTCCACCCAGGGTTTGGGGATTTCAGGGGGCGTCGGCCGTTGGGCCATGGAGGCAGGCCATAACCATCGCCGCCGACATCAAGGCTTTCGCCGCTTTTCCCGTGTGAATCAAATGCTCACGTTTGAGTGTCGTGCCTGTCAGGTCACCTGCAGATTCGCCTGGAAGGGGAATCACCTACTACCATTCCCGCCGCCCTCAAAAACGTTTCAGTGAAACACATAGCTTGGCTGGTGCCCTCAGAGAGTTTTGGTATTGGAACTCTGTATCTTACCTGTGTGACTGACGCTCCGGTGATTGCTCAGACCGACGATGACGGTGGTGTGTGGACCTGTCCTTCGAATCGTCGTATCCGTGTCGCGACGCCCTTGCACCGCGCTGCGGCGAGCGAGATCGATCGTGTCGTTGGCGTCGCTCCCTAGGTGACCGGGAACGCTCGCGCCCGTCTCGGCGTCGCCGTGGCGACGGGGAACGCTGACGGTGACGTGAGCGCTGTTGCGGCGGTGCCCTGCCACTGCGCGGCGCCGCCGGCGATGGAGACCGATCGCTGTCATCATCACTGCTACTGCTATCACTACCATCCCCGGTCTGCTGTCGCAGCATCTGCTGTAGCTGTTTCATCCGCACCGGGTTGTTCAGCAGGTTCTTTCGCGCCTGCTCTTCCTGCTTCTTGATAGCGAACAGCGGGTCTTCGCGGATCTTGGCGGCCATGTCGCGCTGCGAGTTTGCACCGGACATCGTAGCGTCGGTGAAGATGGACGAGGCGACGGCCGTGGCATCGGTCTTCTCCGTGGTGTCCTGCTGCAGTGGGTCGACGTCCTTGTCGATCTTCTTGCCCAGCAGGTACTCCTCACGCTCGGCGCCGGCGCTGGCCGTGCCCGGGCCGGCGTACATCCAGTCCAGGCGCGCCGCCTTGCCTTTGATGACGCCAGTGTCCACGGCGTGCTTGTGGAGCTCCTCGCGCTGCCGCTCCTCGGCGATCTCACGCCGCAGCTGCTCGACCTTCTTCAGCTCCGTGTCGCGCTTCAGCTCGGCATTGAACACCCGCTCCAGGTTGGCCATGGTGAGCGGGTGGAAGCTCTTTTTCATGTTCAAGTCGCCTCCCCCCATCTTGACTGTGCTTGTTCGTGGATTCACAAACACAGAGAGGAGAAAAATGAAGGGGGTACGAACGCACCACTAAAGCCTAAAGGCTGGGCAGAAACAGCAGAGGTCCGGGGTTCTTACTACTAGTATACTCCTACCAGCGCGAATGTGCCTCTGTTGCTCGCCTGGACTACCACCAGCTTTCAGAAAGGTTTGTTTTACTGAACAAGAGGAATGCAAAAGCTGGATATTATAAAAACAAGATTTGTTGTCTTGTTGAAGTACCGGTCGTATTATGCGTTTGTAGTGTGTGTTGGCCATTGGCATTTTTGGCAGCCATTGCCTACGTCATTTCAAAATTATTCATGACGTGTTTGAAATTTTGAAAACGATTCCATGTACGCATGATGTCATAATCACCAACACGATCAGAAATGTCGACAGCGTCGATCTGATATCTGGTCGATCGATGCCACAGAAAAAGAAACAGAAAAGAAACCAACTCTGTAGCTCTCTCTCTCTCTCTCGTCTGACATTTTGCAAACTCTTCCACATGCACAGTGTACAGCGTGAAGCCCTCTCCATGAAATATTGATGCTGTGAAGCCATGTACTTGTAGGTGGGCGAGCAGACGTGCTAAATGTATGTGTTTTCATCGGCGTGAATGCCCTCTTCTCCCGTCCGGCCTGGCGCAGCGAGAGTGGGAACGTCTTTGCTGTCTGTCAACGAAACCGGTGTGCGAAAGATGCTGGAGCTTCACGTAGTCCCAGAGCAATTGATCGGCGATGACCAATGGGAGTTCGTTCTGGGTACGTGAACACTTTCTGAACCCGGCCAATCTTTTGCGCTGTCGATTACATGTATGTAGCTCCTTTCATTTGAAAATTCTTCTTGTAAATTTCATGTAGCCTGAACCTAATAATAGCAAAATGAGACTGCTTAGATGAACGTACCGTTGTCGGTGTGCTTTCACCTCTCAAGACTGTACTTTGCAAGCCAAGAGTAGACAAGTGCTAAGCATGCCACGTTCAGCTAATCAATCTCACTGGGTATGATAAGCTCAGTAATATATTTTTTCCCTTTTCCATTCCCTCAACTATAATGAATTACCGTGGAATCCCGCGGATAAGCCCACCCGCGTATAAGCCCATGCCCGCGCATAAGCCCAGGGTTTGTTCGAACATCACACAGCTTCATCGTACAAGCCCATGGGCCTAGGTCATACCGGGAGTCCATAAATTATGGACTATTGCCAGTATTGGCCATACCATGTACATGTACGTAGTCATGCACATTATAGTTTTTTTGGTACATTTCAGCACAATCATGGGTTGTTTTTGTTTGCACAGTGGTTTTCAGCAATGTACTTCACACTTCCTTGATACTTTTCAATAGCACAACTTGGTGTCGGCGTACCCATGTCCGCGTATAAGCCCATGTTCTCGTATAAGCCCACCGAAATGTCCTTGTGAAACAGATAAGCCCATGGGCTTATCCGCGGGATTCTACGGTATAATATATGTAGGTATATATTTCCTCATAGCCTAGGAGCTGTGGCATCTTCATGATCCACAGCAAGAAGGCAGCAATGCCTGCACCTATGGTGAAGCCAAATAAAGATATAACAGTCAATAATACTTACGAGTAGTGGTGAAACAAATGGCAAAACCTACTAGTCGAATATTCTTCAGCTTAACGAACGAATGAACGAATATTCTTTTGGTAACACAGATGACATCACATGCCCTCCTCTCAGTCATTTGATGGATATTGTCAATACTAATATATTATTAGGTATGACAAACGGTAGTGCCACGTAGAATATAATGCCATATAAGGCTACTTCGAAGTTCATAAATGTTATGTGCAACATTGGCAGTCCAGTATGGACATACATGTGCATGCACGCAGTACAAAGTCACAGGCAGGCTGTACGCACTGCACTGTACCGTGTTCGGCGTCCATGTATGTACAGGCACTGCATTCGAAGTGACGTAACGAATACTCGAATGTGACTTAACGAATATTCGAATGTGACAAACCGAACGAATGTTCGAATATTCGAATATTCGTTTCACCACTACTTACGAGTTGTGACTAACTGTCCACCAACGTAACCAGGTCTTATACAGTCAGCGAGTGTGACAAAATGGCACAAAACTGACAAAACTGACTGTATAAGATCTTATACAGTCAGCAAGTGCGACAAAATGGCACAAAACTGACTGTATAAAACCTTATACAGTCAGCGAGTGCGACAAAATGGCACACACCTGACAAAACTGACTGTATAAGATCTGGTTACGTTGGTGGACAGCTACCGTATTTTCCCCATTAAACGTACACGTCTCCAATTGTAATACATGTTGAGAGTGGATCTAAAAATATAAAAGTACACGTCTCTTAATACTAGTACCAAGAGTACATAACCCCCAGAGTGTGCAACGCCTGATCCAGCTCTGCATAGGGTCTTGGTCGAGCGGAATCGGATCTTTGCGTCATAATACCGTACACATCTGAGGGGAACCCGGGGAGTCGCGGGTAGTCTTGGATCAAAAACAACGGTGCCCTGCCTCGAGACCGGCCTTGCGCTGGTGCGGAGTGTACGCATGACATCAGAAGATCCGATTCCGCTCGACCAAGACCCTATACAGAGCTGGATCGGCGTTGCACACTCTGGGGGATTATGTACTCTTGCTAGTACATGCCGGAATGATGTGATGGAAATTACTGGGGTACAGGTAGTGTACCAGGGTCCACCTTACCTCGCTTTTCTTACCCGTTTATCATCTTTGTGACTTTCTACACTGTTTCTTACCATGGTTGGTTGTATTTACAGCCTTACAGTATCATTATCACGAGTTGTTTGTCACCCAACCCAGACAATCAATCTTTCCAGAAACAATAAAAGTACACGTCTCCAATACTAGTACAGCCTCCTATACAGTAGAGTCGCGCGCTGAAGAACGTGGAGCCCAAGAACGTCCAGTCTGAAATACTAAGAACGCCACAGGCTTAAGCTAAGAACGGCCGTGTTGGTCTTCTGGCAGCTTGTGTGATACATATGATCCAGTACGGATTGTTTCTAAGAACGTGTTATAAGAACGCAGCGAGATTGCTGAAAAAATAAGAACGTCCCAGGCTAGCCCCTTGGAAACAACGTTCTTGGGCATGCGACTCCACTGTAGTAGTACAGGTCTGACCACCTTTGAAAAAATAGAAGTATTGTGCATTTATTGGGGAAAATACGGTAGTCATAACTCGTAACATTTTGTCCTCCTTTTTCACCACAATTTAATTGGCTGATTGTGAGGAGCTAGCCGGTTAATTAGAAATTCCACGGATTCCAGTTACATAGAAAATATGTGGGATCTGTGCTGATAATTCGAAGTTGGCAAAGTGTAATTCGACGTTCACTGTACACTGTACTGGTCAGTTCAGTTTGCATGAGCAGGCTGTGCCGGTCAGTTCAGTATCCGTGAAATCTGTGTCTAAGGTCCATAGCGCAACTCTGCGTGAACATGGGAGCATTTTGACATACATATTGTGTTGTGGGTTCATGTTTGGATAATTAGAATGTCCGGATAATTAGAAGTTTTTCCTGGCATTTCGAGGTTCGAATTATCAGGATTCCACCTGTACAGTAAAGTATGAAAGACTACATAGGGCACGTCCGGACCAATCAAAAACTGCTTCCGCCGGTCCTGCCGTTGAAGACCAGCCGGCGATAGTCCAGCCCAGCCGGCAGTTCATTGTACGGGCAGTACTGGCCATTTTCCTGAGCATGCTTTCGTTAATCTAGCGTATACTATACGCATGCATTAAAGCTATCTCGCACAACCAGCCAAGGAGTCACACTCATTTGTATTGAACGTTTCATCATTCCCTGTAGTATTTTGACAAGAAGGGAACGAAAACGTTCAATACAAATAATTGTGTCTTATTGGCTGGCTGTGCAAGATAACTTTAGTACATGCATAATAGTACACAGTTGAATTAAGACTATTTTGCCTCCGTCCTTCGTTTCATGCTTTCGTTCTTTGTGTTTGTTTATCTGGTCTTGTCCAGGCATGCACTTTGCTCAAATTGTAGCCATATTGAAGAGCCAGGCTACAACCATTGGAAATGTTAAGTTTATTTACAATGCGCAGGTAAGCACTTGCTGTTTGATACCAACTCACTTTTGTGTCTTTTCCAGCTGCTGCTGGTGGTGGTGGTAATGGTGGTGGTGCTGGTGGTGCTGGTGCTGGTGACGGTGGTGGTGCTGGTGACGGTGCTGGTGCTGGTGGAGCTGGTGCTGGTGGCGGTGATGATGGTGCTGGTGCTGCAGCTGCTGCTGCTTGTGTGGTGCTGGTGGTACTGATGTTCATATTTATTTGGCATGATCGTGCCATGATGATTAATCCAAGACCTGTCACATCTGGGCTGAATCCGGTTCTCTTTGCCCTAACGAGCCAGTGTGTGTGTGCATGCATGTGTGTGTTCGCGCGTGTGTGTGTGTTTGTGTGTGTGTGTGTGTGTGTGTGTGTGTGTGTGTGCGTGTATGTGTGTGCATATGTATCTGTTGGACGCACGTGGCTTGTAACCTGCTGCAGAACCCGCTCCTGGATGACATGGTGCTGGATTTGGTGAATGATGGCATCGCGTTATTCTTCTGCCCTCGGGCTCAACGGCTACGGGTAGGGAATTTGTCGGCTGTTACTGGTGTTCGTGTAGCAAGCCATTGCCTCACACATGACAACTGTGCATATACTAGTACTGTACCTTACTGGAGTATAGCTGAGCATATCCTTTGGTCTTTCCTACTGAAATAATTGTGCACGTCACTGGTGCGTGCGTGTGCGTGCGTGCGTGTGTGTGTGTGTGTGTGTGTGTGTGTGTGTGTGTGTATGTGCGTGCGTGTGTGTGTGTGTGTTCGTGTGTATGCATGTGTGTGTGTTCGTGTGTGTGTGTCTGTGTGTGTGCTTGCCACATGCGCGTTTCCCTTCAACCTGTGCAGCGGATTGAGGTGTATAATATGGACAAGGTAGTGCTGAAGTTCAAGTGAGTAATCTGATCTAGCGAATGTAGATCTTGCTGCTGCCAGGATTCTCACCAAGGCGACATAGCGGGGCGCTGCGCCCTCCTTCACTTTTTGACTGCCCCCTTTCAAAATGAACACGCCGCCCTTCAGACTGCGAATGCCACCTTTCTATAACGAGAAAACAGTATTATATGAGTCATTGCGTCCCACCATCACTCAGATCCTCTGAAAACCGTGTTCATGGCGGGTTCCAGTAGCCGGTGAATAAATACAATGTCATGGAATGGAAGTCGGTCGGTTGCTTATTCATGTCGTTGAAAGTAGCGGCCTAAATGGCGGTAAAAAAACAGCACCATTTGGGTCCAGTGATCCTCTCCCACTCTTGTTCTGGCTGTAATCTTGGCTTCCTTGCTACCTGTAATCCACATGTGTTAGAATCTCAACGAATGTTGAAATAGTTCTGACCAGAAGTGGCCTTGCTCATACTTGCCCTTGTATGTGCTTTTGTGCGTGTGTGTGTGTGTGTGTACGTGTGTGTGTGTATGTGTGTGTGTGTGTGTGTGTGTGTGTGTGTGTGTGCGTGTGTGTGTGTACGTGTGTGTGTATGTGTGTGCGTGCGTGTGTGTGTGTGTGTGTGTGTGTGTGTATGTGTGCGTATGTATGCGTACACGGATGTTAGCAACACTGACTATTTCAACAAGCGACCGCAAGTCACGCCGACGCTGAGTCATATCTCGCACGTGTTCGGGCCCACCAACCCGTTCGGTGAGCTATCTTGCCCCTGCTCCTCTGTGACTGACCTCTGTGGGACTGTTGTTTTGACTGGCTACTACTGTTGTGTGCTTGAGTGCAGTGCCGACTCTAGCGGTCTCTCTCTCTGTATAAGTACAAATTTTCGTTTACGAAACCTTTCGTTACATCACTCCACCAGCAGGTCCGTTACGTACTAAATTTCGTTTTTGATCGAGGTCTGTCTCCCCGAGCGTTCAGAAGAAGAAAAAATTCGTTTGGGGTACAAACTTTAGTTATTTCGTGCCCCCTAACGAATATAGCGAAAGTTAATTCCAAACGAAACTTAGTGCTTATACGGTAGTGGACTCGGATGGAGAGCCAAGGATTAAGTTATACAAAAGAGAAAGGACCAAGGAACTACAAGTTACGCTATACTGTTCCACTAACACCACCAGTTACTTTACAATCAGCTCATGCGATAACATTGCACGACACTGAGCGACGGATCCAAGATGTGCTAGAGCTGTTGTTGGCCAGTTAGTTGTAGAACGTCAGGACCGTCGGTCAGTGTCGTGCAATGTTATCGCATGAGCTGATTGTTTAGTAACTGGTGGTGTTAGTGGGACAGTATAGCGTAGGGGTGAAACAATTATACCGAATACTCGAGTACTCGCTCGGTTTTTTCAAACATAATCGTACTCGGAATAAAACAGAGTACTCGTTCATACATGGTACATGCATTTACCACAGAAATCTACAGTTTCAGAGCAGCAGTCGGCAGATATTGATGTGCAGACTGTGTGGTGAACATTTGTTCACGAGTAGAGAGAGCCCGAATGACCCACCAACCAATATACCCGAGAAAAATGACCGCTACTCGGTTCAATCAGGGTTGTATCATGATGTGATTTTAAGGCTCTTGGTGTGCAATTTTTAGGAGATGAAGAATACTCGAATACTCGAATATTCGATCGGAGAAAATCAGGGTACTCGAACTCGGGGTCTCAGTGCCAACTTTCACCCCTAGTATAGCGTAACTTGTAGTTCCTTGGTCCTTCCCTTTTTTTGTATAAATAACACAGTAGTGTTTTGAATGAACACAATCACATGCTGGGTCGTTGCCATGTGAGTGCACTGCTCCCTGGGTTGGAATTCAGTTGCCCGGCACTGTAGCACACAATGAGTGTGTTCAACGTGTGTACATGGTGTGCACAAACCAGTACGAGGATGCGATGTGTGTTGCACTGGTTTTTCGTTCTTCAAACCACCAATT
>NC_088654.1:16615153-16635153 GCF_964019385.1 Sycon ciliatum | reverse complement strand
GAAATTAAATTCCGGACGAATATTTCTGCTTGTACAGTATGTCCAGTTCGGTTCATTTCTTCATTCAGGCAAGTACAGTAGCCGGAGACAGGGGTGAGTGTGCACTTGACTATAGGCCACTTCAACTTGACCATGGGCGGCGAACTCCTTTTGAATTTTTCTTGTGTGTGCGTGTGCGCGCGCGCGCGTGTGTGTGTGTGTTTGTACCCGTTGTTTTTGCAGGTACCACCGGTGCAATTTCGAGGTCTTCTTGGGTAGCAACGGTGGTAAGTGTGTATCCTGAAACAAAACAAAAACTCACCGTGGACAGTATTTTGCTAACGCTAGCTCAACCTTTCATGAAGGAAGTGATTTGCAATGCCGAGTCGCGGTGTGAACAAGTCACCCGATAAGCTTGCGATTTACTCTTGACTCTCAAAATGTTGGGACGACTTCCTCCCCGTTAAAAGTCTCTCCTTTGCAATATCCTTGAGAAGGCCTGGGTCCTGTATGTGTTTTGCCTCAATTGAACCTTGTTGTGTAAGTCTTAACTTCCATTCACTTTTGCCTGCATCAGTACTGTTATGTGTGTGCTTGTGTGTCTGTATGTCTGTGAGTGTGTATTCACCTGTGTATGCCTGTATATAAGTGTGTGATGACACTGACGAATATCGGGTTTCCCCTTTCTCCCTATGGCTTGCGCATGTGTGTGTGTGTGTGTGTGTGTGTGTGTGTGTGTGTGTGTGTATGTGCATGTCACACGACGTGCCGTGCGCTTGCACAGGCAGCGGCTCTGCTGATGCGCTGGACCTGTCCAGTGCCGGAGCAACGGCCTCGGACACCGTTTCCAGTGCCGGCGCCTCAGCCGCCGCTGCCACCACCGCTTCCGCTGGTGCCATGTATGCCATGGCAGATACTCCCGACGTTGACCCGTCCAGCTCCTCCATGGTAGAGTTCTCCATGCAGCAAGGCATGCTTGTCAACTCATGCACAAAGGTAAGACAAAGACATTATTACAGTCAACTTCGCATATACCGTAAAGTACCGTTGATCCGCCCCCCACGCCATGTCGCTTCCCAGCTGGGTTTTCGGCAGGGGGCGGGAATTAGATCAAGGCTGTTAAGTGCAGTACGATGTACAACAACGTAGAGGATCAGACTCGATTTGCTGGATTGTACACATTTTCATCCTGGATTGGCAAGTATTGTGTACAGCAGTGCATGCGTCGGTTCAACATCGTATTTCGTTGTACACGTCGAAGTCGCTTCACAGGTAGAAAATCGACAGGGGCGGGAATTAGAGAGAGGGCGGGAATTAGAGAGAGGGCGGGAATTAGAGAGAGGGCGGGAATTAGAGAGAGGGCGGGAATTAGAGAGAGGGCGGATCAACAGTACTTTACGGTAAGGACACTCGGCGGTGTATCAGAAAAGTGTTCTTATTCGCAAAGTGTCCTTAAACCCGAAGTCTCGTTATATGTATTACAGATGGATGGGACTTTGCTCTGGTCATGGAAATTCTGTCGTTATTCGCGAATTGCCGTTATATCCGCAGTCGTTAATAGCGTAGTTGACTGTAAATGCTGTGTGTTGTTTTGGCTCGCTGTCTGTCTGTGTGCTAGTTTGTTAGTTGTGCGTTAGGACTCTGGTGTTCCTGTTCTTGTTCTTCTGTGTGCTCTTGTTCATCGTACTTCTGCTGTTGCTGTTGTGTGTGTGTGTGTACGTGTGTGTGTGTGTGTGTGTGTGTGTGTACATGCGTGTGTGTGTACATGCGTGTGTGTACATGTGTGTACGCATGTGTGTGGTTGCTTGCGTATACATATCTATCACGCGACAGTGGGAAGAAATCGTGGCGTTTCGCGGAGGCCACCGTTCGTTCTCTCCCATCGTGGTGATCAGGTGAGTGTGTGTGTGCGTGCGCGTGTGTTCGTGTGTGCGTAACACTGCTGGCCGAAAAAAGGAAACGCTCGTGGGAGTGAGGGTCCTTTGACCTGTGAATCGCACCGTTTCATTCTGTGCTGCCGCTTGAAGTTCACGACGGTGTTAGCTCTAAATCGTCTGTGTGTGTCTACCTCCCATCTCCTTGTGACCATGCAGGAATGATTCTACCAACGCCAACAATTTATTTGGCAACAGCTGTTGCTACTGCTACCAGAATATTATCTTCGATGTAAGTACCATCATCTTTCAATGCGACGGACCCCGCGATAGGCGGTCAGCCTTTGGGTCTTCCTAATAAAGTTATTATTATTTCGTAATACGTATTCGCATGCAACGACGCAAATCCACACAATTCAGTAGACACTTTTTCTATCAAACGTTTTCTTTCCCTTCTCTTCAGGATAGTACAGGGAATGTCGGAAATTAGAAAAACACATAACTATATAGAGAATGAAAGAAAGAAAAAGTCAACACTTCAACATAGGTGTTAAAAAATGATTAAAGTGTTAAAAACTCAAAAACAAACAGCTGCAAGTTGTAGACAAACACGTTGAACACATCAGGCAGACCCTGTGATTTGAGGCGAGCGATCGCTCTCGCGCGCCAGCGCGCCTTATTTTCTTGGAAGGTGCACTTTTTGTCGCGCGCCTGAAACTATTTTTGGCTGCATGTACGCTTTTCGGAGTGCAGCGCAACTACTACTGTACTATGACTAGTACGAGTGTATGGTGTCAAGTGCACTCATCGATCCGTGCGCAGGCCGGAACTGTGCCCGCTCGCGCTGTTATGAAACAGACTAGACAGTGAGTTAGTCATGTGTAGTGACATGCACAGTACTGAGTAGGCAAGTAACTGGTTCACTGCACGTACACTGTGAGTGTGACACAGGCACTGCACTGGCATGGCGCCCAGCTAGCCTGGCATGACCTCGGGGCATTTCACACGTCTGGATGAATGATTGCGGCTTGAACTAGTCAGAGCTGTGCCGCGTAGATCTACCACCACTCATGAAACACTCCAGTTCAACGGGTTTTACGGACCCCTGCATATGCAGCGCAGGGGTCCGTACAACCCTCTAAACTAGCGCCTGGCGGGTCCGAGTAGCAAGATAGACCGCAGTCTGACATAGACTAGTAGTTCTGGAAGTTCTGCTAGTGCATGCGTTGCAAGTAAATGCACCCAAAAGGGCCAAATGGCGCTTTCGTCCTCTTACTCTTAGAATAAAAGGCCAATTGGTCAACTGGAGTTGATCATACCAGTTGTTTTCTTTCCTTGCGACATGATCCCTTGCTGGTGATCTCCTGCTGCTGCTAGCAGTAGAAATGTCGAAAGGGAACAGTGTGCAGTTGTCCACTTTCCTCAGCTGGAAAGTAGATGAGGACATAGGCTTCAACTCGGCGAAGAAGGAAGGTAAAGAGCTGGTCGTGAAAGTGTGGTGCAAGTCGTGTGCGAAGTATTCTGACGTTATCCGGAGCGACTCTATGGCTGAGAGGTCAAGCGAAGGTCGATGCGTTGAGGTTTGTGGAGGGATCGGACTACATGACGAAGCACGCTGTCACTCGACATTTGTCTGGACAGGTAAGTGGTCAATTCAATGTCGAAAGTAAAGTCGATCGGACTCGCGACCATTCTCCTTGTTTTCTTCGCTTGTTGTCATGTAGGCGCATAGCATCGGAGTGAGCCATGCGAAGCTATTGGGTGACACCGACAAATCATCGTCGACGTCTGCATCAGGGAGCAAGGCAACACAAGCGCCTCAGCAGCCACGCATCCACACAGCTATTCTAGTCCAAGCGGAGGACGCATACGAAAAGCTCTTCCACACTGCATATTTAATGGCAGTTCACGGCCAACCGCTGTCATCTTTCAAGACAATGGTGGAAATTCAGAAAGCATCCAGAATTTTTTCTCTAAAAAAATGATATCAATAATGTGCTGTGTTGTTGGAGTGAGAATTTTTGGATCACTCTCCTACAGCTCGCCTGACACAGGCGAGGAGAGCGATAGATCACTCGCCACCTATTTTCAAATCACAGGGTCTGCATCAGGGAACACTTGTCACACTTTCACGAGGTGTGACACCAAACAACTGCAACGATAACACATTCTCCTTCTGTACACATAGTTCTGGATCTAGTTTACGAATATACAGAGCTTCTAACACAGCAAGATGTAACTTAGACCTTCCACGAGTCAAAATCGAAAAGATATCATCACTATACAACTTACGACAACTAGCACTGCCCGACAAATGACGCTTGATGGACGATGTCCGATCACTTAGCTCTGTCACCTTCGACGCCTGCCGTTGTTCTCTTCCGTTAGGCTTGTTTGGTTGGTTGCTCCGGTCCACACCTCCAACGTCCGTTGATTTCATGTCCGTTTTTGTTGATTTCATGGCCGTTTTCGTGTCACTTCTTGGTCTTCCTCGTTTCCTCTTGTTGATCGTTGTTGTCACTTCCATTATCGACGTATTCAGATCCCCAGTACTCCGTCTCTTCACCTTGCTTCTGGTAACTCTTCCGGTGTCTATGAGCTCCAGTGTCACATTGGGTGGTTTTCGAGACGGTCTCCCTCGCTTCCTCACGCTTGTCTGAGATGGGCCAAGCTCCCCGCCCGTCGAGGCGGAGGCGCGCATGCGTACATCTACACTGGACGCAGACAAAGGCGTTCCAGTATCGGACTGCACAGCACATTTTGGAGGACGGCCACGACCCAGTGGGCAAAATGCCTTTTTTTAGATCTGGAAAGCTGGTTTACCGAAATTTTCGCGCTACCGAACCGTTGAGTTAGGGAAATACCGCGATATTGCTCACCAAAAAACTCTCACTTTTACGGTCTTCTTCTTTAGTACAAACCGGGCTGGTGGAGGCAGCTGGAATAGAGTGCACACTGAGAATGCGCTGAGAATGCGCAGAGCGATGTACTCGATACGATGCGTGAAACTTCAAGTAACAGGCGTCCAGTCTTTGACCGTACTGAAGTGTGATTCCATTGGTTTTCATATCTATTGCTCGTCATGTATTCTGTTTCTCCCTGGTGTGTTTTATCTGTAGTTTTCCTTGAGCAGTGTTTCTGCTAATTATTTTTCCCTAGCCCCTTTTCACTTCCCTTTCGTCTCATCCACCCTTCCAGGAAACTCCCCCGATACGTGTCCATTTACTTTTGGAGAATCCTTCAAATAAAGTCTAAATGAAATGAAAATTGGGAGTTTGCACCTTCCAGTCCTGGTCTGACAGTGCACTGCACCATGTACGTGCGCGCAGAACTCTCATGCTGCATCATGATCTGTCCATGTCGTTGAAGTGCTCTCCGGAATGCTGGACGGGCTGGCCGAGCCCGTGCTGTAAATATACACAACTCCGGCGGCTATTTAATTTCGGCTATATTCGGCGCCGGCCCAAAACGCCGAAATTAAAACGCCGATGAAATTGTTCACATCGGCTTTGGTGGCCTACTAGTATTAAACCCAGTGCTGAAAATAACAAAATAAGTCGCTGCCGAAATGTCGAAAATCGTGGAATGCCGAAATGTTGTATATTTACAGTATTGGCAATGCTCGCTTGTGTACTGCACGCTATGGTCAGTCATCCAGCTCATTGTAAAGTGCCGATGTACAGTACCGTCGGTCGCCGAAGAACTGAGAGGTCAGCCTCCTAGCCTAGACCATTCTTATTTTCATGTATTACAGTCTATGCACAGTTGAGTTACCGTGTATACACTGGTATGCTGTGCGTGATGAAATTCTAGCCTGGCCGTTTGTCGGCGCTCCGTTCTTTGGCGCCCGACAACGCTGTATGGCCTGTGTCTCTAATGGACATTGTCTTCTCCTGTCTGTTGTTTCCCGTTTTTAGACCATCCGGCCGTCGGGTCACATAGCAACCGTGACTCTTTACCCGAGTGGGAGTTGAACTGCGTTCCTCCCGCTGCCTGGACTGTCCGAACCAGGAGGTCAGCTCGCAGCTGGCTTCTCTCTCTCTCTCTCGAACGACGGTGAATGGATTGTTCTGCGTGCCAGCTGTCCGTAGATACGTGTGTGTGTGTGTGTGTGTGTATGTGTGTGTATGTGTATATATGCATGTATGTGTGTGTGTATGTGTGTGTGTGTGTGTGTGTGTGTGTGTGTGTGTGTGTGTGTGTGTGTGTGTGTGTGTGTGTGTGTGTGTGTGTGTGTGTGTGTGTGTGTGTCTGGAAGTGCCACTCCTTGCTCCAACGGCATGTGGCGTGTCTTGTCTGCGTCTGCAAGTCTTCGTGAAGCGTAGTCTGCGTAGAGTTTCTAGAAACGCAGTTTGTTGCAGCACCCAAAGTCCTCAGCATGGACGGGTGTGGTTGTTACTGTTAGTGAATCCTTCAATCCTGGGTTTCACAGCTGTGCCATAGCGATAAGAGGCAACGCTCTTGTCTTTTTTCTGCTCGAGTGCCTCGTGCACAAGTGCATTGTGCATGCTGGTCGGTGCTGTGGTACGAGCATGTTCGCCACTGCCGCGTTCTCTCTCGCTCACACACACTCACTCACTCTCTCACTCACACACTCACTCACACACTCTCTCACACACACTCACTCACTCACTCTCTCACACACTCCTTGCTGTCTCTGGGGTCATGCAGGTTTCGTGATAATTATATCGCTAGACCAGACTTTCTCTTTCACTTTGTTTTTTATTATTTTTTTTATTATCCTTCGCTTTGCTGCTATAGTGGAATGGCCGGTCATTGAACTGTGGCCTCATCAAGAATATGTGTGATGCACTGCTACGCTGCGCATGCATTATACTGCATACTGCTAGGTTGCGTTGGGCAGGGCCCCATTCCCCTCAGCCCTGCCCGATGGGTGTGTTGGGCAGGGCCCCATTCCCCTCTGCCCTGCCCGATGGGTGTGTTGGGCAGGGCCCCATCCCCCCGCCCTGAAAAAAACATACTTTTCTAATAATTGTCGGTGCGCTACACGTCTACTACTCTCATTGTCGACGCTGCAACTATGGCACTATTTCAATTAGTTCATCAGTCATGAAAAATGTCCGTGCATATTATCGCAACCGACCTATCCCACTCAACCTACTCTGCTGCCATTCAAACTGGTTTATTGATCTACTCATACCGGCCCAAAACCTGTTTTTTTTATAATAATAATTATATTATTCTTATCTGATGATTTATTCGCCAAATTAGCCACCACGCTGCGTACTCTTTCACGCTTTGCCACTCGGTCCGTCTGTGGACGGCTGTTCTTTACATTCCCCTCCCTAGGTGTAGCGTGATCAGGAACTTCGCCTGCACGCGCGCGCACGCACACATAGTTTAAGCTTCAGCTGAGAAGTGGTCATACTCTCTTTGCTTCGCTCCCCCTTTCCTTTCAGGTTTTAAAACCAAGTGACCATATGAATATGTGCTTCAGAGTACTTGTACTTGTACATGCAAGTGCACTTAGAATTCTATCCGGACTCCTGTAGTCCGCTGCTGGTGTGCTAAATGGTGTGGAACAGGGAGTTGAAGTCGGAAGGCCGTTGATCGACGGTGGCCTGCATGCATTCTTTTCTCCATTTGCATGTGGCCAGCCAATGATTAGTGTACTGTATTGTCTTGTATAAAAGCCCGTCTCGCATACGACTAGAAGCCTGATTTTTATACACTGTCAGCATATAACTTAGAGCATGGTTTATTTATACTGGCATACGAGATACTAAAATTTATAATTGTACAGTCAGACCACGCATAACCGCACACATCCGTTTTCCACCAAAAAATATCCGGATAGGCGAGGGAACCGGATAATCGAACACACTGATACTGTATGTATGCATGGCATACTAGTATGCTGTAAATAGATGATACTAGTATGCCAAATAACGTGCAACTAGACTTGAGAGGGCATTGCACACAAGTTGCATACACATTATACTACAATGTGTAGAGGGTAGTCCCTGAGCTCTGCAGGAGTACAAGTCACAGGTACCCGTACAACTTTGAACTTTGTATGCAACTACTCTGCAATGCCCTCCCAAGTCTAGTTGCGCGTTATTTGGCATATCATCTATAATATATATATTTATTGGTAACCAACGATTTTCTTCCGGATGGTGAGGGATCCGGATAAACGAGGACCGGATAAGCGAAGTCTGACTCTAGTATGTGGTTCGAATCAGGGAGTACTCGTACATGTAGTAAAATACCCACTGGTAGACCTACTACTCCCTGTTCCCAAGCTTCACCTGGGCATGTGATCCATGCATGGCATTCCTGCTCTATCCAAAAAAGCATCAAATCATGGTTTTTGAGTGTGGTTTACTATTTAAGTGCTCCGAGGTGGTTAAGGAATTAAGTGTGTTTACCGGACTTTTCGCCGCCATTAAGTGGTATGGCCGGCAAGCTACCGGGTGGCCTGTCGCCTGGCGAGCTGCGGACCAGAACCGTCATTCTGACGGTCCCCAGTGAGTTTTCCTCGTATTCTCTAGAAAAGCGGTACGAATCAATGTACGCGGCATGTCAAGTCTCGGCTCCAGGATGTTGCCCGCTTGGAGTACAGTTTAGCGGAAGACACTGCAAGATCACCGTCCAGCAACCCACCGACTGTGACCACTTGATTCGCAAAGGACTGCAGCTTGCCGGTAAGGAAGTGAATGTAGAACCTCTGGCGCCATTGGTCACGACACTGCATGTACATGACGTCCCCCTTTTCGTGGCCTCACCGAAGCTAGCTTCCGTGCTCAGCGAGTACGGCGAGGTAGTCGGGGCGGTTACGTTCGGCACCGTGAAATTGAAGAACGGCCAAGTCTTGGCAACAGGCACACGATACGTACAGATAAAATTAAAAAAATCCATCCCAAGCTACATCAAAGGGAACACACCTTGCAGAATTTGGCATTCGGGACAAGTGCAGACGTGTAGGACATGCGGAAAGGCTGGCCACATTGCAAAAAACTGTGGTACGGCATCGCACGAAGATCGCACCCGATCAAATGAACCCGTACAACCTTCCGACACGCGTGCCCAAAACCAGACCAATGACAGCACCAGTGACCCTGGGTCACACGCAGATCTACGCACCCGATCCGGCCGACCCTCCCGATCAAATGAACCCGTACAACCTTACGACACCCGTACCCAAAACCAGACTAGTGACAGCACCAGCGACCGTGCATTACACGAAGATCAACGTATGCGATCAAATGAACCCGTACAACCTCCCGACACCTGTGGCCAAAACCAGACTAGTGACGGAACCAGTGACACCACAGCTACAGAGCAGACCCAGGACAACGACGACGAAGAGCATCTCCAAGAGAACGTACATGTAAATGACTCCCAGCATGCCCCTACTGCCCCCATCCAGAAACCTGAACCACCCAGCCATAAGCCAGTCAATTCTAGCTCCACCTCTAGCCACCCAGCTGGCGAGAAATCGAGTGTCCCCATCATTAACCTCACAAACGAAGCAAGCCAAAACTCAGCAATCAGAACCGCAAAACGAAACAGACTGGAAGCAGGAGAAATATCACCAGACGAGGAAGTTTCTCTTGCCAGCAAACGAACAATGACTACTCAGGGCCCCGGGGTGGGTCAATAATGTTCACACCACCGGTCCACCATCTCACTAGACTTTAGTTATCCCTACATTACAATGACCCCTGCAAATCACGTCCCGTACAAATATCTTGACAACTATCACTAATCACCCTCACCACACTGAATCCACATGCTCCAATTTTCCAGCCGACGCGCTACTGTGCCTGCACCCCCACTGGCCCCAGTACTTCTCCACCAACCCGCTTGAAAATCGGTCAACTCAACTGCCAGAGTGCTGTCAAGAAACTACACACGATAGAACATCTGCTCATATCGCAACAACTTGACATCCTCTGCCTTACTGAAACGTGGTTCAACGCCAACCACTCGGAGGCACACACAGCTATCCCTGGCTACAACTGCCTGCGTCGAGATAGACGATTAAACTCCGAAACCGTGGTTCGTGGTGGTGGTGTGGCAATCTACTACCATCGGACATTGGAAACTTACATCAATAGGTGCAAATCACTTGAGTGTGATCCACCTTTTGAGAACATCTGTGTAGATATCAAAGTCGGTAAACAGCAAATCATTGTGTATTGTTTCTACCGTCCTCCCCATCAGAACATCGATGCATTCCTGGAAAAGTTCACCGCATCAGTTGGTAGTGCTCTGAACGCACGCAAAGCTACACTCGTTGTTTGTGGAGACTTCAATGCTCACTTGAACTCTTGGTTTCAGGGAACTCAGAACTCTGTAGAAGGTGTGAAGCTTCAAAAAATCCTTGATGACTTGGGGCTCCATCAACTTTTACTTAACCAAGCCACACGCTACTCCGCCTCAGGACAAACGTCCTCTCTTCTTGACCTTGTCATGACGAACAACTCGCCTAGCATATCCGACATGCGTGTTCTTCCACCAGTAGCTGACCACTGTCCAGTTTTGTTCCAATTAACTACAGACATAAGACCCCAGCGAACACGCACACATGTCACCAGCGTTTACGATTACGCCGCAACCGACTTTCGGGCCCTCCGCTACCACCTGTTGAGTCTCCCTCTTTATGAATGCGTGCAGGGTGCCACCTCGCCAGACAGTGCTTGGCAAGCATGGGAAAGCTACTTCATCGCCGCAGTTGCCAAGTATGTTCCACTTAAGCTTAAACAAAAGCAGGAACATAAGAAGAACCGCAGACCATGGTTCACGTCACACCACCACAAACTATGGAAGACTCGCAATCGTCTCTTTAAGCGAGCCAAGGCCACCGGACGCCCAGAGGACTGGACTCTGTATCGTTTTTCTAGAAATGCATTCACTTCCTCTCTGAGGACTAGCCAAAAACACTATTTCCGTCAACTCGGATTCGACCTCCTAAAGAAACGCCAATCCGCTACTTGGTGGAATCAAGCAAAATCCCTCTGTAATATCAACCGTCCCAAACAGTGCATCCCAGCCCTCCTTGACGACAGTGGTGTGCATGTCGTAGAAGAGACAGGAAAGGCAGATCTGCTTTGTAGCCACTTCGCAGCGCAGTGCAGCCCGCATCACAATATTGACACCAACAAGCTGGATAATGCTCTACCCATGCCAGCAGATCCCTTCTGCCTAACACCTATACGTGAAAAAGACGTATTTGAAGCTCTACGCAAATTGCCCACTCGCAAAGCGTCAGGAGGGTGCATACCCAACAGGCTGCTCCGAGAAACCGCATCAGTAATTTCCAAATCTGTCACCTCCCTTTTCAACATTAGCATAACTTTGCACACCTTCCCAGAAGCGTGGAAGACTGCCACCGTCATCCCAATCTTGAAGAAGGACAGAGACAAACATCTACCCACAAATTACCGTCCGATATCTCTGATACCCGCTCTTGGGAAGCTACTGGACCACTTCGTGAACCTGCAGCTAACCAATTTCGTATTCATGAACAAACTCATCTGCAGACAGCAATTTGGTTTCGTACGCAATCGCTCAACAACCGATCAGCTCCTTATGCTGCTCGAGAAAGCCTACAAAGCTATGGACAAGAAGTCGTGCTATGATATCGTCTTCTTGGACTTTAGCAAAGCTTTTGATCGGGTCTCCCATCGTGTCCTCGTTCACATCATGCAAAACCTGTGTACACCAGAGACTACGGAGTGGTTCTCCAGCTATCTATTCAACAGATCAATTGAGGTCAAGATTGGTCTGGCTACATCCAACCAGCGAAAGCTGCACTCTGGGGTTCCCCAAGGATCCCATCTAGGACCAATGCTGTTTGTGCTGTATGTCAACAGCCTTGCCAGAGCAGTACGGTATTGTGACCTCTTCCTTTTCGCTGATGATACAGCGGTAGGGAAGGAGCGAGTCCCCACCTGCACACCCACCGAGCTACGGAAAGACCTCACGTCTTGCTCGACGTGGGCGAATTCCGTAGGTGGCCAGTTTAATGGTTCCAAATCTGCATATTTGTCAATCCATGCGAAGGCAACATCAATGCCACCTCTTCCGTCGCCGCTACAAGTTTCAACAGCTGACGTCCCAAGTACACAAGAGCACACACATCTTGGCGTATTACTCACGTCTACCCTGACATTTTCGCCCCATGTTAAGAACGTCATACATTCCTTCCGGCAACGAGTTTGTCTGCTGGGATTTATGTCCCACCGTCTTCCGGAGAAGGTCATTTTCAGTCTCTACTGTGGGTATGTCAGACCCCTGCTGGAGTACGCCTGCCCAGTCTGGACATTCTCTCTGACACAAGCTGAGAGAACTTGCATGGACAGACTGCAGGCGCGCATCAGCAGATGTATCCTCCGCAGTCGAAACCTTGACTGGCACACACCCAAAGAGAACTTGTTTAAACTTTCTCGTCTGCAGTCCCTTTGTTGGCGACGCCACATCCAGTGTCTCTGCACAGTCCACCACATCCTTCACGTCTGCCCTGATACCCTTGATGAATTTCATTACACCCTCAGTTCCAGTCCACGCAGACCTTACTATTTATTATTTAAAACCCATATCAACACATACTCCCGTCAACATATGTTATTCCATTGTCTATCCGTTTGGAATTCATTACCCACGTGTATTCGGGAGATTGAACACCCCCGGCAATTCCGTACATCCCTCATGCAACAATTTTCTACTTGTATGTATTCTGTTTCTGGTATACCCGCTTTCTCCCGACAGTATTGATTAACAAGCCATACACTGCACTCATCTCCTTTCCTCTCTCTCTTCCTCCCTTTCCTTAAACAGTACACAGGAGAGCCCCTCGATAGGCCTCTGCGGCCTTTGGACAATCCTTAAATAAAATCAATCAATCAATCAATCAAATGATAGTGGACTGTGAAAGCAATGCAAGGCCAAG
The DNA here is from genome assembly GCF_964019385.1 of Sycon ciliatum. Taxonomy (NCBI): domain Eukaryota; kingdom Metazoa; phylum Porifera; class Calcarea; order Leucosolenida; family Sycettidae; genus Sycon; species Sycon ciliatum. Next base: position 16,622,382 of record NC_088654.1, on the reverse strand, counting down.
GAAGCACGTGTGTTGACTCCCAGGCTCAGCTAGCCTAGCTCGTACATAACCAGGTTATGTACTCTGCTCCTGCTGCCAGTACAATACAAACAACTGCCTGTAAATCACTTGAGCGAAAAGCATAATAACGCATTGCACCACAAACACATCAACTGGAAATTCAGTCAGGACGGCACCAAGAGTACATACTCTTGATATTAGAAGGTTACGTACTCTGGACTTGGCACCTTCTCGCCAGAGAATCGTAAAATATTTTACAACTACTTTCTTACACAACGCAAACAGTCATCCAGTACAGACCTCACCCGTGAGTCGCAAGTATAAGTCGGCTAAGACCAACTTCCTAGATCGCACCAGCAAGCAAAGCCTCACAGACATGCACATCACAATGGCTGTAACATGACACAGCCAAGAGAACACACACCTTCTGATTCCACCCCAGAACCATGCACAATACACAACCAAGAGTACACACGCTTTCCGCCTCCATGCACCCCAGAGCCATGCACAATACACAACCAAGAGAACACACGCGTTCCGCCTCCATGCACCCCAGAGCCATGCACAATACACAGCCAAGAGTACACACGCCTTCCGCCTCCATGCACAATACACAGCCACCAGCACAACGAGATAGGCACGAAGATCAATCAATGACCATCAACACGCAATCAAGCACCAGGTTCATGTACAGCAGAAACTACACACGTGTGCACACTGCAGGTGCGCAACACGAGCGCACAACTGTATTGTTGTTGTCATCGTCGCAAAGCAGCAGCAGCAGTAAATAAATATGAACTAACACGCAATTACGTACTAGGTACAGGCAGAAACTACACATGTGCAGCAGCAGCAGTAAATATATATGAACTAATCAGTCTCTCCGATTCTCTCCTTGACGATAGGCTGGAGGTCCTCCCAGAGTTTCTGCAGAGAGACACACAGACACGACAGAGTGAAACGATAGATATGAAGCATTCTTGCAAAGAAATGAATCAACAAAAGGAAAGACATAATATTCGAATCTTATCAAGTAAACTAACGACCGAGTCGCGGCGTGGAGAAGCCCTCCGCCTGAAAAAGCGCACTCGCTGCCTGTTGTCAAGTCGTATGCAAGTTGGCAAAGCATAAGTCGAAGCTCGCTGTACAGTGTGCATGAGCAGGCTGTAATGTGCTGTCGAGTTCAGTGTCCGCGAAATCTGTGGCTAAGGTGAATAGCGCAACTGTGCGTGAAAATGCGAGCATTTCGACACACACAACGTGCTGTGGGCGTTGGATAATTAGAGGCTTTCCCCTGGCATTTCGGGGTTAGAATTATCAGGATTCCACCTGTGGTACCTATAATGAGAGCGACACAGATACATCTTATTGTTAGATTGGCAGCATGAAACAAGGTGGAGGACACTGTGTTCGGAAACAGTGACCTTACTACCTTTTTTAAAAAATATTAAAAAAAAATCTAATACTAGTTTAGAATTATAGTATTAGATTATGATACCATGTATGACTGTGTGCGAGAAAGCGACAGGAACACACGTGCAGCGCAGTATACACCACTGTAAAAAACATGATACAGTCGTCCCTCTCTAATCCGGCACTTGTTTATCCGGAACCCTTGCCAACCGGCGCACTTTCTGACGAAACCGATTTTTTTCGTTCAATTCCTACATCTTAATCCGGCATTTGAATTCCGCCTCCGGCAGTGACTTTTTGAAACGAATCGCTCAAACTGCACGTAGTTTGATTTCATAATCCGGCAGTCGTAAATCGCGTACCGTAAATCGCGTACCGTAGAGGTGCACTCCTTGCCAGGCCAGGCTACTCTTCAGAGTTCAGTTCAGTTGACAACTGTACTCAACCTCGCGCGGGAGAGTTCAGTTCGGTTGGTTGTTAGGACTTTTCCGAACCCTAGCTCAATTTATACAAAGAGAAAGACCAAGGAACTACCGTAAAGTACCGCCAGAGCGCCCCGTCTCGCCAGAGCGCCCCACCTTGATTTTACAGCCAGAGAAAGGAAAATCGTATGGCAGAGTGCAACGAAGTGTGTACGATGTGAGAATCTTAGTGTACTAAGGTCACACTTGGCAGGTTTTTGTGTGGAGCTTGTGCCCTCTTGAAGGTACGGATAGACTGCATAACGTGCAATATGTGTACAAGGTTCATGTCGTATGGCCTACAGACAGCAGACCACCTCCACAATACGACCACGAAAGGATGAGATGGTGGGGCGCTCTGGCGGTACTTTACGGTACAAGTAAGTTACGCTATACTGTCCACCAAGAGTACATGAAAACCGGTTTTCATGTACTCTTGTGTCCATTAACACCACCAGTTACTAAACAATCAGCTCATGCGATAACATTGCACCACACTAGGGACCTTTCGCACCCCGCGTACGGATACGAAACGAATGCTGATTCGTCACCTGGGTTCGAGGATTCGTCAAAGTCCCTGCGGAGAACTCGTTTTCACGAATGGAAGCCTCTTCATTCGTGGCACGCTCCGAATCCGTCAGGTACACATTTATTTGGATAGGTACGCATGTTTTGCAAGGTACACATTTTTCCCTTGATTCCATGATCCATGCACGTGTGCGTGTAAAAACCCGTACGCCAAGCTACCGGCGCCCGCGGCCGTATTCGTAGTTGCCATGCACATTTGCATGACGACTTGCGAAACCTGAAATCTGTTTTCAACGAAACGATTACGAGCCGAATCAAACTTTCGTTTCGCATTCGTTTCGTAGCAAATGCGAAAGGTCCCTATTGACCGACTCTACTGACGTTCTACAACTAACTACAACGTTCGACCTGCATGATGTCGACTGCTTGCGTGGCCTTCTCAAGAGGGTCAATGTTGTCCAGGAGACAACGGCTAAGCAGTCAACCATACTTTCTTATTTTAGCAAGGAGTAGTGTCCTGCCAATTTTCAGGTGTGTGTGCATGTGTGTGCAAGAGTACATGTGAACATGTTCTCTGTTTTACTTTATCACTTTATCACTGTGTATATTCCTGGAGAACAGTTGAGAATATAAAGCCGTGCACCAAATACTTGGGTCGACACGGAAAAACCCTGCGTTTTGACATAATACATGCATGCAATTGGGTAGGGCCGGGTCAGAGGGCAGGATCCAGCACCCTCGTTAATCCAGCAGAAAATGCCGTAGCAAAAGGTGCCGGATTAGAGAGGGACGACTGTAGCTCTGTGAAAAATAATCGTTGGACGTTGACAAAAGACGGCATATAGGACAGGCGTGCAAGAATGGACTTGGATGGTGAGTTAAAGGATAAATTTGTAGAAGAAAAGAATTTTTTTGTGATTGTTCAGTAGCTGGTGGTGTAAGTGTGCATTATAGCATAACTTGTAGTTCCTTGGTCTTTTTTCTTTTCTATAAATTTATAGGACAGTGGCGAGCAAAGCTCTCCAGTGGTACTCGTGCGTAGCGATACGACCGATGCTCCAAGGCTACGCGGCGCCAAAACTCAGAACTCCCTCCAGCGCCGTGCATACTTGCAGCACAGCAAGGCGGGCGGTACTCACACCGGGCTGGGATTTCCCTACGCGTGACGCACATCTGTATCTCTTCACTGTTGAGCCCGTTATCCCCGGGTACCTTGGATTGATAGGGGACAGCCTTAGTTTTCCAGAGAGCCCAAGATCGTTAGAACCGGCAAGTGAGGTTACAATTTTTTCGGACGAGCCGAGTCGATCTATGGTGCACCATTGCGCAGCTACCGGGAAACCTGGCAAGTTTTCGCGTCACACTCCGGGATTGAAAGGGCATAACGGTGACCAAGTAAGGGTCGTCCATAGGTATCGAACTTTTTTTAAGAAAACGATTTTTCCGTGCATGTAGAAGTCAACATTTTGTACGTTCTGAGAGGGCGGAAGGGGTTGGGTCTAAACTAGGGCTCAAACGGTCACGGTTTTAGCCCCAACGGTTAACTGCTAAGCTAACGGTCGGTTTAACGGTTATAACCTATAAGCCACGGCAATCCTGCGGACTCTTTTTTAACCGTATATTTGACTAGACTTATTCAAAAAATGTACCCTATTCAGTACAACGCACACATGTATATTCTCTTGCATGCTCATTCATACATACTCTCACACGAAGAGACCAGATATGGCCGAGTTGACAGCCCAGAAATTGCGTACGCGTGCGACAGCCTGCGAAAGTGCATACTTTGCAACGACCTGATACTTGAAAAATTGACTGAAAAGTTACTGCGTAACCGTTATCTTTATCGGTTAACCGTTAATTCTTCGTAACCGGTCTGCAACCGGTTAATCGGACTAACGGTTTGAGCCCTAGTCTAAACTAAAATAATTCGTTTGGTGAAAAAAAGTTCAATGCTTACGGACGGCGCCTACGTGTCCATAACTACCCAGAATGCAAAACCGACGATAGGCAGCCCTCAAGACTCATTTTCAGAATGACGTCATTTTAATGATATAACCAGCTTCATAACTAAAACTATACAATCAGTCATACACATCCTCACAATACACTCACACATCACTGAAAACGAATAAAATTATTATCCGAATTTTCGGGCAAGGTCCACCAACCAGCTTTATACGTGTATTTTGCCTGATGATTGCGTAAGCATGAAAATCAGAGTAGCTACAAACTAGCCTGGCTTGCCCTTGTTGTTCTGTGTGTGCATTTTAGACACAGGGTGGAGTGTAGCCAGCTCTATGCATGCATTTTAGAGACAGGGTTGAGTGTAGCCAGATCTGTGCATGGATTTTAGAGACAGGGTGGAGTGTAGCCAGCTCTGTGCATGAATTTTAGAGACAGGGTTGAGTGTAGCCAGATCAGTGTGTGCATTTTAGAGACAGGGTTGAGTGTAGCCAGATCTGTGTGTGCATTTTAGAGACAGGGTTGAGTGTAGCCAGCTCTGTGTGTGCATTTTAGAGACAGGGTGGAGTGTAGCCAGCTCTGTGTGTGCATTTTAGAGACAGGGTTGAGTGTAGCCAGGTCTGTGTGTGCATTTTAGATACAGGGTGGAGTGTAGCCAGCTCTGTGTGTGCATTTTAGAGACAGGGTGGAGTGTAGCCAGCTCTGTGTGTGCATTTTAGATACAGGGTGGAGTGTAGCCAGCTCTGTGTGTGCATTTTAGAGACAAGGTGGAGTGTAGCCAGCTCTGTGTGTGCATTTTAGAGACAGGGTTGAGTGTAGCCAGCTCTGTGTGTGCATTTTAGAGACAGGGTTGAGTGTAGCCAGCTCTGTGTGTGCATTTTAGAGACAGGGTGGAGTGTAGCCAGCTGTGTGTGTGCATTTTAGAGGCAGGGTGGAGTGTAGCCAGCTCTGCGCATGGATTTTAGAGACAGGGTTGAGTGTAGCCAGCTGTGTGTGTGCATTTTAGAGACAGGGTGGAGTGTAGCCAGGTCTGTGTGTGCATTTTTAGAGACAGGGTTGAGTGTAGCCAGCTCTGTGTGTGCATTTTAGAGACAGGGTTGCGTGTAGCCAGCTCTGTGTGTGCATTTTAGAGGCAGGGTGGAGTGTAGCCAGATCTGTGTGTGCATTTTAGAGACAGGGTGGAGTGTAGCCAGATCTGTGTGTGCAAGGTTGAGTGTAGCCAGCTCTGTGTGTGCATTTTAGAGACAGGGTGGAGTGTAGCCAGCTCTGTGTGTGCATTTTAGAGACAGGGTGGAGTGTAGCCAGCTCTGTGTGTGCATTTTAGAGACAGGGTGGAGTGTAGCCAGCTCTGTGTGTGCATTTTAGAGACAGGGTTGAGAGTAGCCAGCTCTGTGTGTGCATTTTAGAGACAGGGTTGAGTGTAGCCAGATCTGTGCATGGATTTTAGATACAGGGTTGAGTGTAGCCAGCTCTGTGCGTGCATTTTAGATGCAAGGTTGACTGGCAGTCTGTACCCAATGCTGTTTTGTGTACAGTCAGTCATATTACATCGCGAAAAAGGGCATGCTTCTGAAAGTGAGTCGTGACGGAGGTTCACGCGGAGTTCGACACTCTAGCCTAGGGACCGATGCACTCTTGCTGCTATACTTTTGCCATCAGTTGGGAAGTCAGGGTCACGTCATGTCTAAACTCGCACAGTAAAACCTGCAACTAACGCCCACCCCTTGGGGCCAGCGAAATCGGTCTTTAGCGGCAGGTGGTCCTTAGTTAGAGGTTTACACCGCACAACCATAATGAATGTGAGACCGTCCGTGCGTGGCGAAGTGGTCGGTAGTACCAGGCTGGTCGCTAGTCACGGTGGTCTTTAGTTACAGGTTTTACTGTATTGCGCTGCCCACTGCGCGTGCTGATGAGATGAATGCATAAGTGCAGACATGCCACCTGCACACGTGCACATGTATGCTTTTTTTAAAGTTTTAATTATGATCTCCGCTTACTTCATGGTACTTCGTGTACAATGCTAGGAAGAAACCGTTAGGGTAATTGCAAGTACTACACTTCCTTAGCTGGTTGTGTTCTCAATACAATTATTGTATAGCCCGTTGTAACGCGGACGTGCGAACTTTTACTTGTTTTACACTGGAACAAACGAATTTATTTCCACCAGTAAAAAATCTCGACCACCACTCTACGATCAGCATTGATCAGATTTGGCTTTAGGTATTAAGAGAACTCAATAAATAATTATTATCAATTGGGCACTGATTAGTTTCATGGTATGACTACGTGTGCGCGAACGTTGCTTGTTTGCACAACTCAAAAATTTAATAATTGCTGTTCTTCATAGTTGCAGCCCAGTTCTACGCAGACGTACCCGAATGCCAACGTACATGTATGTAACAGATGGATTATGCCTAACAACAGGTTACAGGCATGAAGAAGCAACCACCCACACTATAACCATGATAACCCCAGTTGTGACTGAGGGACTAAACTAGGTGGACAGCAGCAGACCCACTGAAGGATAGTAAAGCACTTACGCCCTTGTTTCTCCAGCGGAAAGCCTCATCGAAGGATCTGCCGAAACCTGCTTCGAATGCGATAACACCGACCATCATGGTGACGCCCCACTTTCCGAACGTTCCGAAGAGGGTTCGGTGCATAGACCGAGAGACGAGGATTTTTCCATACACTGAGTCCGCCATGATAGCTGTTTCCTCACAGAATGGAGCTATGAGTGTCAAGCACACTGTGACTTGTTGTACTTCTTTTCCAAGCAACAGACTTTTGTGTCGAGCTTGCTTGCGGCGCGGCACGGGGCTGATGGAGAGAAAAAATTACGCATCAAAATGATTGTTCATG